>NC_090940.1:331162126-331463607 GCF_040938575.1 Ambystoma mexicanum | reverse complement strand
TCAAGATGTTTTTATTTTCCGCATTAATCTGCAAGCCATTTTTTGCAACGTACTCTTGTAGGCTAGATAGTCTTTGTTGAAAGCCTGTTGGGGGTCTGGCCAATCATGATCAAATCCTCGGTGTAACAAACCCATGCCAAAGGTTGGCCATTCATTTTAGGAGGGAATGCAGACCTAAGATTCAATGTCTCGGGCAGATCTGATAAAAAAAGATTGAATAGAATTGGGGCCAGTGGGCACCCCTTTTTCTATCCTTCAAATGTTTGGCTATCTTTGGATAAAATGCCCTGGGAATTCAGCCTTATCTGTACTTTAGTTGATGAATATATGGCCTTGATTGCCAACAACAGATGTGGCAGAGAATTCACGCCTCCAATTTTGAACATAAAATATGCCTATCGATGCTATCAGCGGCTTTCTTAAGGTCAATGAAAGCCAATAAGATTTTATTATTTTTTTATTTTAAGAGTTTTAAGAGAAACACATTTAGTTGGTCTATCCATTGCCATTTTTTCATGTTAGCAATCAATTCATCGTGGGTATTCTTAGGAGTAAAAGTTGTTTCGCCCCCTTTGTTGTATGAAACCACAAGGTCATGCAAAAGTGGCACGTAGTTCACTCTTCTTGATTGTCTCCCTGCAGTTTGTATTTCAACAACAAAATAGGGACATCTGTTGGGGCAGACATGGACCCTATTCCTCCCTTCTGAGATTTCAACATGTGTTCTATAATTCTGATCCTGCAAGAGTTAGAATACTGGATGTAATTTTCAGAAGAGACTGATCACTTTTTTTTCCGTGTGCAGCACTTCTGAAAGCGGAACATATTTCATCATATTGTCAGAGGCGAAGAAATAGTACAAAGTCTTAAATTGGACCCCATTTGTCCAAGTAGGTTTTCCAGGGGAATCTCCCCTGGTTTGTCCATTTAACATCTGAAAAGTTCTAGTTTGCATTGCGGCAGTCCAACTAGCAGCTCTAGCTTGAGAATTGTTAGCAGCAGTGTCAAAATCTAAAGTAATGTTGGCCCTTTTTGTCAAAGCATGGGACATTCACATCACCACATATAATTATTAGCAGCAAGTTCAACTGAGTGGTGTAGCCATCAACTATGTCCATCAGAGAGTCTATAAAGAGATTGGCCACTACTGCAACAGGGATCCAGTATAAATTAAAAATTAGCAACCGTTGAGTGTTTGAAACGGTACCCTGCTCATGTGTCAGTGAAGTTCCTTGGAGGAAGGCGTTCGTGTTCCAAAAAGAAACAACTTCAAACCCTGTGCCATTTTTTTACCAATGTGAGAAGGCTCGAGGAAGGTCTCTCTCTTTGACTCCCCTGTAAGCAGGGTTGACATAAGAACCAAAGGCATTGAGGGTAGAAGTTGACATCATCCATGTTCCTTGGAAACCTCAAAATCTGAGAAGGCAATTTTACAATTGTTAAACAAGTGCATAAAACCACAAGTGTTCCAAGAACCTATGGTCCAGTCCCTATCCGGTGCAGGATATTGATGTTATTTATTGTGTAAGTGGAGAGGTTGCCTCGTCAAGTCCACTGTTCCTTTTGAAGTTCTTTAGAATGATGTGTCAAATGTTCTTTCACTGTTCTGTCCGCTCTATTTATGAAACTGAATGTAACCTTTAACGGATCATTCATGTTTGCAGAAAAGTTGTTTAGTTTTTCCATGATGTTCCTTATTGGTTTATTCGACTTTAATTATATTTTAGTATGATCTCCACATTTTGATGGAGAAATGCTTCCTAGTGCCAATACATTCCTATTTGACTTAGCCTTTCCTCCCATAAGCAGATTTAGTGTTCTGAAATCTCCATTCTGCAGCAAATCGGTTCATTCAAACCACAAAGGCAGGAGCAGATGGGCCGTTTCTAGCGAAGATGCTTTAATCACAGTAGACTTTAGATAAAGAATCACTTTATCCATTCGAGATTCACTAGGAAATTCTACTGTCTTGATGTCCTCAGTTTTAATGAATCAAAATGCCGGGATACGATAAAGTAGCCACAGCACATTATGACGGTTTAAAATAAGGCCGTCATCAGTTGGTAGTAGGCGGTCAAGGAGAAGAACATTTGGCTGCAGGTAAGGGCAGGTGTTGTACGCCACAGGCTGTTTGCTCTCCTGGACTGCTGGACTACTCCTCCTACTTGCCTTGTCACGTCTTTCCAGCAGCTGCATAAAATATCCGGAACAAACCCACAGCTGTGAAGATGGCTGCGGGTAAGGGCGGGTGTTGTACGCTGTAGGCTGTTTGCTCTCAGGGACTGCTGGACTGCTCCTCCTATCTGCCTTGTCACGTCCCTCCAGCAGCTGCATAAAATATCCAGCACAAACCTGCAGCAGTGAAGCCCGGCTGTGGGTAAGGGTGGCTGTTGTATGTCGCAGGCTGTTTGAAGTAGCAGGTTTGCTTTGAAATGTCTCTCAGCCCTCATTTTGTGGTCTAGGCTAACGGCAAGTGGAGAGCAAG
The DNA here is from genome assembly GCF_040938575.1 of Ambystoma mexicanum. NCBI lineage: Eukaryota > Metazoa > Chordata > Amphibia > Caudata > Ambystomatidae > Ambystoma > Ambystoma mexicanum. The sequence goes on along the minus strand of NC_090940.1, from coordinate 331,461,122 downwards.
GTGAGGCAACTACAATCTTGATTTGATCTTTTATTGATTCATAAACTGGTAGTGAAACTGACATTGTGCTCACAGTGATACTGGCGGTCATGTTGCAACTAATGATTTTTATACATCATTTATCCATCTAAAGTCCAGTGACCCGGCAGTTCAGTGGCTCCACACTAGGAGCAGGCTGTCCGTGATAGGTTTGGCTCAAGCAGAGTGGTTATATTGGCTTATTTGAACAGACCGTCTCCGAACATTTTACCCCTAATATGGGTAATAGGAAATCACTCCTATCCCTGCCGGGATAGTCTCAAAACAAGATTCTAAGGATGTTTAAACCAATTAAACAGGTAACAGTTTGATTTCAGAAATAAAAGGTCTTCTGTTGGATATTGATGGTCTGCCTTCTTCTATTTTAGTGCCAACACCCTTAATAACTCCTGAGGACCATGCTCAGCTGGATAAGGATCTTGTTCCAGGCTTTACATTCAAAGTTGTTACACGAGTGGTTAAGGATCCCATCGTGTGGTTCTCCATCAAACTGCATTTTTCAAGCAAGTGGGCCTGACCCCTATACCTTCTGTGAACCCGATTTTCCCAAACTCAACCAAATGTTTGCAGCAAGTTCAGGTGATCACAAAAAGGATTGCAAGGAGGACCACTTGGTCCCGTTCAAAATGTCTCAAAAATCTGGGCAAGAAGGGAGGAGGAATTGCACTATTCCAGCAAATACCAATGGTTCCGCTTTAGGCTACCATTGTACCAGTATAATAGAGACTCACGGGTTGGAGGTTCATAACCCCGGAACTGTGTAACTGGTTTGCTGTGATCTGTGCCCTTAGGCTCTCTCCCACTCTCTAGCCCCCCCCCCCCCCCAACTGTGTAACTGTGAAACTGTTTCTGTGATCTGTGTTCTTATGCTCTCTCCCACTCTCTAGATACCCGTTACTGGCTAGTTACCTATCTCCCTCCTTGATTGTTCCCTATTATGTAACCCGCTACCCTCCGGCGCATCCTGCACCTGCCCGCTTGTGCTCCCTCCTCCTTCCACTATCTCCTTGCACCCTCTATTGTTCTCTCTTATATTCATCTAACTGCTACTCTATCTCCTACCCTATCCCTCTCACTAAGTAGCCCAGGCCGCCCTATCACTGATACCTACACCAGTGCTTCCTCCAGACAGACTCTTACCGACATCCTCCTTTTGGTTCCCTCTCCAGACCTATTGACCCCTCGTATGGGCTCTGTTCTCTCTCATTTTTCTTCCTCTACCATTAACGGTGGCACTAGGTGGGAGGTCCTCTTGGCCTCCTGCCACTCCTCCAATACCATCATTAATATCTATCTAAATAGCACCACCTTGGTCCAGGGCCCTCAGCTTCTTCCCTTCTCCTGCTACTCCTACAGCCAACTTTCTGGCAGGCACCCTCCTCTTCCTCTTCTTCCACCTCTGCCCACACTCAGGCCCTTCTACCACTCCACATGATGTACCTCAAGTCACTACCCCTCCACAAAAGGCTTTCAAATGTGGCAACCTGCTCAACATCGCTACTCTCAACTCTCGTCTGCTGTCAAACAATCCTCTGACATCTGTCACCTCCTTGAAGAACTCGACCTGGATGTTCTTGCTCTCACTGAGACATGTTTCACGGGCAGTTCTGTCACAGGTTTTGACACTCTCCTCCCCGAGGGCTACACAATCCTCTACGAACCCAGAACTAACCTTCCTGGAGGTGGAGTAACCCTTATCTTTCCGGAGTGGGTCCCTGAATCTGTCATTCCTACGCAAGCCTACCCCTCCTTTGAATGTCTGGTCTGCAGGCTCTCTATCTCTCATGACCACTCTCTAACTGTGGCCACCATCTACAGGCTACCTGTCTATGTCGCCCTCTTCCTCTCAGAATGGGCCGACTCTGCTCTTCTCTCCTTGCCTCTACCTCTCAACTTCTCCTACTCAGAGACCGCAACATCCATCTGGATGCTTCCAATACCTCCTCAGGGCTCTTCTGCAATCTCTGTAACACTCTATCTCTTTCTATTCCACCCTCTGGCTTGAAACACTCTGCGCACACAGGAAGGCACAGGGACTCATCACGAGTTGGGCGGTATCCTGACGGTATTACTGCTGGGATACTACCCGGGCTAATAGCGTTACCGCCACCTGGTCCGGTGCTGGATCAAGGGTTGGGCGGTAATGGTTATTCCCCTTTCCCCATTGGGTCCCTAATAGCGCTGTGCTAATTGCGCTCAAAAATAGGCGTTAAATTGGTGCATTTACCCCCAGCTTACAGCTGGGGGTAAAAACTGCCAGACTCGTGATTGGGCTGACCCTTAAATGTGGCGGTAATAGCATTACCACTGCATTTAAAGGCTACCGTCCAGCTCGTGATGAGGCCACCATCTTTAAGGAACAAATGCATACACTGGATTCGCCATGTCAAGGGGTGTCTTTCAATCATAAGAGGAGATATTGTATGCTTTGTGCAGGGCCGGTTATCACTCTCTAATTACGATTATATCATTATTGAGTTTTCATCAAGGTTTCCAACTCAAGGTCTATTGGCTATAGTTCATAGATGTTACTAGAAGGGGGCAATTAGTATCACTTTGAGATCCACTTCTTTCCTGCAGAACTCTCTAATGTTTGTGACAGAATGTCATACTAATGCACAGCATCCCATGACATCTGGTTCTAATGAAGGGGATTGTATTCTGGGCCAGTCTAGGCCTTATAGATCGAGACAAAGTAGATTGACTGGAAATGGGGTGTGATGCAACTGAAACAGCCTCTCATGATTTCAATCTCCTTTGTTGGAATATTGCGGGGTGACAAGAATACTGGATGTTCTAGAGTGGTCTGCTTTTGTTCGTGGGTTCAAAGTTATTGACCTACAGGAGACTTGGGCAACCAATCCAATTATGCTTTAAATTTAGTTTATCAGTGTTTCCAGATCCCTGCTTCAAAATGTCTGAAGGGTAAACCCAGTGGTGGCCTTTTGATCTGGATTGAGGTGTCATTGGGTTGGAAGGTAGAGGTTATTACAACATCATCCCCAATATCCAGATGTTGTTTATTCAAACTAGCAAAGACAAATCATTCTGTTTATTTAACCTCTACAACAGGCCACAGAGTGGGTGCGGGCTGGTCACCTTGGAATGTTTTCACGACTTGATGGTCACCAAATCTGTTCATCTTTCCGCTCATAATTTTACACTGGTTGAGGATTTCAACCTCCAGTTTGAACCATTGAAAGCACTGGAGGGCCTGTGGAATGACCAGCAGTTGGCCTGGGATATTCTCACTTTGACTGCCTCTCTCCCACACAGATTACACCGCCTAGCAGTTGAATTGGCATGCATCATGTAATTTGAATTTGAGGGCTTGCAACGGAAGATTCTCCAATGATCAGCCAGCAAAACAGACCTTTAGCGGTCTTTGTCTCAGCAGTTGATTGGGAGAAAATCAGGGAGTTTAGGATACTTTAAAGATTTGAAAGTGACCATTTGCCTTTTTCGGTCTGTATATGAGGGAATAATTTTGAGGCAGACACCATTACGGAACCACCTGACACACAGCAGATAGAGGTCACAGGCAATGCACATAAAGCAGTGAAGTGGGTTAATCTCATGGCTCGTGAAGCAAAACCACTCGTCTACCCCTCAACTGTTGATAATTTAAGAACCATGTATGAACTTGATCCAGCAGACCCAGCAATTTTGGCACAGTTCGAAAAACTTACATTTAACATTCTTCCCCATGTTACTGCCCTGACTGGTAAAGGAAAGCAAAAAGAGTTGAGACATGACAGTTAGTATGATGAGGCCTGTGCTGCAGCTAAGAGAGGAATAGAGAATGTGCTGCCTTTCAACTGAGGGTGAACAGAGTTAAGCTACTCCAATTCAGAGCCAACTACAAGAATTAGATTGCCAGTAAAAAGAAAGCTTATATCAAGGAAACGTGGGAGGTCCTTTGCAATACCCTGTGATCTGGGGATACTGTACTATTTTGGAAAAAGGTAACAGACAGGGAATTGAAGGATGAGTGTCCTCCGGGCTGTTCTATTCGCAGAGATGATTGGAGGTCACATTTCTCTGATCTTTATTGTCCACTTTTCACATTATCCCACCCACAGGCAATACAACATTTGTCAATAACAGAAATACCCATTATTATGCAGAAAGAGGTAGTGGATGATATTGGTTCTTTGAAAATGTTAAGGCTGCAGGTCCCAACTTAATTCCATCCGATTTATTCAAAAACAAGATTTCTGTTTGGGCATCAGTGCTGTGTAAAATCTTTAATGCCATCCCGTCACAGAGTGATCTTCCTGAATCCTGGCACAAAGCAGTGATTGTTCCCCTGTACAAGAAAGGCGGTAGGCACAGCCCGTCTAAGTGTAGGCCAATCTCAATTCTAGACAGCTCACTGAAGCTGTTTGGAAAGGTTATATTAAACCACCTACACGTCTGGGTAGACCATAATGACATCCTCAGTGACCTTCAGGCAGGCTTCAGGATGGGTAGAGGCATGGTGGATCAATGTTTTATTCTGTTCCTGATAATACAAAAGTATACTGTGCTGTGGAAAAATGAAGGTGTGTGTCCTGTATTTGGACCTGAAGACAGCTTTTGACTCAGTCTCCAGGGTAAAACTGTGGCATATTCTACTGGCACGTAAGGTTCCTCATATTTGATCTCTATAATTTCCAAACTTTATTCAGATACCAAGGCATGTGTATGGTTTGGGCTTGGTGGGGAGCTAACTAGTACCTTTGAAGTTGCGTGGGTTGTTAGACAGGGCTGCGTCCTGGCCCCATATTTACTCAACCGCTATATTCAGGAAATTATAGATGTTTTGGTAATTGGGGTTCAGAACTGCCCGAAAATGGCTTCAGACAGAGTTCCAGCTCTATTTTATGCAGTCAACGCACTTTTGATTGCCACCAAACCACCAGCATGACCAAATCAATGGTATTCAGACCCCAATCTATTAAATATGTGCCAATTAGAATGAATGTGGGGGGTGCTCCAATTGAACAGGTTGGCTATATCGATTACCTAGGAGTGAGCTTACATTAGTCCTTTGGATGGGTGGACGAGGTAGACAAGGCTGCTCAAACCCTAGAAAAGTATAGCAGAGCCACCATGCCTTTTTATAAGCAACATGGGAATGGTGCTATATCGCCGCCATTGAACTTATATACCAGGCTGTTATACCTGCAGTATTGTATGGCGCATAGCTTTGGGGATACTCTAATGTTGGGAAATTGGCCATAGGAGAGAATACATTTCTAAAAAAATGTATGTTCCTTCCTCGGCGTGCCCCCACAGCACTGATTCACCATGAACTTGGTGGTACTTTCCCAGTTGACGCAGATGCTATGTGTAAGCCGGTTCTGTTCTGGGACAGAATATGGACCCAACCAGATTTGAGCCAGTGCAAGGATGCAATTCTACATCTGTTATTCCTGGATGGGGGAGACGTATGAAATAGCTGGCTTATGTTAAGAAAATGCTCTTTGAACTCAATGCAGCCGAATTCTGGGCAGATCCAAAGTCTATTTCTTTGTCAGAACTTGGTGTCTTAAAATCACTACTTTTGGTCATGGACATGGGAACGGCTTCTGTTAGAAGCCTTCAGGTTAAAGCTGAGTTCTGAGTATTTAAATCATGATCCAAGGGTGAGAATCTGTTACTTTCCTGGAATGCACATGGGTTCTCTCATATATTTGTGGCAGATGGATTAGCAGAAAATATGGAGTGTTTTATGCTGGTAGCCATTCAAGATACATGGCTAGTGAATGAAATTGAATTTGACAGCCGAGTGACCTTAAAACAGGCTTTCACTAAGGGAATACGTGGTCGCCCAAAGGGTGGATTAATTCTCACTGCCAAACATCTGTGGAACCTAGTAGGCCCTGACGAAAGAACACCTAATATGCAAGCTGACTTCTTAATCCAAGGTAAGTGGAAGATATTGGTGATAAACATCTACGATCCCCCTAACTGTGTAGATACCAAACAAATATCACATCACATTGCTGAAACATTTCCTAAAGTGCTATTCACATAGTAGTTCAATGTGGCTTATGGGTGATTTCAACACTAAAATAAAGATCATCCAAACTTGTTCCAATGAGAATAGTGCTTCTGTCCAGCAAGAAAAATGTTGTATAATCATCAGAGTAAACTTTGGATTAACTTCTTTGAAGACTCTGAATTTACCATGCTTAATGGTTTTTGTCTGGGACATACTAAAAACAGTGTTACACACACTGCCAGAAGAAGCGCATCAACCATTGACTATTTTTTTGTCAATACAGCAGGGCTACCATTGATAATGGATATGGTAATTGTTTCAAGAGCAGAGAGTGATAATTAACCTTTATGTGTACTCACTAACCCATTAGTTCCAGTGCCTCAGCCAGCTATTTACGATAAGAATGGTGATCTCACTCTGAATATGGCTCAAAATGGTATTGTGTGGAACAGCAAGACTGTGGAAAAGGGCAAGATTATTGCCCAAGAATTGCTTCTAGCCTATATCATAAAGAACCTAGAGTTAAAAGTTGAGATTCAAAAGGAAACTGTTATAGGATTCACCACTATGACTGCTCAAATTGTTGAGACTGGTGGCTCAAAGTGCAAGTATAAAAATCCGATGGAACGGTCCAACCTCGAATTGAGTAAAAGAGTTAATTATGATAAAAACATTGCCACTGCAAAAAGAAAAATGTGTCGGGATATAGCTTTGCTATTATATCCTGCTATAGGCTTTGAAATCTTTGATACTAATGGAAAAATAAAAACAATTAAGCTAACTTATCGCAGTTGGCTAACTTCATCATACAAAAGATTGTGTGAGGTTGAGCTATGGAAAAAAATAGCGATATTAGGTAAACAAAAAAACTCTACAGAAATCTGGCAGGTTATATGGCGCTCAAAGTCTAGGGAACTTCCAATTAATTGTGTCACTGAACAGGGGTGGGAAACATATATTCAAGCGAATCTAGGTACCCTTGAAAAATCAGATGAAAGGGTATCATTGCCAGAGTGTCCTTGGGTATGTCTGGATACAATGAATGATATATATAAGATTATCATTCACTTAAATAACTCTCAAGCTGCAGGTTCGGATGGAGTTTGTAATAATTTGTTAAAAGCTTCACCGGATGGCTGGGTACGAGCCTTGATTATTCTATTTAATGAAATTGGTCAGAGGGGGTCTATTCCTGCCACGTGGAAGAAAAGTAACATCCTGCCTGTTTATAAAAAAGGGGCGTGGAATAATCCAGCAAATGATCGTCTTCTAGCAATGCTGGATATCCCAGAAAAAATGTTTGCACGTGTCCTGTTGGCGGAACTCAACAATTGGATTCACCTTAATAAGATTCTCCCATTTAATCAGACAGGATTTATACAAAAATGTAATACCTCTGACAATATCATGATTCTAACTACTACAGTAGAATACTCCTGGAAGTGTCCCAGTCTAATATGTACTGTGCATATAGAGACTTTAGCGCAGCTTTTGATTCGGTGAACAGAAAAAAACTCTGGACTAAACTTAGTAATTGGCATATACCATCTGGCATCTTAAAAATGTTAATGTCATTATATTCTGAAACTACCGTGCACATTTGTTTAGATGCCCAAGGAAAACTCTCAAAATCCTTTGCCACGTATCTTGGTGTCAAACAGGGCTGCATAGTTGCCGCAACATTATTTAATCTTTATTTGGCGGATTTCCAAGGTTCTACGTGAAGTCCTTTATGTTTTCCAGCTAAAGTAGGAGCGTTTAGTTTTAACTGGTTGGCTTACGCCGACGATCTGATCCTACTGGACCACGCACCACATGGTCTGCAGATACTATTGAATGCGCTATGAGAATTTGCCAAAAATAACAACTTGAAGATAAATAATGATAAAAGCAAAATCATGGTGTTTGCTAAAAATCATATTCAGCTGAAAAAACATGTGTGGACTTTAGATGGTAAGAGCCTTGAATAAGTAGATACTTACAAATTCCTTAGGCTGATGGTCGATACCAGATTGAATTGGAAATCACACTTGTCCGAACTTAAAAGTAAATGTTTAAAGGCAACTAGAGCCATTAGTAACTTTATTGGCAAAAGTATGGGTCTTTCTATTGAGACAATATTAGTCCTATATCATGCAAGAGTAAAATTTACAATTCAATATGGGGTGGAAATTTGGGGCTACAAATACTTCAGCCAAATCCAAAGATTAGAAGCATTGATACTGCGGAAATGATTGCGCCTTCGACAATCTGTGTCAATAGAATACATCCTTCTCGAATTTGATATTAAGAGCATCACTGCAGCTGTTAATACCAGGAAAACAATGAGTTATGGAAACATTTCAGTATTAGACAACAATCCAATTGGAGACCCTTTCATAGCTGCATTTAAGAGTGTTGATAGTTGCTTATGGATCGGATGTCTGGGTAAAATGATGGGTGCCCATAAAATATGGAGGGACAAGTATGCTAATAATATGCCTAACCAAGCCCAAGGATGCTTTAAAACTTGGTTAAAAAAGTAAATTAAGGAAAGTGGCTTGGAAGCAAATATTGTAAATCTGTCAACTCTTAAGTACAGTGTTGTCTATTTAGAGTACAGACTTAATTGAAAAATTCTACCAGTGTATATTAAAGCCTACCCAGCACCTAAAGTAATACGCAAGAACTATGATGACCTGGTAATCATTGAAATGAATGATGTCCTGTGCGCTATTTACTCTCATATACAGCTGAGTATCATCTGCATATTGGCAGGTGGCTATATTGAGAGCTGAAAGGGTTGACTTAACGTTTTCAATTGTGCAATAGAATCACAGCGGTAGAGAGCCAACTATCTCCAGTCAGGGCTTTCTGTTATTCTGGTTACCAGCCCATCAGATGAACAAGCATTCCCCTCTTTGCGAGTCTCCCCCTCTGTGGAGGCATAAGGTTGCACCTTCAAATTCTTAAGGATCGAGGTAGGATTCTGATAACTAGTAATGTCAAAACTCTGTTTCTGCCTCCTTTAACAACAAAGAGCATACCAATGGTGAGTATATTAAGTCTTACATAGTCGTACCTAAATGGATGAATGAAATCAACCAACTTGATGTCAGCAGAGGTGAGTAAGCTTAACTCAGTTATATCAGAGAGTAGAGAACATATTTTAGCTCTATTTAGGCATAAGGGCACACCCTTGTCGAATAAGTAATTCAAGACAAGGCTAGGATCATCTGGAAATACTGAGGCTCTGAGGCAAGTCTCTTCTTCATAAATAATTCTTCTCTCCACCACTTTGTCATTTACCCCAGTACTGTCCCTAGTTTTCACCAGAGTATCATTATTGTAGCGTGCAGTGGGATCCATACGTTTTTCAGAGACTTCAATTTATTGTATGTTGGTCTGTATAAAGTGTCATCCCGCCCTAGTTTATTCCCTATCGCATGTGACCCCCAGGAATGAGTTTCTTGAGGTACTCAACTCTCTTCATGAGATGACCTATCTTGCCGCATCAAACTATCAAACAAATGTCTCAAAGACTCTTCATTCATGACCCGGTCTGGTTGATAAGCTCTCCTTGAGGAGGGCCCAACATTTTTTGGTAGAGTATGCGTCCCTGTCAGACTAGATAAGAGTGGGTCCCCTCTTCATAGACCAATGGGGACACCCTTGGATAGCATATGGTCCATCTCATTACTATTAGTCTGAGGTTCACATTGTTGATTTGGTGAGGTTAAGTTGGTTTTTCTCTCCAGAAGATTTATATTCGTAATGAGATCCCTATCAGAAACAGATGGTAATTCATTTACGGGAGCTTGAAACCCTTGAGGAATAACCAGGTCCTCCTCCCTCAGTAAAGTTGGCTCTTTTAGAAATGGAGTAGTGGATCTCTATAGGGATGCATGATTTTTAAAAATGTCAAATATATAAATCACGCCAGATTCGATCAATTTTAATTGCTGGTCTATCCTTCCAGTATCTTTCTTATTTCTCAATGCTTCTGATAGTCGAGTAGAACCATTAATGTATTCACACTGTGTAGACCTATTGGAGTGAGGTCTCGTGGCCTCAGATGGCAGTGAATTTGTGCATTGTGACTCACTACCTCTGGGTGCCTCTGAATCTGAAATCAGAAGCACATCCACCTCTGCCCCTCTTTCAACCATGAGATCACAAAGGGCCTCATTACGAGTCACCCGGTATGGAAATAATGGTGGCGGTAAAACCGCTGCCATCGTTGTTTCCATACTGGGTGATCTCGAGTCCTGCAGGTGGGAGGTGTCATTCCCGCCAGGTCTGACCTGGCAGGTTTAAAACCACCCGCCTACAGGCGGACGTGGAAACACCGGCACCATCACGAGATGGTGCCGGTGTTTCCACTTCCCCATTTCAATTGAGTCCTGTGGGACTCAGTGGGAATGGGGATTTACCAAATTCTGCCTCCGGAATTTTCAGGTCACCAGGGTCATAATGCCCCAGTAATTCTAGGAATAATGAACAATGGTCAAGCCAGGGGATTTATAACTGGGTTCACTTAAAAGGACAGTGTCTCATCAGCAATGTAGGAACAGGAACCCACAGTCAACACCGCAGATCACCCCATACAGACCTCAGTAAAAGCTTTAAAAAATACATTTTTTTATTATTTAGTCAAATTTCATTAAGAGAATATTAAATAGTTTGAAATTCACACAAGGAAATAACATGCAAAAATATAACACAGGTAAAGTGCAATGTGTGATAAAAGTGCTAGTCACAAAAGGAGGCTGCAGACAATTCACTGCCAGTTAACAATACAAGGGAAGAATGGCAATAATCCCTCATATAAATGTTAATTTGCCAGGGCCACATACTCCATCGGTAAAAGACAATCTCTCGAGCAGGAGAAGCCAGGTCAACTGGACAATTATGGATATAAAGATTTAATTCATAAGTTGATTAAATCAACCTATCACATAGGCAGAAAAGATAGAGGACAAATAATTTGATCCCAAATAGGGCAGTCCAATAAAGTATTAGTACTGCAAGACCTCACAATCCTAAAACCATGCACTAAAAATCTGACATAGGATTCTAATAGTATATCCATAATTGTCCAGTTGACCTGGCTTCTCCTGCTCGAGAGATTGTCTTTTCCGTGCCTTGAGACTTATGGCACTCCAAAATAGAATGGTGCTCAATCTTATCACAGCAATGAAATGTGGTGCATATAAGAAGATCAGCGACTCCTGCTTCACCTACGAACCTCCTAACATTGCAGACAATGGCACTCTAACCATTGCAATAAAACAGATGGCATAATTGCAAATAGACATGGAAGCAGCAAGGTGGACTATTCAAATCAGTCATCGGTACTAACTTCATGGATGCCTCAGTGGCTCGTAAATACATGTTGAGTTTTATTTCCTATCCTTATTTTCTTGATAATATTGGGGTGTGTTTACCAGAAATAAACATAACACTATTGCAGTTATGATAGGCAGTGAAAGATGAAAGCTGTTAAACTGATCCATAAGCAACAGTAGGAGAAATAATAATGGTTCCAATTGATCACCACATGGGCCCAGAGGGCACCCTTTGGTTACTACCCCGAACCAGAAAATTACTTAGCATGTTACATAGACCTCACTGCAGATGGGGAATGAAATTTCTTAGGATGCAACCCATGGGATTATGGCAGATGGGGAGAAGATTTAAGAAATGCGTGCAAAATATGGGTTCCCAAGAGCATATATGATTGGCAACAAGAACAAGATGAGCAGGATAAAGACTATGTGGAGAAATATGTGGCTAATGGGACGAAAGGGGGGAATGTTGGGGTATATTTCCAATGCCCTCCACGTGCATGGAAATACGAGCTTGGCAAGTCACTCTAAAGCACTCTGAAGCACAAGGTTATAAAGAAAGCATCCACATACATATAGAATTCCCTATAGGCCCAAAATTGCCTTAGTAACCATGCTTCAATAAGCAGTATTCCTGAGAGGCAAACAAGCCATGAAGCACAAACCTTTTGCCTGAACATAACCACACGTCTTTAGCAAGTATGGTAACAATTAACACTAGTAAGGAAACTATTAAGAATACTAATAATGATAATAGATGAGAGGTAAATGTATATTAATTGAACACATAAGTAGGCCTGAAGGTTAGAAGTCAGCATGAATTAGCAAAATATATCAGTCAGGTTTTTAAAAAGAAGTATACATACAAACACTGTCACTTTGCATAGCAAGATTGAATGCCACACAGTGATTGGTCAGGGCAAAGTGGGGATGAACGCATTCTCAAGCCTGAATTTCAGTAGTTAGGTCATGTACAACACCAAAAGATATAACAAACCCCTGAGTTAAGAACAGACACTGCACACAGATGTGATGAGACACATCATCTTAGCTTAGTTCCTAAACCTGTGTCCAAAGAACATATAACAACTTATGTTCCTAGCCAGCATATCAAAATGTATCACAGTGAAGTTACACGTTGGTAGGAATCAGACAATGTGCAGTGAAGAGCATGCATGCTGAGGGAGAATGGTCAAGGAACAACACTGTCCTCTGTAGGAAAAACTTCACTGAAAGGGATCCAATTACTATGATAGAAACTATACAAAACAGCATTGCAAATTGAACAGGGTTGGTTAAGTATCAACGAATCTCATGAAAACATTTCTAACAGCACATATATGATATTATTTTCGTGTGCATTTACAAGTGCACATATTCTTATGATTGTAAGGGAATTGAGTTTATGAACACCTAAGCCCACACAGCTTGAAAGGTGAACTGTAGAGCAAATTAAATCATGCACAAACCAGGAGAAAGGAAGGGAAGCAAGCAGTATTTCCAAAGAGGAGATGCAATATTGAACTGCTGATGAAAAGTTCAAAATGATGGGAATGGTAAGACGGTGCCAACCAATGAGATCTTTGGGAAAGGATGTAAAAGTTATCATCTTGTTGTCAGACTATCACATCTCACACAGGGATTGGTTGAAAAATATTAAGGGGATCCAGTGCCTGCTGGGCCTAGAGACCCAAGCTACTCCTCACTGATGAGGCCCAACAAGGCTGAAACATGTTTGGGGATTCTTGTGGTCTCGTGCAGAAGGGATGTGACCTAGCAGTTCGGGCTGGACTGCCCCTTTTAAGGGTGGGTCCAAGCCTGATTTGCATATGGTCTTTCCCCTTCTGTAATGGCTTGGCAGGCGAAGAACGATAGTCTGGAAGCTTGCCCAGAGCAATGCCAGTGGTTAAGATTCATTCTAAACCTTCCAGCCATCACCTCTTTGTTTTTGCTTTATATTTGTTGTCAAGTTACCTCTGATGTCTTTCTATATTTATAAAAGTGAAAGATGTGTGGGTTTGTGGCTTTGGAGAATCCATGTTCCTTATACAATTCCACAGAGTTTTACCATTCTGCACCAAATTATGCATAGTTACCTGTTAGGACCCTCCAGACAATAATTGCTACATGCCATTTGGACACCCCAACCCAAGCCACTGATTTAAGCAAAAGTCAAAATTTGTTTGTGGGTTTGTGACTTGGCGAAGCTTTGTCCCTTATACAATTCCACTCCATCTCACCAATCTGCACCAGATTTTAAATAGTTACCTGTTAGGATCCTACATACATTACTGGCTACATGACATGTGGACACCCTGCCCTTTTCCCCGGATTTCAGCACAAGTCAAGATTTGTTTGTAGGTTTGTGGCTTGGAAAAGCATTGTTCCGCATACAATTCAACATCGTTTCAGCAATCTGCACCAAATTCTGCATAGTTTCCTGTTAGAACCATCCGGACATTACAGGCTACATAACATTTGGATACCCCACCCCTTCCCCTGGATTTCAGCACCTTCACATGTGAGATGGTTGCCTAATATCAGATAACCATTAATGTGGGCTTAGAAGGACTGTTCCTCAACCCTAGAATGCACAGTTTCAGTCCAAAGTTTTTCCCACGGAATACAAATCTAATATTTCAATGCGATAGTTGCAGAAATATGTGACTGTGAGGAACAGCAAGACATGAGAACCATCTAGGTGACGAAATAGCTGAAGCCATGGGAGCAGGTGCTAAAAGTTTCAATTAAATGTTGTCACAAGTTACTGATTTAGCTTATCCCACTAATTGTGATTGGTTCATCTGCATAATGATATTGTTAGAATGATATGTGACAAGTTAGGTCATTTCCTAGGGGTTGTTCTTAAACGTCACAAGGGGTTGAACTTATGATATCAGCTACTCAGGTGAAATCTAGACAGGAGCCAGTAGAACATCAGGGGTGTGTTCTAACAGGATAACCTGAACTGTTTCATTTACTAATATATATATATATATATATGCTAATTTTGTGGGTTTTATCTATAAATATTGAGACCCAATGTGGGCGGATTAAGGATCTTTTGGGTTTTGGATTCCTGATCCCTTGACCTCCTAGCCGTATTGCATTACAATTAAGAAACTGCTGTTTTACATCCTGTATACTTTATTTTTATTTCTGTGAATTATTTGGAGTCTTCCAAGAAAACCTCAGGCTACACTCACTCCAACCAAATGGACCACCAACCAATGGTTGAATTGCAGAACCTACAGGTCAGTGCTTGGGACCAAACCCTCTGTTCCTCAAAAAGTGTTCAGGTTCTTGTTCTAGTGGATCCCCAATGGCTCATGGACTGTGTGCTCCATAGATGTATAAAAAGGCATTGCAAGCAAGCAAGCACTGCATAGTCCATGAAGCCTTCAAATGTATGTAGTTCTAAAAAATCTTGTGAGATATCAAGGTCTATTGGAACATAGGCTTCAGTGCCATCAACATTGAATCGACCCTATAAAAGGTTATGCCCCAAAACACCATGCTTGGTGTTCCTGCCAAATGAACACAACAATTACCTCACCGGGAGCTGCTTCGTCTGGCGAACTACCACCTCCAATCCAGCGCACAGATCTATGCCTTCGGTGTTGCTTGTGCGACAAGGATTCTAGATCTTTGCCACTATCTGTGAACTGCAACAGAAGAAAATAATACAGTACTAAAAGGTAATCGAGCAGAGAATGTATTAAAGCAATGACAGTATGAAGTTAAGTACAAATCATATATATGGGAACATTACTTAGATTACTCTTTAGCTTTAGCTACAATTGGATCATTGTGAATTGGATTTACATACACACGAAACTCAATGGCTTTTCATACATTTATGACTATTAAGCAGAATAAGAGCCCTGTGGCACCACTCAGTGCTAAGACTTTAGAGGTTGTTGATGACCCCAGAAAGATGATCTCAGTGGAGTACAAAGAAATGGCGGCTGGCCCTCAAGAGATCTAAGCGGGTCAAGAAACGCAATAACACAGAGAATCTAGTGAGTGAAGGAAATCTCTTGCCCTAACTCTATATTCTCCAGCCCCTGAAGGACTTCACTCATAGCAGACACCTTAGATATTTCCAACATAGACAAGGGAACACCCTACATTTTAAAAGTAATTAGAACATCTGGGGGGAATACTAAGTAAGGGTTGAAAGAGAGGTATACACATATATGTGACTGTTTAGTTCCATTGTTTAAATGAAGAGTGCAAGGCAAAAGCACACAACAAGTGGTGGTTCTCATTATAAACCCATGCCTTTGGGGGGTTGCCTGGGCCTCCTGACAATCTCAGTAGGGTATTTGGGTACAACACAGAGACTTAGCAGTAGACTTGCAGGTGTTCCCTGGGTGTCACAGCAGCATATGTAAGGTGTTACCCCGAATTACAGAGCAGCACAAACCCTAATGCAAAGGTAACATCCATCACCTTAAGCAACAATGAAGGGAAGCAGAGATCATACTATAATAGTCTAGGAAGTTTGAGTAGGAGTTGGAGGAAGCAGTTTGATTAAGAGAATCGAGAATTCAGACTACTGAGAGGAAAGCAGGAGGAGCAAGGTGTAGCTGGAGGAACCCCTGTCTACATCAAAGATGGGTTGCTATCTCAAAAAACCTAAAAAAAAAATATTATTAGTACCTGGTGAGGGATAATCAGATTGCAACAATCAATCTTATTGGCCCTCGTCAGGTCGTTTCCAGGCCCACAAAGGCTCACCTGCCCCATTCCGTGCGTCGCTGAGTCCTTCCCTTTCAACGATTGGCCACCATGTAAAGGGAGATGGGACTACGTGTAGTCCCTTCTCCCCAATCAATGGCAGCCATTTATTTGTGCTTCTTTTGCTCGAATTGACAAACTGTTTACAAGCTGTTTGTCAAGTCGAGTAAAATTACTATTAGTACCCCTGTATGAGAACCCTCGGAGGAGGAACATTACCGGTCGTTTAATGCCTGTGGGGCTATGTTTAAGCCTTCACTTGCCTCAGGCTTCTATTACCACAGGGTCATTACCCTACTAGTAATGCCCCCTCCTCAGGTTCTATTGCTTTAGTCATGACTCCCCTGGTTTAGTGACCTACTTTAGATAAGGGCAGCATTTATTTTTGAATCATCATCAAAATATACACATACATTTTTGTTGGTTATGTTTAAATACTGCACCAGACAATTAATAGTTTTATTAGACATGTGACTTCGAACAAAATTGAAATCTTAAGGTAAAATGAAATTATCAAAAAATTAAGGTGTACATTGAAATTATGTTGTTGGTTAACAACTTATCAAAATCATTTTAGAAAAATGTGTTCTTTATTCTTGTTCACAATGCTATGTATATATTTTATTGCTGGAAAAATTGTTTCAATCACAGCTTACCTTCTGAAGAACCCCTGCATCATAAGTGGGGAAACACGTGTTGAGAGTTTAACATGTGACAATTATACTTTTGTTTAATTTCATCTGTGAAAAGAACAGATATTCTAACAACTTAAATCAAATAAACACTTTTCTTTGGAGCGCCTGTCAAACAGTGTTTGAACCTTTTTCTTTAAGGGCAGCATCTGTCTGTAAATGGTTTGGGAAGAGTATTGCTCAGAAGTGTATGTTCTGAGTAGAGAGCATGGCTACAGACGCACACCTCATTATTTTGGGTTACACTTGCTGGCAACGTAGAAATGTATTATTGTTTCTTGGGCAATGGCTGTTAGGAGGGATGGATGACATGTACATTTTAAAATCTTTTCTCTTCAAGAAATTACTATTTACCATGCATTAGAACTTAGTGGTCCTAAGAATTCATTTATAGAAGCAAGGAAAAAGACAAATATTTTAATTCTGACTGAAAAGGAAGAATATGAGGAATCAAAATGAGACACATTTCAAACTGCTCACATATCATTGACTTCAAAACAGTTCTGTGAGCTGCTAGCTGATGGTCGGTGGCTTTCAGTAAAACCAGGAATGCAAGATTAATTAAACCATCTCTCGTTCTTATTTTGGTATCTTTATGGTCCAGATAGCTATTAACATGATACTTAGTGCAGTATTTATGTGGAGCAGTATTTCAAATGCATCTCCATGAGAAAATGTATTCAATCACCCTAACCAAGTCGAGGGATTATTTTAAGGCCCAAACTGCAGAGAAGGGCTGCACCCTGGACAAATTACCAGTGAACATAATTTTTTTTTTTTTTTATTGATTTAGCTGTTAAAAACAACTTTTCAATATACAAAATTCAAACATCAAACATTAAACATTTTAAAGCAACACACATTTTCATTAAACATTTTAAAACAACAAACATTTTCATTTAAACATTTAAACATTTAAAATTCATATTGGATGTGCCGACTCAAACAGCGCCAGTATTATTATTACTTTAACATCACAAAAGACATATTGGTAAATTAGCAAATATCAGTCAATCTAATTATTACATCACAATCAGAATATTCATAATACACAGATTATCTGGTAGATGTCTTAGTAATCAGTTACTCCTCGTCAAGTCAGTCGCTGTTTGAGCTTGAAACCACCTCTCAGGTAGGAATATCCCAATTTATAGCCATCAAGAAATTACCTAGGGCCACCTGGACAGAATATTTGTTGGAACATAGTAGAAAAGACCAGCGCATGTCGTAGGCAATGATTGTTAACATACTCATCACCTTTGAAAAATGTTTTGATCTTAAAATAGATAATTGAACACAATTGCACACTAGGTGTTCAAGAGATTCAATCGTAGTCGAATCATTACAAAATCTGCATGACAAAAGTGATCGAGGTCTCAAATTGCGTCTCACTTGAACTTGGTGAGTGGGCCATAGATCGAAACGTGCTCTCATTATTCCTGATCTCAATACAACTGATGGAAATTTTAATAGATAAGATTCAGGGCTTCTTACCGTTTTGGGCCAAAATCGATATTTACATGGTTGATGGTATTTGTGGCATTTCTCTAAGGTCTTAATCCAGTCTAATTGGTATAAAAGATTTTTTGCCTTTGTTGGGTTAGAGATTAACAAGGTTATTGGTATGCTTGCGACCGCAAGAGCTTCTAAACAGAAGTCAATCCATAGTTTCACAAAGGATTTATCCGATGTTAACATAAAGCCAGAAATAATCGACAAAATAGTTACTTTTTGAGATGCCACTATGCATTTACGCAAAAACATACAACAACGCCATGTATAAATAGCATGCATTGAGATAAGGCCCAATTCATAGCGCAGCCAAGGGCCTGGAACACAGTTCGGCAAAGATAACACCGCTCGCCAATATTTTCCCTCGAATTTATCAAAGACAAATTTTCTGAGATTTTTACAGTTCAAAATGGATTCCGCTCCATATATAATCGAAGGGATTGCTTTTACAGTCCAGAAAACTATTGCCGGTTGAATGGAAAATTTCCCAAATTAGTGCAGTATTATTTTGGTCTGCGAAATGGTCGCAGTCAGCTTTGCCTCCATGCATTCGATCTGGCTGCATGAGTTGGTTAGGCCATCAAACTAAACGCCTATGTAGGTGTAAGTTGGTACAATATCTAGTGGTGTATTATTTATTGACCACACCAACCTAGTCTTACTAAGTTTGTTAGCTTGATAGACTACAATCTTGTTTTTTTTAGTATTGACCACCAGTTGGTTCATACATATGTATAGGTCAAACGCATCTATAAGGTTCTGTAGGCCCTTCGGCGTCTTAGAAATTAGGACAATGTCATCAGCGTAGTTCAAGTTAGTAATTTTAACCCCTTTTAAAACAGGGGCATCAGAACATATCTGTAAAAAGGAGATACTCAAATCATGTATAAAATAGTTAAAAATTGCTGCCGCTAATATGCAGCCTTGTTTTAAACCTCGCGCGGTCTGAATAGGAGCAGATAGCAACCCTTCCAAAGTAAGCCTTACGCGAATAGAAGTTGTACCATGAAATGCATGTATGATGTCAAAAAGGTCTGCTGGACAATTGTCTCTTATTAATTTCGCCAGTAAAAAGGTCGAGAAACAGAGTCAAATGCAGCGGGCAGGTCAATAAACGCAAAATAGACTGACTGCTTATGGGACTGGCAAAGGGCTTTAATTGTGTTCAATGTAAAAAGATTGACACAAGTACCCATGTCCGCAACAAAGCCTGTTTGGTAAAGATTGCGTTTACCACAGGTTTCTGTCCATTGATTGAATTCTGACAATACTAATTTTGCAAACAATTTACCTGGGGTATCTAACAAGGCAATTGGCCGGTAATTACGAGGATCTGAGCGGTCACCCTTCTTATAAATAGGGACTATCACAGAACTTAGCCAAGAGGCTGGGAGTCTGCGATTGATCATCACTTGTATAAAGATTGCATGAAGATTTGATGCCCAAAGTCTTGGATTGTCCTTCAAAATGACATTATGGAGGCCATCGGGACCGGCAGCTTGTGATGAGCTTACATTTTTGATCATTGCTTCTAGAAGGTCAGGGGAGCAGTGGATGGCCCAAGGTTTAGAGGACTGGATCTGGTGATCATTCGTATCAAATTCTGGATCACTATAGAGATCAGAGAAATAGGATACCCAAACGGCCTCTGTTACAGGATTTGATTGGACATGGGCTTGAGCTACAATTGGTTTTTGATTGAGATATCGCCATATTTCTGCTGAGTTTTTAGACCAGATGGCAGATAGCATCGCTTCACCATCTTGTTGGAAGAGCTTCGCTCGATGTCCTCGAATCCAATTCATATATTTGCATTTAGCTGTTTTTAGATTAGCATTAGTGTTAGCATTTTTTGATATAAGAATTGCTCTTTTTTCCTTACGGTATTCAATTTTGCAAGCTTTAATTGCAAAGTCAAATGTATGCTTATAAGTTTTTGCTTTAGGATTTGGAACAATTGTGTGCCGAAATGGATCAAGAAAATCAATATACTCAATCAGTTTAGATGATTTATGGTACTGATGAATTGCCTGCGTGAACTTCATAAGATTTCCATGCGTCCATCTAAGCCGATTTTTAGTATTATTAACCATGAAATGTTGTTCAAGCCATTGTCTAGAAGAATTCATAGGCGTCCAAGTTAATTGGAGGGACAGAAGATGATGATCACTTACAGACCCCTTTATTATCTCAAACAAAAGAATGTGAGTAAGCATGGTTCGCTCAACATACATATAATCAATGGTACGTTGGCTAATGCCTCGCTGCCAAGTCGGATTCGGTGGAATGTCACCTTCTACCGAGCCATTCACCATACACATATTACAATCAGACATAATGCGAGACCACGTGGTAACCGCCCTCGTCTTATTTCTATTAGCTAGGGATAAACAATCCATGTTTAAATCACCCATGATAAAGAAATCAGTAATGCCAGGAGTGACTGATATTAGATCAATGAAAGCTGCTAGGCCCTCAAAGAAAGCCACATCTGATAACCCAACTGGGTTACCATAGATGTTAACAAGGGCTATTATAAGGTAATTTTCACCAACTGCATATAATTGCTGACATGCTTCCAGGCTTCGATTTTAAAACCCAATTTCTTATTAGCAGCCACCAATAGCCCTGACGAGGGCCGACCACGTGCTCCCATCTTTGCAGGTAGTAAAATGACATCGAAATTGTCCCATGTTGGGGATTCCAAAAGCCAAGTCTCTTGCAAAGCGATTATAGCATAGTCTGCTAGTGTTTTTAATGAGATGTGTAAATGTGAGTGGCCACGGGTATTCCAGGAAGCTATTTTAATCACATGAGGCTGTAGTGTCACTAATGGTTAAGACCAAGCTGTCTGCGTGTCATCCCGAGAGCTCATATAAATTTGAGATTGGAGAACTGATGGGGCATCTACATGTTTAGTGATGCGCTCCGGGTCTTGTGTCAACAGGAACCCCATATCAAATAAAGACATTTTAGCAAGCCATATAGTATTTAAGACTAATCCTGAAGGGATCCATAGTCTCACAATTGCTGTAGTGGTGTCAGAGATGTATTCGACTTGGGCTATATCGTGTGAAGTTAGATCTTCTAGTTCAAATATATCGCCAAAAATGTTCAGAACACTTTGCCTATTTAGATTGAATTTAGGATAGGGACCATCACGGCATTTCAGGATTAGTGTGTGGCAAGCTGGCACAGTGGTAATAGGATGGCGAGATTGCTTATTGCTGACATTTTTCATCTCGAGATTATTGAATGAGATGTTATTTTTTTCCGTGGTGTATTGTTGATGTTCTGGAGGCAAACATGAAACTTGTTTCGATATAAGCCGACCTCTATTATTTGGGCGATGTGGAGGGATTTTGGATTGAACTACCGGGGAGGTCCAAGAGACTGATTTGGTCCGGGAATCCACTGCTGGATTTAAAGGGTAGTCGCTCGCTGATGAGCAACGCTCATCCATATAGGCGTCCAATGCGCGACGCATTTCACTCGTGATAACTGACAGTTGTAGTTCAGTGTCAAGACCGCTAGAAGTTGGTAACTGTTGGGCAGAGGATGTAGCCCGAGTGTCAGTCCGGGTCAGATCGTTAATGTTGTCAGTATGACCAAAGTCGAGGGCCTCGACTAGGGCGTCTAATGGATCATGAACCACGGGTATTACAGGAAGAGCATGTTCATCAAGGTTAGTAAATGTAGAACAGGTTGGAAAAGGTTTTGCTATTTCCGCAGTCACAGGACGGACCAAAGTAATTTTTTTGAAAAAAGCATGCATGGAAGCTTTTGACATTCGTGCAGCAGGCATGTTCTTAGTCTTTTTCTTTTTGGCGTTGGTTTTAACAATCTTCCTAAGTTTCGGAGAAACTACAGAGGGACACTCATCTGGGACTGTGGAGTTCATAACAGGTAGAACATTTTCTAACATAGGGTCAGAAATTGGTGAGTCTTGCACACTCGGCCACGACTGGTTTAACGGAGCTGCAGGAACAGCCAATTTTGGAGGACTTACTGTAATAATCTGTGCAATAGTAGGCAGCGCCAGATAAGGCGTTGATAAAGAAGTTAAGGGGACTGGGGCAGCTGCCATCCGCATGTCAGAGGAAGCACCGCACTGCGTCCCTTCTGTTGAACGTGGGAGGGGTGAAGGCGCCAATTTCACTTGTTGTGTCCATAACAACAGATCATCTAATTTAGATTCTTGGTTTGTTATTTTAGAGTTCAATACCTCAAAGAGTTTAAACAGAGACATTAGTGTAGTGTTGATAGCTGTCAGTGTGGTTTGTAACAACGAAGATTGAGCCACTGCAGGGTCACCTTGAGGAAAGGTACATGGGCGACGCGGTGTAGGGTGCACATATGATATCGCGGACAGAGAAAGAGCTGAGGCTGATCGAAACACATTAGAATTTTGGTGAGAATTCTGTGAGTTGTGGATCGGTATTGGGGATTCACACTGACTCGCATAGAGAGAGACCTCTTGATTCTCATTGGAGTCATTTAAATCTAAACTGTAATCAGTAGACATGGATGATTGAATGGTTCGGTCTATTATAACTGGTTGAGCTTGACAAGGTGAATTTAACATGGTATTGTCTGAGAGTTCACATGGGGTCTTAAGATCAGCTACTGATTTAATAGAGGGTCGTTGGGGTGGAAGGTCGTGGTTGTTGTTAGACTTGAGTGACTTATGCAGCCGTGAAAATTGAGTGTGTGACTGGGCGCGTTGGTTAGGGGTTGACAGACACACAGGATGGATCACAGTAGTACTGGAACCCTTCGGGATCAGGGGGCAAGGAGTCAAAACAATAGACTTATGTGAGGACATTTTTTTTTGTAAATTATGTTGGTGACCATTAAAACTATTACCAGCATTTACCATTGATGGCATGTCGGTTTTTAATGAGTAAAGCCGTCTCCGCATCGACATTTCAAGATGACTAGAAGAAGTCCCAAATAGAACAGCCAGGTAGCGTTAAAACAGAACAAAGTGCTCAGAGCAGTTTATAAACTGGGGTCCGAGGGGGGACTATAAAGAACACTTACTCATGGGTCAAGGTATAATTTAGCTCACCCCAACCGTCCACCGACAACGCGGCAAAGCGGGTAAGCGGTACTCAATCCGGTACTCGCCCGAGTGCGCGCGCGCTGTGCGCGTGCGCCGGATATTTGTTGAGTAGACAGTTTCACTACGCAGCCAATCGCCGCGGCAAGGGGTGAAGCCGAAAGAGCTCGAACACAGTTCCGGCGCCAAAAACGCCAAAGTAGACTAGAAAACAAACAAACAACACTGTGTCACTTTCCCTGCATTTGCAAAAGTGTCAAAGTTTGTTTTCAAATGAAAAAAAGTCCTTGCATCACCTCCCCAGGAAAGCGTCCAGCGCCAAAGTTCAAGACAAGTTCAGCACGGGAGAGACAGGAGCACGAGCAGCATCCAACGCGGGTAAGCGGTACTCAATCCGGTACTCGCCCGAGTGCGCGCGCGCTGTGCGCGTGCGCTGTGCGCGTGCGCCGGATATTTGTTGAGTAGACAGTTTCACTACGCAGCCAATCGCCGCGGTAAGGGGTGGAGCCGAAAGAGCTCGAACACAGTTCCGGCGCCAAAAACGCCAAAGTAGACTAGAAAACAAACAAACAACACTGTGTCACTTTCCCTGCATTTGCAAAAGTGTCAATAAAGTTTGTTTTCAAATGAAAAAAAGTCCTTGCATCACCTCCCCAGGAAAGCGTCTAGCGCCAAAGTTCAAGACAAGTTCAGCACGGGAGAGACAGGAGCACAGGAGCACGAGCAGCATCCAACGCGGGTAAGCGGTACTCAATCCGGTACTCGCCCGAGTGCGCGCGCGCTGTGCGCGTGCGCCGGATATTTGTTGAGTAGACAGTTTCACTACGCAGCCAATCGCCGCGGTAAGGGGTGGAGCCGAAAGAGCTCGAACACAGTTCCGGCGCCAAAAACGCCAAAGTAGACTCCCCAGGAAAGCGTCCAGCGCCAAAGTTCAAGACAAGTTCAGCACGGGAGAGACAGGAGCACAGGAGCACGAGCAGCATCCAACGCGGGTAAGCGGTACTCAATCCGGTACTCGCCCGAGTGAACATAATTAAGCAATAAGCCCCTCGACGGGGGGTATTACAGCATCAGATAAAACCATGGGGCCTATAGTTACAACGCGGTAATGCTCTGCCTTCGATGGGCTTATTGTGATTAGTACCCCGGGCCCATTAGACCGGGGTACCAATAGTTTGTTTTTCGCTTGCGAGGCGCTTCAGTGTTTTGAAAACTAATTGTTGAGGAGAAGCCAAGTACCTCTGCCGGAAGTTCAGCCCCATGTTGCCTGTATGTTGGGAACCGAAAATTGTGACATGTGCAGTACCAGTGAGGTTACCCATACCGCAAAGACTTCTGTAGACAAGGTATCTTTTGAGAAAACCCTATTTGCATGCACAAAGAAATAACGGTCTTCTGGTGACGTCATGCGAAGTAGAACTGACACACCCACAAGGGATGTCAATGAAGAAAGAATATAGATATTATGGGGAATCTGAGGACGAAGTATAAAAGTAAAGCAACATTTTGGAATCAAAATGATGATTGCTCGTGCAAAGAAGCGCTGAAGAAAATACAAAGTCATTTTACAATTGTACAGATGCAGTAACGCAAGCAGACAAATTAATCATGAGGCTGGCTACATAGTAAATAGATTGCAGGCGATGCGCCAATATATATTCATAGGAATGTGTAGAATTTGGATGTTCCACAACACACTTTAGCAAACTTGAACCCTGTGACTGAAAAGGGCTTGAAGTGTGGTGCAGTTGAATAAAATAGCTGATGTTGATAGAGAATTCAAGAAAGGCTGGCTAGCCCAGTGTCAAACATGGCGGCCACCATGAACCTGGTTATCTGCTCAAGAAAATACATGAACCTGAGAAAGAAGCAAGTTCATGTCAAGGGATCTTCATTTAATAGTATTAAACGTGTTGGGGGAGAGGTGGTCTATCCCGCCCCCCTCGTCATTCCCTTGCGAAATGGATCCTGTGTGTGCCATAGGGAGGAGACGTCCCCACTGTTTCTTTGTATGCTCCATGCTAAATATTAGTAAAACAAGCAAACAAATAACCAACCCTTTGGCAGAACAAGGAGACTCCATTGTGTGCGACACTGAACGCCATCTTGTTGCAGGCCCAACAATGAACTCTAAATGCTGTCTCTCCCGTGCCCAGTGCCTCGCAACAACAGCTCTGCCCCATCCACCTCTGTCAGCTTCTCACAAGCTCTTTTTTAATGGAAGTCCAGCCATGCATTGTTGCGAATACTCGGTATCCTTTGTCACCAGATGAGCTCACTGCCCTGTGTGTGACCGGAGCAGGCCCATGCTCCTGTGCCCATCCTTCTCCACTAAACTGCATGTGCTCCCTCGACACACACCTCGCCAGACAACAGTCCACTGAGCCCATGCCCCTCTACCCTTTCATCTAGATAGACATCTGACACCTTTGTAGTGAACAGATTGAACACCCACCGGAGCCCTAATACTATGTGACAATATATTCTCCTCAAACCTAAACACATGCCTACCAGTGTCATGGGGCATCAGGTAGATCAAAAACCTACAGGGCAGGCACCTGGTTCAGGGGGTGCTGTATTTTATGGACGCCTGGGTATAAGTGTTAGAATGTCAGTATATCTGCTTGGGAGCTTTGAAGCTACCCCCATTAATGCCAAACTTGTATGGTTACCATTTGTCTTATGTAATGAGTCTCCATTGTTGTAGCTTAGACAGTCAGTTAGCACAGTGCTCCGTCAGCTTGACCGCAGAGATGAGCCCAGCTGACCCACATGCCACCAGACTGACACCTGAACAACAGCCAATCCAACACAATGGGCCTCATTCCGAGTACGGCGCTAACCAATGGCGCTATTAACGCCTTGGTTGACGCCGTACCCGGACCGGCAGCGCCTTGGTGGTTGGCGGAATTACCGCCCCATTCCAAGGTTGGCGGAGCGGTAATTCCCCAATCCCCATTTACCCTTCCCCATTCCCATTCTTGCCCCATAGGGCATAATGGGAGTGGGGAAGGCGTCAATTACGCCACCGTAAATTACGGTGGCGTAATTAACATCAAGGTCCCTTAGCGCCATGGTATTTAACGCCTGCTAAAAGCAGGTGTTAAAAGCACCATGGCGCTAAGGGAACTCGGAGTATGGCGGTAAGGGATTACCGCCACCGCTCTCGTTAGCGGTGGCCGCTATCCCTTACCGCCATACTCGGAATGAGGCCCAATCACTATCTATGGATCTATTATGTATCAGTTTGTTCTTCCAATTGCATTTACAGT
Source organism: Ambystoma mexicanum (assembly GCF_040938575.1). NCBI lineage: Eukaryota > Metazoa > Chordata > Amphibia > Caudata > Ambystomatidae > Ambystoma > Ambystoma mexicanum. The sequence goes on along the minus strand of NC_090940.1, from coordinate 331,434,486 downwards.
TTGGTACCTATAGTCTCACGTCACTAGGGACGTGTTTTTGTTTTATAGTATGCTGTCCCTGTAATGTCTGGCAGAGTGCTCTCCGGGCAGCAGAGTTCTCTGCATGCACAACTTACCTTATATTAATTTTGGTTTTACTTGCAATCCATCTCCTGTTCTCATTCCCTAGCAGGGTGTGTCCATTATTTGGTCTATGGAATAGAACGGGTTGGGAGGAATGTACTTTTCATTTGGTGACCCCTCTTGCGTGATATTCCTCGAGAAAACCCCGTAATTGCGGCGGGATCCAGGGCTTCCCGCCTCCCACCTACGGCTGGCAGTCCTCAAACGCGTACGCAAAAGAAGGTTGTGTGGGTCCCGGCTTTGTGAATACCCAATTGCTTGCTGGAGCCAGGTGGGGCCACGACGGGGAGGCACAACCCTTGTGGATAGACCACGAACGGAGACTTGTGGAAGAACACGGACACATGAGTATTGATTGCAATGGGATAAACAAAACGGGGAAGTGGGAAGATTGGAGCAGATTGATTTAAGGGGACGAGTAGGAGATGGGTATGAATGAATGGAGTGATTGTGGGATCACAAAGCACTCTTTCTTTTTCATGGCCATTAGGTTTTGTGTATAAAGAGGAATAAAGGTGACAAGAGAGAGGAGATACGGGAACCTTTCTTTGCAAGGGGTTAGGAGGCGGCGGTGCAGAGCACTGTACCAACCAGTGCAGGAAATAAGTCAGAAAAAGGAAAATAGTAGGAGCCTCATATAAAACATGGGCTTGGAATTAGTAGCGTTGTTTCTTATTTAGGAGTATTCTTTTCTATAAAATCTGTGGAGGTAAGCCCAGTGCGGGTGGAAGTGATAAGAATGCTGAGTGAATGAGTATAGGGTTGTGCTCCAGAAAAAAGGGGAGTTGGATACTAAGGGATATATCTAGGTTTATGTTTTTTGTTCCAGGTCGTTGGTATTTGTATTGGTTTGTTTTGTGAATTGTTGAACATATCATAATATGTTTTGTGTATACGTCAGAAAAATGTGTCTGTAACGTTCAAAAATCGGAAGAAGTTAGAAAGTTGTTAACTAAGGCACAGATTAATATTTGAAAATCTAAAAGAAAAAGGGGTGGGAAAGGGACCTTGTGAAAAATGGGGATGGATACCACACTGTTGCATATATGTGTGCATCTCCCCCTATACACTGACCAGATTTAAAGGTACCATGGGCAGTGGGTAGCAGAAACAAAGGGAGAGGGATTGCCTCGTGCATGGCCATAAGAAGGGTTTTTTGATAAAGATAAATTAGAACACCTGGCAACACATTTGATGGCAAAATATAAGGGAAAACAGCTCCAAAATAGATGTGAGGTATTAGATTTGTTGAGGTTGTTCGAAGAAATGCCGGGCTACAAATACCAAGGAAAAAGAGAAAGGGGCCCAGGCAATGTCCCATGAGGGGCAGGGAGAAAAGGAGAAGGGGGCCAAAGAGACCAAAAGGATTGACTCCTTACTAACAAGACCGCAGAGGGATACACAGACCCAGTATATGTACCAGGTGCAAGCACACCAACCACACCGGTCACTGCACCACCCCCTCCCTCCATTCAATTAACGACTACTCCTGCCCCCACAGGTCTGACCACTAAAGATTTTGAAAGGGTACTAACATCCACCCAGGTAGAACTGACCTGATTGCGGTCCTTGTGTGAGGGCACACTATCATTATCTGGGAAGGGCAGCCCCTGGTACCACCGTCATTAAAAAACTCTTCCCTCTTTCCAGAGGATAAATAGAAATCAGTAGAATTCTTCTTTAGAATAGACAGCACACCCATAAAAACTGTCCAGGTATATAACGTGAGGGGGAGAAAGACAGTGCACGGTATGATACAGTGGCCTCAGATCGTGAGGAGGAATTTTGGAGTGACTTTAATGAGTCCGACGAAGGGGCAGTAGTTGGGATACCACACGTCCAGTAGGCTCCCCCACGGGTGACAGAGGAGGAAGAAGGAAGGGAGGGAAGGTTGCAAAACAGGATGGGAAAAATAGCATTAGCAAAGAAGAAGGGAATGAAGGTGAGTAGGGGAACAACAAAGGTGAAATTCCAAATGCCCCTCATTTATAAAGGAGTGGGACGGCCCCACTATGTGCCTTGGGCACTAATGGATAAGAATAATCTCCTTAAGGCCCTCCCCCTACTTTCTGCGGGTGCAGTAAAATGGATATATGCATTTGAGGAAAACACGGCAGGGGTCCCCCTGGCAATAAGAGACATTAAAAGCCTCTTAGTATCAGCAGTGGGAGATCAAGCAGACTCAGTGTGGGTGAAGGCGGGGTTCCCAGGAGTAACAATGGGTAATGACCTGCATGATGGGGCGTCTTTCAACAATATAAGAGCACAAGTGTCGGATGCATTTCGGAGGACCTTCCCAGACACCCCTGATTTTACAATCTATAATGTAGTGCACTATGGGGGATGAGGAAGATGCTGGGCAATTCATTCTCTGGTTGCAGGAGATGTGGAGGGTGGAGACGGGCACGACCTGGGACCAATCCATCTCCCTATTTAACTTTATTGTTAAACAAGGCCTCCCGAAAGAGGTACAGAAAGCCCTTGATAAAATAGCTGGGATAGAAGTCAAAGGATGGCCTGAAATTCAGGGTATTATTGTACACCATTACAGGAGGATCAAAGAAAGAGAAAAAGAAACAGCCCAGAGAAGATTAGCTGAAGAAGCAAAACTAGTTCAGAGTAAGTTAGTGAAGGTTGTGGCAGTAACATCCACAGCACCCGAAAAGCAGCAATGGGAAGAAGGAGGAAGTGTGGTAGCTATCCAAGCTAGCATGGCTAGAATTTGGCCAGACAACGGACATGGACAGTGGAATGGAGAAGAGCAGTACATGGGACCCCAATGGCAAGGCAGACCCGCAGGGGGATGAGGTGGGTATTGGGGCCAAAGAGGAGAAGGAGGGGGATATGGAGGACAAGGACAAAGAGGGGGTGTTCCGGGGCCATGTTAGTCGTGCAGGAGATGGGGACATTTTGCAAGAGAATGCTGCAGTAGACCAGTAGAAAATTATCGAAATTACCAGAGGTACAGTAATGTACCGCAGTACGGACACCCACACCCAGGCAGCCCATATGGCCTACCCATTGGAAATTATGAACCAGACATACAGACAGATAGCCGACCGATCCCAGGATACAATACCCTCAAGCACCCCCCTTACTGCATGCAGACTCGCCCGACCCGCCAAACCCAAATTATAAACACACACGTGAACCCATTTGTTACCACCGCAATCGGCGCACTTGCACCCTGTCAGGGAAAATGTGCACTGAGAGAAAATGTTTTCTTTTGCCCCAGAACAAACACTCATCCAGATTAGGACAGCCCACAGAGAGCCCTTGCGTGTCCAGTCCTATCTACTACCTTACGCCCAGACGAAGGAACCATTGGTGGGGGCAGAGATAAGAAACAAGCAGTTCATCTTTATGGTGGACTCTGGGGTGGAGAAATCATGTCTTTGTGAAGGCAATTTCCCGCTATCTGGCAAAAATCTCGAGACGCAAGGATTCTCTTACACAGAAGATTTGTGCATCAAAATGCAGGGGAAAACTGTGCGAGCACCCCTGCTGTACCATGAAAACTCACCTATACATTTGTTAGGACAAGATTTGCTCAGTAGATTAAATATAACCATAGCATTCACAGACAAAGGGATTGTATGCTCTGCCCCAGGGATGTGCCCGCTCCCGGCAATGCTAGCAGTATACACAATAGCCAACGAAATTGCAGTATGAGGAATACCCACTAATGGAGACATGTTTATATATGGTATACAAGTGCTAGCCAGAGCAGTGCCAGAAATCACAGGAAACCACTGGAGAGTACTCTCGGATTTTGTCTTCCGCCCAGTAGCCACCCCTGAGATAGTGCCAGGTACTTTTCTCTCTCTTGATCTGCAAGGGGTACAGGTGTCAGCAAAGCGTATAGTGGCAATTGGCCTGGATACGCATGGGTGCGAATGGGGAACGGTGTTGTGCATTGATCCAAATGTACCACTGCATGAATTGACTGATGAGGAGCTGTTCACTGACAGCAACAGTGATGGGGAGATTATAATGGGGATATGCATGCCCTGTGATATTATGATACCAAACAGGAGTGTGACCAACCCCCTCATGGCCGCTGTCTGTGTACCACCATCTTTCTGTGACGCAGACTTGCAGAAAGCGCTGCCATATTTGTGGACCACAAACCCCCATGATGTAGGATTACTGAACGAAGTGACCCCCATAAAAATAAAACCAGAGTGAGACAGTACCCCTTGTCAAGGGAGATGGAGGAAGGAATAGAAGACACGCTATGTGCATTATTGCAACAGGGTATCATTGTTCTGTCTAACTCCCCTTTTAACACAGCAGTGTACCCCATCAAAAAAGGGAAAGGGGGCATGGCATATGATCCAGGACCTCTGCCCTCTTAATGAAGTTGTCCAAAAAGATTTCCCTCTTGTGCCAAATCCGGTGTCCATTTTGTGCAGCATCCCAAAGCAGGCCACGCACTTCACTGACTGTACTTGAAGAATGCCTTCTTCTCAGTGCCACTGGATCCAGATTCCCAATACCTCACAGTCTCTACACTAGCAGGGAAACAATATGAGCATCGCATGGTGCCCCAGGGATACTGTGAAAGCCCAAGTATTTTCAACAGGGTACTGCACGAAGACCTCTGCAATATTAGTGTTCAAAGAACAACAATACAATACATTGATGACCTTCTTTTGTGTGAGGAGTGGGAGGAAGCATACCATAGAGACTATGTTGTGCCCTTAGATTTGTTGGCCCAGAAAGAGTACAAGGTATACAAAATCAAGCTACAGTATTGTGTGACTGAGGTCCTGTACTTGGGCCGACTGATCTCAAAAGACAGTAAAATAATAATACCTGACAGGGCAGCAACAGTGCGTGCCTCAGCCAGACCCCATACGTTTAAGGACATGCAGAAGGTCCTCTGGATCTGTAATTACTGCAGAGCGTGGATATTGGACTACGCTGCCTACACACGGCTGCTGCTGCAAGGTTTGAAAAAAGCCCAAAAAGACAAGGTACCAATCACTTGGACCCCTGAAATGCACACAGCCTTCACAATCATAAAAGAGCTCATATGTACAGCCCCAGTCCTAGCCACACCAGATTATGAACAGGAATTTTTCCTGTTCTCCCATTCAAATGGGACACTGATGACTGCAGTGCTAACACAAAAACATCAATGGGCCACAAGCCACTATCTTACTACAGTGGTACTCTTGATTCAGTGATGCAGGGACACTTTGCTTGCGAACAGTCGCAGCCGGCACCTTTGCACTAGAAAAAAGCGCAACAATCGTGATGGGCTGTTCTGTCACCTTGTTGGTTGAGCACTCCCTGTTTGCCATACTTGAACAATTAAAATCCACGCTCACCACACAGAGAGCATCGGCTTATTAGATCATCATCTCAAGTCCAAACGTGCATATAATATGCTGCAAAACAGTAAACCCAGCCATGGTCCTCACAGAGCCATGTACGGTAGAGGATATGCAAAACCACAATTGTGTCACCTATGAAGGAGAGGGAGATGACATTCTCAAGGCCCATGAAAATACCTTAGATGAGAGGGAGGTGTACTTTGTAGATAGATCAGCATCTATCTGTCCAGAAACTGGTGAAAAACATGTTGGGGCAGCTGCTGTAAGGTTGGAGGAGGGCGAGTACGAGATTCTAGTACAAAAATGCTTACAAATGCATTATTCAGCCCAAGCAACAGAATTAGTAGCAATCATTGAAGCATTGCATGCGGCAAAGGGGTATGCAGTGACCATATATTCTGAATCAGCATATGTCACCACTACGGTAAATGCTGAATTGTCTCGTTGGTGAAGGAGGTGGTTCAGGAGAGCAGATGGGTCCCCGGTGCAACATGCTGAGTTCCTAAGTGAGCTAATAAATGCCCTAGCAGAGCCATCACAAACAACAATGACCAAATATCACTGGGAAACGCAGCGGCGGACACTGCTGCAAAACAAGCTGTGCATTTCCAAAGGTCACTTGATGTAGAATGCGTGTTAAAAGGAAAACCAGAAGATCCCAAAGAGAACGGGTATAATGCACTACCAATAGCACAAATAATAGAAATCAAAAAGAAAGTACCACCCACAGAACAGGAGCTATTGACAAAGAGTGGATGCACCCAATCGCCTACTGATCTTCTGTGGAGACAAGACTACAACAGGGAAAGTAGTGATGCATGTAGAATTATTGCAAGTAGCATTCCAACAACTGCACTTTCCAGCACACACCGCGAAACAGCACATTGCTGCAGATATCCAGGAGGATTGGTTCATTCCAAATCTCCAGGAGTATCTCACCATAAAATGCCAATTGAATGTGTCACATGTCAAACATTTAACTCAGGTATGACCCTTAGGACACTGCAAGGAACACTACCCTACCTCATCAGGCCTTTCTGTGAGCTGCATACAGATTATGCACACATGGGAGAAAGGTGCAATGGAGCAAGATATCTAATAGTGGTGGTCAGTCCCTTTTCACGCTGGGTGGAAGCAGGGCCCTGCACCCACCCAAAATGTAAGTGTACAGAAAATTTCTTGGTCAGAGAAGTATTTCCGCAATGGGGAATATGCAATGTCAAAAGGTCCGATAATGGCACCCATTTTGCCAATTATCTTTTTAAAGGAGTGACACTGCTACTAGGAATAAAACATAAAATGTGCTCAATTTACCACCCACAAGCAAACAGACTGGTCGAGAAAATCAACGGCCTTCTTAAAAGTAGATTGTCTAAATTAAGTCACACTCTCAAAAAGAACTGTGTTTATTTTTTGTCACTTGCCTTGTTTCAGCTGCGCACACAGCCCAGTAAAAACCACCACTTGTCCCCTCATAAAATAGTGGCAGGAAGGCGCATGCAAACGCCCCTGTCACCTGTGAGAAGAATGTCAGATGCACACAGAAGAGCAACAGTGTTAGGGGAAGAATTCAAAGAATACTTAACACAACTAACATGAGCAGTAGGACGTATCACAAAATAGGTTGCCCCACCATTTACAAGACAAAATTAAACAGTACCACAAAGACTGCAGTAGACAGCCCAGCAAAACCCCTCATGCCAGGAGAATTAGTATATGTTTGCAGCTTTGTGAGGAGGTGGAACTCACCCCGATTCCATAGACCATATAAAGTAGTGTACTGTACCCCTCAAGTATTGAAGATTAAGGGCCTAAAATATTGGTTCCACCTGTCAGATGTCAGGAAAGCCCATGATAGTGTGACACGAGAAAACACACAAGAAAATGAACATGAAGCAGCAGTCCCGTAAGAGCAAATAAAAAGATGCAGAAAATTGTGCTGACGGAGAAGGAATACAGCTATAAAGGTGAAACTAAAAAGTGACTATCATGTATATAAAATGAAATTATACAAATATATATATATATGAATATAGAAATGCATATTATTATGTGAAAAAGTGTCTCATATGAAAAAGTTGTCTCTTACTGTTTATGCACTGTGTTTCCATGCCTTATACTACTCTTTTACCTCTCTCGCATCTTATTCAAACTCGCACTTTCTATAACCCCATTATGTCCCTCTCTGTAGGTGCAATGATAGTGGAGAGATTGCCACTTGCCACGGTTATTAATGAGTTAGATAGCAGTAGGAATTAAATAAGTGCCATAAGGTCATACAGCTATGACTGTGGCCTTAACTTTTAGTGATTGTTTTCACTACTGTCATGTTGCTGCTTGGAATATATTGGGGGCAGCTTTTATCCGGGGAACCCATATAAAAGAGGGGAGGAGGGTTGCATGGACAAAGAACAGTAATGCATCTTGTAATCTAACTACTCTACACAAACTGTGACCAAACAAACGCCTATAATCGCATTCCCAGCTTCTGAAAATGTGCTTATGTTAAACGACCTCATTGAAAATGCATAAGATGCACTACATGTAACACTGCTGACTCATGTAACATCATCATCTCCCCCCAGCTTAAGTACAAATGATCAATCAACTGTGCAACCACCGTGCTACCTACCTCACAACAAAGTATAATGTTAACTAAACCATTCACCTCTAAGGTTACTAAGAGTAATGAAATGATAAATGCCTCATCTACCTCTACTGACATATATTCATTAGCCAATGTCCATACAGTATTGGCCATGCCTCCCGGGTATAGTATGCACTATTTTAGGGTAAATGACACTAATGTTTTATGTAACACCAATAAAGCAAGCATTTGCAAAAGCCAATTTCTTTACTTACTACAAGACAATGTTTATACGATGCTATGTGACAGGGAGAAATAGTGTAAAATGATGTCAGAAAAGAACCCACCCTCTCGCGCAGCAGGAGGCGGATTGAGGGACATACACCCACACGGATATGATGCTTACCATGGTTTGGGACTTGATAAAGTGGAAGATATTAACCATCCAGGGCAATCTAATAGCTGGTATTATGACATGAGTGCCACGTGTAAGCAAGCCACTAATGGGAGCTGTTATGTCTGTTCCCTGACACTGCATGCCTCAGGGACGCTCAAAGTGTTGGTACCCCAAGACGTCCCACTATTAGAAACGCAGTGGGCCTCATTACGACCCTGGCGGAGTGGGTTTACGCCAGCGGTATTCGCGGCGGACCCGTCCGCCCCACTACGAGTTCCCGTAGCGCCATGGAGCGTTTTCCGCCTGGTTTTTCCGGGCGGAGAAATCCATGGCGCTACGGGACCTTGTTGTTAATTACGCCACCGTATTTTACGGTGGCGTAATTAACGCCTTCCCCACTCCCATTATACCCTATGGGGCAAAAATGGGAATGGGGAAGGGTAAAATGGGGAATGGGGATTTACCGCCCCGCCAAGGTCGGAATGGGGCGGTAAATCCACCAACCCCCATGGCGCTATCGGCAGCTTTCCGCCGTGCTCCATGGTGCATTTGGCGCCACGATTTCCGCCAGGGTCGTAATGAGGCCCAGTGTCTTGTTCATCTCGCGCTATGCAGGATAAGAAGCACCGTCCAGGCACACACAGTGAAATTAACACTCTTACCGCCAGATGAAAAAGTTTGCAAGAAAGGAACTACACGCCCGAAACGTTTCAAGGAACCCTTTATGGCAATCGAGGGCCCTCGACAAGACTCTACCTTCATGTGCAAGGCTGAAGGGCTGCAGGGCCTATCGGATGAAAACCAGTGTGCGCAATCATGGAGTGAGCATGTCACAAAGTTAACATGGATCTCCGCTCTCGAAAAGCCAATCAAGGTAAAGGACAAACGTATGGGCTTTGCTTCTACAGTGAGGGCCGAACAGCAGTGGGGTCGAACACACGCTGCAACAGGACAATCATTCTTCCTGATCTTCGAAAGGGAACAGCAGCACTCATGGACTATTATTGGGTGTGTGGCAAACAGGCATACATGCACCTCTCGTCATTGTGGAGGGGCTTCTGTGCGCTTGTGACACTGCATTCTGCACTGCTGGTGATACCTGAAGAACACTTAAAAGGGGGGTCACTGCTGCCTGATAAACAATTCTCAAAGCAACAAGTGTAGCCAGCAAAGCCAACAGCAACATTAATATTGATATTGATATTTAATTTCTATCGCGCTCGTACACAAGTGTTTCAGAGCGCGACAAGGCAAGGGAGGGGAACAGGGGAGAACAAAACAGCGATCTTACTAGGCCCAGTGACATTGAGAACGTGCTAGTGCATGGGAGAGGGGGAGGGGAAAAGTGCATGGAAGAGGGGAGAAGTGGAAAGTGCAAAGCAGAGGAGAAACAGATAAATAACAATAAATAAATAATAAAGGCACAAACAGTGGAGGTACAGCCAGCAATTTGCAAGTGCTAGGTTTAAGGCAGCAGACAGGGTAGGTCTGATAAGTGCAGGAAGAAAAAGCGGGTGGCTGTATGGGTACAGATACAGATCCCAGTGCAAGGGGTGGCCCGGGGGCAGTGCAGGAGGGTGGCAGGGTGAGCAGATACCTGGGCCTGGAGGACAGAGGGTGGCCAGGTGCACGGTGCAAGAGAGAACAGATCAGCAGGGGAGGGGTGTTAGTGAAGGCAGAAGAAAAAAGGAAGGTCTTGAGGTGCTTCCAGAACCGGAGATGGTTCTCCTTAAGTTTCGGAGTGGTAGGGAGGCTGTTCCAGAGGGAGGCCCAGCCGAAGACAGAGGTCTACCTCCAGCTCATTTCTTTGAAAAACGACTGACCCTGAGGGAGTTGGAGGTAGAGGAGCAAAGAGCTCGAGAGGGGAGGTATTTGCGAAGGGATAGCTGAAGGTATTTTGGATCCCGGGCCCCAGAAAGCCTTGTGGACAATGCAGAGGGTTTTGAATTTAATCCTGAAAAACATTCACTGAAGGACCCCCCTTCTTCCGCATCCTGCCTGAGCAAGAGCAACATGATCGTCTGTTCAAAAAGAGGCACTCCAACTACATCTCACAAGAATCATCTGACCTCCTCGCACAGATACCTGATAAATAGACGCTTTTCAATTCTGCAGAGAATTTTTTTGCATCACTGATAACCAGCATCCAGACATGGACAAATGTCAAATGGCTCCAAATCGTCTGGTGGGAGCGGATCCAACTGGCAAATGATACTGAAGATGGGTTCAATGTCATCAGGATAGACTTAGGGCCCTGCAGCTGATGACGATGCAGAACCGCTACGTCCTCGACCTCCTCACTGCAATGGAGGGCAGGGTTTTCCAAAAAATCAGGAATGCATGTTGCACTTTCATACCTTCTTCCGATGCTGATAACGGGACACTTTCACATGTGATTGCAGCGGTGCATGAGCTTGGAGTACAAATGAAAAAGGAGGGCGGTGTGCAGCCCTCAGACTGGTTCACCATGGCATTCAAATGGGTATCATCATGGCGTGCAACTGCTATGAAGATGCTGATTCCAATCATTCTGTTCCTTTTACTCATTTTCTGTGTGTGCCAGTTAGGGCTGTGAATTCTGCATTGACTCCATTCCCCGTGGTGATAGAATGTTGGTCACTATCAGTACTAAACATGCGGATAACAAGAAAGTGCTCCCTAGTACTGAAGATGCACAAATGCAAACTAGTGAGAATAATGAACCCAAATACTGCATGGTGGCGATATACCACACAGGGGATGAGGTGGACAACTACTACTACACCACTATCAAACAACCTCAAGACCTAGAGAACTACAGGGAGGTGTGGGTGGACCTGGATGGGGATGGGAGTTGTATCTATATGACCTATACACCTGAGGAATTTTCCTGTTGTGGGTAAAGTCTAAGAAATGTGTGTAGAGCTTGGATGCCCATAAAGGGAACTTCTGCCTATGAAGAAGCAGAACGGAGGGCTGCAGGATGGGAGAACACTGGGAAAGGGTATTTGTTACATTAGGAGTAACAAAAGGGGGGAATGTTGGGGGAGAGGTGGTCTATCCCACCCCCTCGTCATTCCCACACAAAATGGATCCTGTGTGTGCCAAAGGGGGGGAGACGTCCCCACTGTTTCTTTGTATGCCCCATGCTAAATATTAGCAAAACAAGCAAACAAATAACCAACCCTTTGGCAGAGCAAGGAGACTCCATTGTGTGCGACTCTGAATACCATCTTTTTGCATGCCCAACAAGGATCTCTAAATGCTGCCTCTCACGTGCCAGTGCCTAGCACTAACAGCCCTGGCCCCTTCCACCTCTCTGTCAGCTTCGCACAAGCCCTGTTCTCACGGAAGTCCAGCCATGTATTGTTGCAAATACTCAGTATCCTTTCTCACCAGATGAGCTCACTACTCTGTGTGTGACCGGAGCAGGCCCATGCTCCTGTGCCCGTCTGTCTCCACTAACCTGCCTGTGCTCCCTAGACCGGCAACTTGCCAGTCAACAGTCCACTGAGCCCATTCCCCTCCACCCTTTCATATAGATAGACATCTGACCCCTTTGTAGTGAACAGATGGAACACCCACCGGAGCCCTAATACTATGTGCCAATATATTCTCCTCAAACCTAAACACATTCCCACCAGTGTCATGAGGCATCAGGTAGATCAAAAACCTACAGGGCAGGCACCCGGTTCAGGGGGCGCTGTGTTTTATGGACACATGGGTATAGGGGTTAGAATGTCAGTATATCTGCTTGGGAGCTTTGAAGCTGCACCCATTAATGCCAAACTTTTATGGTTACCATTTGTCTTATGTCATGAGTCTCCATTGTTGTAGCTTAGACAGTCAGGAAACACAGTGCTCTGCCAGCTTGACCTTCACAGCGGAGATGCGCCCAGCTGACCTACGTGCCACCAGACAGACACCCAAACAACAGCCAATCCAACACAATCACTATGTATGGTAGTGTATCAGTGTGTTCTTCCAATTGCATTTAGAGTTTTGTACCTATAGTCTCACGTCATTAGTGACGTGTTTTTGTTTTATAATATGCTGCCCTTGTAATGTCTGGCAGAGCGCTCTGCTGGCAGCAGAGTGTAGGGTATTTTGTGGAGATTTGGGGCCTGACGGTATTTTCTTACCGCCGAAAAATAACTTAGCAACAATCACTCCTTGTATTCAGATTGGGCCATGTACAACAATAATACAGTGGACATGCATTATTTCAGCACCCAGACATGCATATTTGGTATGCGTGGTTGGTGGTATTTTGGTGAGCATAATTCCCTTGTTTTATTTGTGGCCCCAATGTCCAGAATCCCTTATCTTTGCTTAGATTTTTCGTGTAATCACTAGAGAGACCTCAGGCCTACATTTCAGGAATACCACATTTTCAGTGTTAGTGTTAGTGTGCCACCATGGGCGATCTCACTGACTTATTTACGACAGAGAGCTATATGTGGTAATTTTGTGGTAATTTCCACTACCTTATATACGGTAGGGAACTATGTCCAGAGAGTCTCTCTTCCCGTTGGCTCATGTACCTCCAACGAGCTATGCTACAAACAGTCACTCACAACTGTCCATACTGAATATGATCATGCACACATCTGTCTTAAAATGACAATTGCACTGTTTAAAAATCCCCCCACATCATCAGCACTGTATTGGTAAATATAAAACACACCACCCGTCTGCTTTCAAATATTTTTCTGTATTATAAAAGTTGCATTTAAACACGATCTCACTCTTTACAGAAATAAATAAAATAGCACAGTAACAGCATTGTCTGTGATACACTGAAAAGAGAGTGGCGGAGACAAGAACTCAATTTGCAACATTAACATGTGATTAAAGCACAGGAATCTCCTTTCCTACACTGACTGAATATTCTCGTACACACTCAGCCCCCACACTTCTGTGATTACCTTATCTGTTCAGCCTGAGTTTTCTTCAGCTGTTCTCTTTCTGAATGTGGCTCCCTTGAAGATTAACCCCGGTGAAAACAAGCGTCTTTCGTTCTCAAACCGGGGTTATTGCCTGGAACTCTCAGCTTTTTCATCAGAAATGCTCCAACCAGGAAGACAGGTCCTTCTCCCAGCTCTCCAAATCCCGAATCTCCTCCCCCTCTCTTCAAACTCCCCCCAGCAAAACCCTCATCACTGCCTCTAGCATGATACTTGCTATGACGCTGCTCCAATCAGAAATTAATCATGCCACATCCTCCCTCTCTACACAATGGCTCCTTTTTACAGTAACCATTTGTAACCAACTGATTTCCTGTACCTTCGAGCCCTTGGCTTCCTGAGTTATGTGGACAGAGCAGCAGAGAAAAAGAAAAAAAAAATGAATGTGCGTTTAAAAGTTCACTTTCAGAGTAGGCCTATTTCTGCAGTGGAAACACATTTTTATTAGTGGGTTATGTTAAATGCAGTTTTATTAGTCAGGTTAGTTATGAATAATGTTAGTTATTAATTTTCAAATGTGTCTCTTGCACCATAGGCATTTCAGGTGAAAAATAGTGTGCATTTTTGAATGTGCACGTGTGCTTTTAACTGTAAAAATAGATTTGCATCTTATATGTTAAAATCGTTTTTGACTGAATAGCCTGTCTTTCCATGTTAATCTGGTAACACATATAGCAATGCACCGCACCCATGTGGTGGTGCTGCATAAAAAAAAATTGCTACCTGTGCAGTAGTGCTGTACTCTGTGCTGTAACACGCCAAATATCCTTACATACCCTCCTTTTGTTTTTAGAACTTGGCTACAATCCAAGCCAATTCCTAAAAACAACTTGTTCTTTCTTTTTTCTTTTAAAATGCATGTGTATTGGGATATCTTTCTCTTCCTGACGTAGCTAGTAAAATCAGTAACATTTTCATTTTTACTGATAGCACAATCAACCATCCACCCATGATTAGCACCAGGACAGCCAAACCCACTATTGAGCGTTCCCCCAGGTTCCCCAATTAAATCTTTCCACTTCTATTATCCCCAGATTGTAAATTGTAATATTGTTTTTTCTCAAATTCATTTTTATAACATGTCTTTCTTTGTGATTCAATAAATATTCCACATCCGGGTCTATTGGAAAAGTATCCCTTTGAAAAAAATTGATATTTTCCACTTGGCTTTCCCAAACATCATTTGTTACATGAAACAATGTTAACCCCCCAATTGACACAATTGTATCCTTTGGAACCTGTAAATAAAAAACATTATATTTCACCTGTTTAACCACGTATGTTCCATGGTTTAAATGTACTACCGTCATGTTCTTTAAACAGGTGCTGATCAACCATTTACCTCTGACCATCTTAGCCTGTGCCATTTCTTCACTCCCCATATTGCTAATAATCACTTCACATCCCTCTGATATACTTGGGTCAGATTTCAAACCACAAATAGCATCTGTGGCATCAGGAACAAACGGTTTACCTGGACACATATAATTTTGTTCTTTAAATTTTACACATGTTTCCAGGCTTGGTATTAAATAAACTTCAGGTTCCCATGATTGAAATGCCACCACTTCTGGAGTCTTAATCTTAATAAATTTGTCCTCTTGCCAAAATCCCACGTTGTGTACCCACTTCGTTTGATAAATAAGTTCAGGGGCTACATATGGGATGCATAGCAAAAATCCGACCTCTGGTCTTTCCAAGTCCACATATAAGGGCATTGCATTACCCATTTCAAATGCAATTTTTACCTGTATTATATCAATTTCCCTCCTAGTCAATCTTTCTATCATTTGACGAATAATATCCTGCGAAACAAAATACAAGGGGATATGTCCTTGAATCAATTGTGAAACTGCAGTTTGAACTTCTCTCATATAATTCGTTAATAGTCTATCAACAGGACTCATTATGTTCAATATTTCATTTAAAGTTCTGTCATGCTTAAGTATTATTTTAGTCGCCCGTTGCATTACATCCGCTTGTTCATTTAGAATGATTGCAGTTTCATTTATGAATCTTACTTGTTCATCCAGTCCCCCTCTAATTCCATCTAATGTTTTTTGTATTATTTCTAGGTCAATACTCAGTTGTTGCGCTTTAGTACTCAGTGTTCCTACCGAAATAGGATTGGCTGTTGATATTGTGGTACCTATTATGGCTCCAACTATAGACATTACCAATGATATCGCGAGCATCACCGCACCTCTCTTTCCTCTCTTCTTCTTAATGTCTGCTGAATTCACGAATGTTTTTTCCAATTGCATTAATATATCTCTTATTGACTGCTTAGTGTCCTCTTTTCTTATTTCCAGCCACTCTTTAGTCTGTTCAATCTTAATTCCGGTATTGTTCAAGTGTTTTTCAATCAAAATCTCAGGATTCAATGGTATGTATATATTTTGGAAAATCATCCTTCTATCACTCATGATGAATCCTGGTGCCTCTTCCACCGCGATACCAGATGCTGGTCCAGGTTCAATGACAACCTGTGCTTCTGAATTCTTGAAGATCCCTCCAAATATCATCATCATTAACCATATCATCGGTATCATCTTCAATGCTGATCGCTTTGCAGCCTTGGTCTTCACCCCTCTTTGGGGCTTTCCCGGAATCCGTCCACGTGGGCTCCAGGACTCCATCGTCTCCCATGGGCTCTGATCCCGGAACCTCCGACCAAATAATGTTAATTTTCTAAATCAAATAGAAAATAAACAAATTAAGTACATAGCACAATACTAACTTCACCCTTTTGCCAAAAATAAAACATGCTTGGTAAAAATATTTCGTTTTTTTTTTTTTTTCTGAAATTAAACACAAGTTAAAAGAAAACAAGCACATATAAACAGCATTCAATATTTAATACATTTTCTCTCTGCACACCAACCATGAGCTTCCATTATATATTTTTATTTATTTATTTATTTATTTTATATTATATATTTTTACATATATTACAGTGTTTATGTGCCATTATAACAATCAACTTTTTAACTTCTTTGTCACTGCCTCCTGATTGTACCCATTTATTTTCTCTTTTTGTGTTCAAGGGACTTTATCTGTTTCTACATGCTCAAGCTGCCTGATCTCATGTCTGGGATGGCATGGTTTGATTTGATTTACATGGACAAACTGCTCTATTGCCGTTTCACCTTCATTTTTCAAAATTTTATAAACTACAGGAGAGACCCTATCTATAATTCGAAATGGCCCCTGCCAGGCTGCTAGAAATTTAGAATTTTTCTGTTTACTTTTTCCAAAATGAAACTTGTACACCTGATCCCCTACACTGTATTCCTTTACTGATGTCTTTTTGTCATAATAAGACTTTGCACTGTCAGCAGCTCTTTCCAGATTTCTCTGCACAAAAGCAAATGCATGTTGCAAATGCCTCCTCAGTTCATCAATATATTCATGAACTGTGGATGCACTCACAAGTGTCTGCTCATGTGTTCTGTATAGTAGGTGTTGTGGTAACACCATTTTCCTACCTGTCAAGACCTCATGGGGGCTAACACCTGTTGCCTTGGCAGGAGTTGATCTGATTGCCATCAAAACCAACGGTAAACGTAAATCCCAGCTGGAACCTGCTTCTGCCACAAAATTCTTTAAAATATCCACAACAGACCTATTGCTTCTTTCAACTGTACCTGAAGACGCCGCCCGATATGCGATATGTAGTTTCCTTTTCACACCTAGTAATTGCCATACCTTACTCATTAGAGTACTTGTGAAATTTGTGAAATAACTTCCTCTGTCTGACTCAATTCTTTGTGGCAACCCAAACCTTGAGAACACATGGTTCACCAGCAATGTGGCTGCTGTTTGCGCACTACAATCTGGTGCAGGAATGCATTCAATCCACTTCGACATCAAACATACCACACTCAAAATATAACGGTGTCCCCTGCTCGACCTTTTTAAAGGACCTACATAGTCTATTTGCAAATCTGACCATGGGAGAGTTAGGCCTCTTTTCATCAATGGTGCTCTATGCATTGGTGAAGAAGGTTTATATTGGGCGCATACTAGACATCCTCTAGTATACAATTCCACATCTTGGGACATATGTGGCCAGTAAGCATAATCTTTTAGTATTTCTAATGTTTTTTGTGAACCTCTATGGCCTGCAGTTATGGCATCATGTGCATGGTGTAGCATTAGTCCTCTGAATGAAAGGGGTACTACCCACTGTATTTGTCCTGTTATGGACTCTCTAATCATGAGTCCATCCTGTAATCTAATTTGTGTTTTGTTCTTTAATAACACCCTCAACTCTTCTTTTCCCATACAATCATTTTCTGTCAAAGAATTTTGTTCGGGATCTATCAAATGATTATAATAGATTCCCAAAATGTGATCATTCTTTTGTGCCTCAATCAAATCTTGGTCTGGCGTGTCATGACTCCACTGCACCACCGGTTGATCTACCTCCTTTGGTGCTTTAGAACGTGTGACTGCATCAATTTGTATTTCACCCATTAAATAATCAATAGGTAGCAATTCTCCCATCACAGCCCCAATCTTAGCCAGGTGGTCTGCCTTATCATTTCCCTCCTTATCCTCTCCTGGTGTTTTTAAATGCCCACGAATTTTTCTCCAGTATATTGTTAACTTATTCTCTGACACCAATTTGTCTATGGCTTGTATCATTTTTCCATGCTTAAGTGGCTTTTTGTTGTATGTAACCATGCCTCTTGCTTTCCAACCAGGGAAATACTCCACAAAGCTATTCCGTGCATAGTCAGAATCAGTCACCAGGACAATTTCACTGAACTTTTTATCAACTGCAGTAGCAATTGCTTTATAAATGGCTGCCAATTCCGCCACCTGACTGCTCCTATCTCCAATCCTCATCCCTATACTGGGGACACCTTCACATTTCAACCAGACATTTCCTATTCCTGCCACTAATTGTTTATTACTGTCATTTTCAATGTGAAAAGCACAACCATCCACATATACAGTTGGCAAATCCTTGCATGTTTTTTCATCAAAAGCTTTGTGTGGTGATTGTTCAAATTCCTGCAAACTAGTTTCTACTTCCATTTCATTTGGTATTTGTTCAGCTGCACAGTCATGTAAGTCAGCTAACCCTTGAGCAATTGGGTTCTTTTTATTTTGTCCATATCTCACTTCTACGGGAAAACCTTGTAATGCCAGCGTCCATGAAGTGATTCTGGATTGCGCTAGATTACCTGATGTAATTCTTTTACTCTCTAAAAATTGCAAAGGTTGGTGATTTGTTTCAATAATCACCTTTTCTCCCTGAACAATGGGGCGGAAATGTTGTAGCGCCCACACAGTGGTTAATAGTTTGGTGATTTAAATCGTGTTTTTGTGATAACACTGCTGACATAAAATGTTCAGAAAAACCTATTTCTATAAAGAAATCCCTGTCCTTTATGGGGTATGCTAAACATGGTGCTTTTACAAGACATTCCTTTAATTTAGCCACTGCATCAGACTGCTCTTTTTCCCATTTCCAGGGAGTATTCAGTTTAAGCAGTTTAGTCAATGGTTGAGTGATTTCTGCATAATTTTCAATGAACTTTCTGTTATAGCCTTGTCATCCCTAATAAACTTTTTACTCCTTTCACATTTTTAGGATCTTTTAATATTTGTATGGCCTCTATTTTCTTCTTTTGTGGATTTAGCCCATGTTCAGTCACTTCATGCCCTAGAAAGTTCACTTTTTTTCTTGCACCATTGTGCTTTTTGCAAAGATACTTTGGCGCCTGCTTTCTGCAATTGGCCAAGTACATGTCTTATTTCATCAAAATGGCTTTTCAGGCTTTTATTTTTTATCAGGACATCGTCCACATAAACTATTGTTCCTCTTTCCGCTGCATCCGGCATGGCCTTTCTCAAAAATATGCCAAATTCACTCCCACTATTGATGTACCCGAACGGAGCTCTAAGCCAGGCATATTGAGTCCTGTCAAATGTAAAGGAAAATAAATGTTGCATCTCCTCTGCCAATGGCACGCACCAATATCCAGAGGTGAGATCTAATGTGGTAAATACATTTGAACCATGTATCTGAGCTAGGCCCTGATCAATGAATGGCAGTGGCCATCTAGATACTGGTACTCTTTTATTTAACTCTCTCAAGTCTGCACACAGCCGCCATTGACCATTTGGCTTTAACACACCTAAAATAGGTGTATTGGATGTGCTATGAATGGGCCTGATGATTCCCCGCGATTCCAAATTTTTAATAATCTCTGCCAATGATTCTAAACATGCCAGCGGTAGTCTATACTGGCGTACAAACACTGGATTTCTGCTACACCCTTCTGGTAGTGTGGCCACATGTAAATCAGTTAAACCACAATCATAAGCATCTTTTGCAAATACATCCTTAAACTCCATAATATCTCCCTCAGATTGTCCCTCTCTTCATTGCTTTCACACGCATTCGCTAAGGAGATCTGTTCTTCTACCATTTTGGAAAATTCTGGAAAATCTTCTGGTAAGGGAATCTCGGCGCTTTCCTCTAACTGTGTGGCTGTGTCTTTTTGTAAAGCTGCCACTTTTAAATATTTTGGCATATCAGCTTCCACTTCAATGGGCTGATTTTCTGTTTCATTTTCATTTAAATTAAATATTATGCAATCCTCTTGATGGCAGAACACTGTCTCATTTGAATCATAAGGATACACAGAATGAATTTTAAATATTCCTTTGGGCTGAGAGTCCAGGTGTTCTGGCAACTCACCCTTGGCATCTACATACTTTTCAGGAATATTTCCAATCACCATGTTATTTAAATCTGCCGTATAATGTGATTTTTGTATGGCCATTCCTAATGGGGAGTTTTCCTCTAAATGAATATCCTGACAACCTTTATTATTTACCATAATTTTTACAGATCCTTCACCAATATCTACCAATGGAATGTATTCGTAATCCAGGCCTTGCTGTTTTACGGATTCATTCAGGCATACAAATGCATCAGAGCCTTTCATCTGCTGTCCATTTTTGCATTTCAGTGTTATTGCAAACTGTTTTGTAAATGCAGGAATAATAGTATCTTTCCTCATTTGTAATTCGATTGCATAAGGAACCAGTTGTGCACAATGATAAGCCCTTCTTTTGTCTTCAAATTCAGGTGCCGGACCACCTAGGCGTGACCATATTTTTTGATTAAGGAAATCTAACACCATACACATTCTGTGAATGATGTCATTTCCCATGTAAAATTCATTTTGTGCTCCACTCACTATCCATACATTATGGTAAATTGTTTTCTGCCCAATGCTAATTTTAAGCATGCATCTGCCTGCAATTAGGTTTTCAAAGTCTGGACTGTCCAACCCAGAAACATATTGGTTTTTAATCCTAAATCTCGGGATTTCTTCCCTCTCCATTATTTTTTGCAACAATTTCTCATTAATGAAACTCCTTTCATGTTCAAGCGCTAAAGTGGCTTTTATTGTTTTAAAATAGTCATTTATACCAACATGAACCCATGGTTGCTCATCTTCCATGTGTATTTCTGCCAGAGTGGTAATGTGTTTTTCTGAATCTGTTTTAGGAGTAATATTTTGTTTGCATGTTTTCTCTTTTAAATATAAACGTAATGTGTGCTCATCTATGGCAGTCTGCCAATTTTTCCTTGGGTCCAAGTATATTTGTACAGGTAGTTTTTCATTGTCGCTCTGCATTTTGTCTTGACACATTAATATAACAGTGACACTAGGTATGCAGCTATTCTGGAGATATACCTCCACAGCATCATTTGTTTTGGCAACGGTGTGACATTCATTTATATTGCTGTTTTGTGATTTTAGTTTCTTAGGCCTCAATGGTTTTTTGGTTAAGGACCACAGCACTCCATTCACCCCATCTATTAGAGGAGACAATCTTTTCAGACAATCTGTCCCCATCAGAAATGGAATTTCACAAATAGATGTGATCAATACCTCTTGTTTCATTCTGTGCTTTCCTATTTTTATGTCAACCTCAGTTACACCTATGATGGGCACCTCCTCCCCTTTAAAGTTATGCACTGGGCCTTGATTTTCCTTCACTGTGATCTGACTCCGTGGGGGTCTCCCTTCATTGATACTCTTTACCAGCTCCTTGGACATAATTGTGGCCTGTGCGCCAGTGTCAATCATAGCAAAGGTGTGGCATTTTTCTTCTACAGTGATGGGTGCATAATATCTGTCCTCAACTTCCTCTAATACACATAAGAAATGTGAATTCTTACTGATTTCAGGGCTCACCTTTCTCAGGTCTTTTTCACTTTTGGCTAAACACATTGGTAAATGGAAAGACATTTTTCCCTCCTTTTTACCCATTTCTGCGCGAGAGACTTTATTCATTTCTCCATGATCAGAGGTTTTTTGGAGTGTGGCCACTGTTCGCCCATCCATCTGGGTAACATCAGAGACCACATTACAACCTTCCAACTGAACATGTGTAACAACATCATTCATCAATTTGTCATTTTTTAATTCTGTGCATTTGTGATCATTTAGTGTGATACCAACCCTTTCAGCCTCTTCAAAAAAATGTGGCTCAAAGAATTCTTCAGGTGATTGACTTGTACCCTCCTTGTGAGTATTTCCTTTTTCTGTCTGTGTTTGGTCATTGTTTTGCTTGCCCAGGGAAGGAGCTATAGCATCCCCACTTACTCCCTGTCCACTGGTATTCCCCATGCATGAGTCATTTTTCTTAAGTCTGTCCCTTTTTTCTTTTGGAATTCCTAATGTTTCTTTTTCATTTGTACAAATCTTTACTGTTTTATTTAGCTCTAGGTTAAACCGTACCTCTTTTTTAGAAGTATTTGCACTTTCTGTCACAAGTTCATTTACTGGCACTTTCACATTTAATCCATTAGGCATCTCAGAGTCGTTATGCAAAATTATATCAGAGCAATCTGTCATTTTGGCACTGCAGTTATCATGAGTACTTAGTCACTTTTCGGAAGCCCCCCGGTCATTGCTATGGCCATCAGCCCCCTCTTTGGAAGGTTGTTTTTGCGCTGTACAGAGCTTTCCTATTTGCTCAGCTAACATTTTCACTTGGGCCTCAAGGCACTGGAACCTTTCCATCTCTCTAGGATCCTCTTTCTGTGGTCTAGGTCGATATTGGTTGTTTTCCCCCTGATTGGATCTATTCGGATACCTCTCAAGTGAATGATGTCGGTTGGGATGGTTTCTGAACTCTTGATTCATTTGTGGAGGGGAGCGGTTGCACCCATCCTTTGATTATAATCCCCTGGTGGGGAATCATTGTACTGGCGTGGATTGTAGTTCACGTTTTGCCTCATGTCCTGTCTCTCAGATTGTGGGTACTGGCCCCTAGGTTGATTTCCATTATCAGTAAATCGATCCACATATCGGGGCCTATCCTGATTACCATATATCATGGTGTTGGGATCAAATCTGCTCTGTGTCCCCAATGACTGGTAGGGACCATCATTTCTTTGATCTTGATTTTGTCTCTGGTTATTGTTCATACCTGCCATATCAGGCCGATATGCTACCCGGGGTCTGTCCCCTAAATACCTAGGGCTGATGTAGCTCTCTCTATTACTAGGATCATGTGATTGGAACATTGGTACAGGAAATGGCGATCTTTGTTGATTACCCCTTTGTTCAGGTGTCACATTATTTTTACCTTGGCTTTGAGCAGACTCAAGGGACATTTTGGCTGACCTGATTTCCATTACTGTGGCTGAGGGTTCTTTAGATTTAGGTCTAGTATCTTTCATTTTATCACTTTCTCTACCCTGACAATAAAGTACCTCATATAGTTTTGTGCTTTGATGTACAATCCATTCAAGGGACTTGTCACGGTCAAATTCACGGACCAATTGGGATATGATGTGTTTCTGTAGCCCATAGAAGTATGCAGTTTTAAACTCATTGGAATTTGAGTCAAAAGATACATCAAAGCGAGAAAATGCTCTTTTTAAGTCTTGTAGAAATTGGCGAGGGGATGTATTAGGTCCAGCAGTAATTGTGTAAGCGACTTTCTTTGCCTCCTGCAATGACTGAAAAGGAGAAAAATGACGCCTAATTTCTTTTTCAAACTCCAACCATGTCATATTCTGCTGTTCATTTATTCCCCTTATGATGCTGGCCGTCGGGGCATCTAAAGTTAAATGAAAATATTGTCTGTACTGTTCCTTAGGTATCTGGAGTGCTTTAAAAATGTCATGCACCGCTTCTAAGTGATCCTCAATGCAGCATTCATCTCCCTTTTTAAATGGTTTGATCAGGGCTTTAATGGATTTCATTATTTTTATGGGGCTACTTGTTGCAATGCATGGAATTGCACTATTTTGTGATTCAATCCTGTTTTCAGGTGTATGAGATTGGTGGCTGCCCCCAATGGGAGTATCAAATCCCCCAAGGGTGCTGCAACCAAGTTCAGTCACCGGCCCAGTCACTGGAGCACTAGCTCTTTGGGCAGAGCTAGAATTCACCTCCACTCCATTGAATGTGGTAGCCTGCCGCCTCTCCTGGGACCTGGGAATGCACATTTGCTGTTCTAAGTCCTTACACTTTTTAAGGAGTCTGTTGGCTTCATCTTGCAAATAGTTGTTTTCACCACTCATCTTATTAATCACCTCCTGCGTGTCGCACATTTGCATTTGGCATTCATTGAACTCTTTATTTCTCTTGTCTCTTTCTTGAATCATTTTAATCATTTCTTGTTCTGCGCTCTGGAGATCACATTCTTTTTCACAATGTTCTTTTTGTAAAATCTGCATTTCTGAAACAACCTCATCTTTATCCTGTCTAATGTGATCCACTAAGGCTTTTAAGTGTCCCAATTCTTGCTCACTATCCTCAAATTGTTCCTTGCTTTTGGATAACTGAGTATCAAAGTCTCTGCATTTTAATTGCATGTCTTTTTGGCATACATCCAATTCTGCTCTCAACATTTCCTGATTTTTACTTGCCCCATCTAATTCAGTCTTTAACCTGTTAATTAGCTGAGTATCATTCTCTTGCATTCGCAGGGACTTGTTTAAAATAAACCATATTTTGCTGCATAGCCGTATTAAACAGTCTTTCTCTGCACTTTTATCGGCTGCATTCAATAATCTTGTAAGGCAGACCTGAATTATGCTGCCTTCTGCAAAAATATTGTCTAGTTTTTCTTTCTGCACCTCACCCTGAATGCGGTTACTCCATTCTAACGTGCTATTCGACGACCAATTTCCATGTGCAAACAACTTTGCCTCTAAATATTGCACTAGATCTGAGAATGTGGTTTCCCTTTGTGACATTCTGAAATTCGTTTTTAGTGGCACACTGTTATTATAAAATGGGTTCCCTTTAATGTGCAAATGGCAGTGTGAGACACGCTTGCCATCCCCAGTAGGTACTCTATGATCACTTTCCCGGCCTGCAACGCACCATAAATATGTAGGGTATTTTGTGGAGATTTGGGGCCTGACGGTATTTTCTTTCCGCCGAAAAATAACTTAGCAACAATCACTCCTTGTATTCAGATTGGGCCATGTACAACAATAATACAGTGGACATGCATTATTTCAGCACCCAGACATGCATATTTGGTATGCGTGGTTGGTATGCGTGGTTGGTGGTATTTTGGTGAGCATAATTCCCTTGTTTTATTTGTGGCCCCAATGTCCAGAATCCCTTATCTTTGCTTAGATTTTTCGTGTAATCACTAGAGAGACCTCAGGCCTACATTTCAGGAATACCACATTTTCAGTGTTAGTGTTAGTGTGCCACCATGGGCGATCTCACTGACTTATTTACGACAGAGAGCTATATGTGGTAATTTTGTGGTAATTTCCACTACCTTATATACGGTAGGGAACTATGTCCAGAGAGTCTCTCTTCCCGTTGGCTCATGTACCTCCAACAAGCTATGCTACAAACAGTCACTCACAACTGTCCATACTGAATATGATCATGCACACATCTGTCTTAAAATGACAATTGCACTGTTTAAAAATCTCCGCACATCATCAGCACTGTATTGGTAAATATAAAACACACCACCCGTCTGCTTTCAAATATTTTTCTGTATTATAAAAGTTGCATTTAAACACGATCTCACTCTTTACAGAAATAAATAAAATAGCACAGTAACAGCATTGTCTGTGATACACTGAAAAGAGAGTGGCGGAGACAAGAACTCAATTTGCAACATTAACATGTGATTAAAGCACAGGCATATCCTTTCCTACACTGACTGAATATTCTCGTACACACTCAGCCCCGACACTTCTGTGATTACCTTATCTGTTCAGCCTGAGTTTTCTTCAGCTGTTCTCTTTCTGAATGTGGCTCCCTTGAAGATTAACCCCGGTGAAAACAAGCGTCTTTCGTTCTCAAACCGGGGTTATTGCCTGGAACTCTCAGCTTTTTCATCAGAAATGCTCCAACCAGGAAGACAGGTCCTTCTCCCAGCTCTCCAAATCCCGACTGTCCTCCCCCTCTCTTCAAACTCCCCCCAGCAAAACCCTCATCACTGCCTCTAGCATGATACTTGCTATGATGCTGCTCCAATCAGAAATTAATCATGCCACATCCTCCCTCTCTACACAATGGCTCCTTTTTACAGTAACCATTTGTAACCAACTGATTTCCTGTACCTTCGAGCCCTTGGCTTCCTGAGTTATGTGGACAGAGCAGCAGAGAAAAAGAAAAAAAAATGAATGTGCGTTTAAAAGTTCACTTTCAGAGTAGGCCTATTTCTGCAGTGGAGACACATTTTTATTAGTGGGTTATGTTAAATGCAGTTTTATTAGTCAGGTTAGTTATGAATAATGTTAGTTATTAATTTTCAAATGTGTCTCTTGCACCATAGGCATTTCAGGTGAAAAATAGTGTGCATTTTTGAATGTGCACGTGTGCTTTTAACTGTAAAAATAGATTTGCATCTTATATGTTAAAATCGTTTATTTGACTGAATAGCCTGTCTTTCCATGTTAATCTGGTAACACATATAGCAATGCACCGCACCCATGTGGTGGTGCTGCATAAATAAAAATTGCTACCTGTGCAGTAGTGCTGTACTCTGTGCTGTAACACGCCAAATATCCTTTGTGTGAACAAATGACCTTATATACATTTTATTTTTATTTGCAATCCATTTCCTGGTCTCATTCCCTAGCGCTGTGTCCATTATTTGGTCTATGGAATAGAACGTGTTTGAAGGAAGCTAGCCCTCAAGAGCAACGAAAGAGCTCAAAACCGTGGTCTACAGTCAAATGGTCAGATGAAAATAGACTTTGGGTCGAGCTACACCAAAACCAGAAGATAAGGCCATGCCACACTCCCTTTTATTCTCAGGAACAGTGAGACTCGACAAGGCCAAGTTCAAAAGACTAATTGAATGGCAGACAGGAGGATTGATGGTAGATGAGTTCTAATTGGGTAGCGAGGCATGACAGGCCGACCCCACCAGCACCTGGCGTACCAGCTTGCGTGCTGCTACCAAGTGGAATATTCCAGAAGGGTACAAGCGTGCCAACCAATTGTAGAGGGCCATGTAGTACAGAGCCCTGCAGTTTAAGATGCCAATAGGATGTTGTGTATTAGTATGACACGGAAGATGTCTTGCACTTGGCATGGGCTTAGTTGTCCACCTGCTCTTTGAGACCCTATCACAACCCACGGCTCTATAGAACATATACCTAGATGTTCCCTGAAAGCCAATTACGTCCCCTAGTAGGTTTTCTTAATTTGCCACGTTGGATGACATCAGAAGTGATGCAATTTTAGTATAAGAATGCTGATTTTTCATGAAATACTTTGAGAGAAATCGAGCGAGCATCTGTTGATGATCGTTGTAACTACATGTTTTCGATAATTGTTAATAAAACAGTACTGTGTTTTGCCAACTTCCTGAGTCAGTGTGATTATTGATGTATGAGTAAGTTCTGCATCCCCATCCTTCTCTTGTATTGCTACCTTGCCTTAAAGGGCCCTACGTCACAGGGTTCATGTGGTAGCAGAGGTAGGATGGTTAAAGATCCATTCACCCAGTAGGCTTTTAAGGGTCTCTGAATATCGGACGTCCTCCACCATTTAGCTGGAGGACTGCAAGGCTTCCTGTGGATAGCGGCCGAAATGTTCTTGCAAGACAATAGATATAGGTGAGACAGGTCCCTCTTTCACAATATCCCCTCCTAGTTTCCACAAGGAGCAGAGCGGACCGAAGGCGACAGTGGTCGGTTGGAGGAGGAGACACTCCCGAGGGTCAGGAGATGAAAAGCGAATGTTGAGTAGATTGAGAAAGGTGGCAAAAAATGAATGTGTATTTTGTTTTGTTGTATTTATTTGGTATTTATGTAGCGCTTTAATCTGAAGCACTTTTATGTAGCAAAATTATCAAGCGGTACAATCAGACATGAGATTTGACAGAGTATGCACAGAATCAGTTTTGCTGGGATAAATGTAATTTCAATGCTTTATCGAAATACAGGATAGGAAGTGATCGAATGGATTGAAAGAGGAAGAAGATTCCAGTGTAAGGTAGCAAGATGTGCAAATGTACGAAAGCGAGATTGTGCACAAGGAGGAGGTGGAACTGTCAATTGGAACTGAGTATATGAACGAAGAGAACGAGCTGGAGAGTAGAATGAGACTAATGAGGAAAGATAGTCAGGGGTTAGACCGTCGAGAGAGTTGAAAGTTAAGGAAAGAAAGTTGAACTTGAGTTGTGCGTGAAAAGGAAGCCAACCCAAGGTGTGAAGAGCAGAAGATATACAATCGTGTGAGGTCAAGCAAAAGAGTACCCTAATTGCAGCATTAAAAATAGATTTTAGAGGAAAAATATTTGAGATACAGGAAGACCAAAGAGCGTGGTAGAGCAATAGAAGGGGCATAAGAAGATAAGAGAGGTTATCAGTAGTTTAGTTGAGTCAAAAGTTGGGAAAGAACAAACTTTTTTGTTGTTGAATAAGTGATACTGATAAGCTTGAGGAGAGATTGAGATATGGGGGTCATTACGAGGTTGAAGGTAAGGGAAAAACGATGCCAGTAAAGGATTACTGGCATCGCTTACTGCTCCGGGCTATTAAGACCCGCCAACATGCTATTAGCGGCACTGTAAATAACGGCCATTCGATCACTTCCTATCCCGTATTTCGATAAAGCATTGAAATTACATTTGTCCCAGCAAAACTGATTCTGTGCATACTCTGTCAAATCTCATGTCTGATTGTACCGCTTGATAATTTTTCTACGTAAAAGTGCTTCAGATTAAAGCAATACATAAATACCAAATAAATACAACAAAACAAAATACGCATTCATTTTTTGCCACCTTTCTCAATCTACTCAACATTCGCTTTTCAACTCCTGACCCTGGGGATTGTCTCCTCCTCCAACCGACCACCGTCGCCTTCGGTCCGCTCTGCTCCTTGTGGAAACCAGGAGGGGATATTGTGAAAGAGGGACCTGTCTCACCTATATCTATTGTCTTGCAAGAACTTTTTTTCGGCCGCTATCCACAGGAAGCCTTGCAGTCCTCCAGCTAAATGGTGGAGGACGTCCGATATTCAGAGACCCTTAAAAGCCTACTGGGTGAATGGATCTTTAACCATCCTACCTCTGCTACCATGTGAACCCTGTGACGTAGGGCCCTTTAAATAACGGGGCCTCTAATAGCGGCATGGGCACGGGCACACGACCCTTCATGCCGGCAATACCAGCATGGCGTAAACAGGGGAACATCACAAGTCAGGCGGACATGCAAATAACGGCCTACTGAAGCCCGAAAAGTACCTTACCGGCATGGAGTAAATACCAGCATCGCGGACCACCCTGCAAACGGCCATGTGCAGTGTTCCCAACTGCCACAGTTGCACGCAATCAGCACAGGTGGAGGCAATATAGACTGGGCCAGCACAAAAGGAGCACACCCCACCCCTTCCCACACCCAGTCACACACCAAAATGATTCCAATACTACTAGTAATCCTGGGGCTGGAGGACATGATTGCAGTGGAACTCCAGCAACAATAACAACAACAACAACAACAGGCAGCACAGAGAAGACGCAGGAGGAGAAGGAGGGTGAGGCAGGCCCAGCATGCCCCACCAGTGCAGCCAGTGGTACCACGCAGGCAGCCCCCAATCCCTCGCATCAGAGCCAGTCCATTCAACCTAAACCCTGAGCAAATCCACACCCTGTACCATCTTGACCGGGACACCATCACCACCATTGTGGACATGATACATGACGACATTGTCAGCCTCATTGAAATACGCACCACCATCCCACCTCTACTGAAGGTAGTGTCTGTGCTCCACTTCCTGGCCACAGGCACCTGCCAGCACACAGAGGGGCACATGCATGGCATATCACAGCCATTATTCTCACTTTCGCTGAACCAAGTGCTCGATGCCCTCCTGAAGCACACAGGTGACCACATTTTCCTACCACGGACAGCCCAGGAGATCTCCAACAACAAAGTTGGTTTCCATTCACTGGCCGGCATCCCTGGTTGCATTGGCGCCATCGACTGCACCCATGTTCAATTGGTGGTCCCACATGCCATGGAGGCAGTGTACCACAACCGTAAATTACACCACTCCATCAACGTGCAAATTGTATGTGACTCAAACAAGCACATCACACATTGTTGTGCCCGATTTCCCGGATCTACCTATGATTCAATGATCTTGCGGAACTCCACGATACCACGCTACATGGAGCGACATGCAGGGCAGAGATCCTGGCTTCTCGGTGAGTTGCATGTCAGGCTCATGTCATCGCAATGTGTGTAGGTGATTGGGGGGTGAGATGCATACTTCACCTGGCTGAGATGGGGGGAGAGATGCATACTTCACCTGGCTGAGATGGGGGGACCGATGCATACTTCACCTGGCTGAGATGGGGGGAGAGATGCATACTTCACCTGGCTGAGATCGGGGGTGCATACTTCACCTGGCTGAGGTGGGGGAGAGAGATGCATACTTCACCTGGCTGAGAGTACCTGAGAGGATGGACCATGCTCATACCCCAAAGCATGCCAGACTTCACCTGACATCTGACCCCAAAATGCACGACGTAAACTGCCCTACCATGAAAATGATGCAGTGTTACAACCATTCCATAGCCATCAACATGTACACTGCACATAATCAGACCATAGCCCCCACAACACAATAATGCAGCGACAAGCAGTTAGTATGGCTAATGCACAGCACCAAATACCATCATGAAGAAGGACAGTTCTCCATTACTGCATACAAAGGAGTCACATGAGGGCAAAATACATGAACACACCCCAACACCAACACAGAGGCCCACCAAAGCAGCATGTCCACATCTGTTGTGCAGAGTGAGATCATCATGAGTCTGCCATCAACGGTGACAGGATGAAAGCATACAATTGACCACACGGCTCCCAGATCATGGCAACAACCGGTGTGGACTACCACAGTACATGGGCACTCACAAGGAATAGGACACCCCTGCACCCACTAGACAATGCCACGCACATCTGTCGATCTGATGAATACACACATTGCAGTAACGTCATGAGGCTCTATTCATGCATGGATATGTGGGTGCCAACAGAAAATAAATGTATGCTATGGTGTCATTGATACAAGTTCCATGTGATGTGAATACTTACACATAACCATTCTTGCACACATGCAGGTGATGCAGGCTATCCCTTGAAGAGGTGGCTCCTTACCCCAGTCCGGAACCCGCAGAACAGGCACGAAGAGGACTACAATCGTGCATGTACACGTACCCGTGTGGTGATTGAGCAGACATTTGGCCTTTTGAAGGCACGGTTTCGCTGCCTCAGCAGGTCTGGTGGGGCACTCCTGTATGGGCATGAGAAGGTGGGCAAGATCATCATGGCATGTGTCATGCTGCTACACATTATGTGCATCAGACGGAATGTGCCTCTTCCCCCTGACGCTGAACTGCAACCACCTGACAATGAGGATGAGGAGGGTGGAGATGGGGCTGCACTTCAGGGAGGCAGTGATGCACAGGAGGGACGTGCCATGCGTCAGACTTTGATAAACCAATGTTTCTAGCACACATGGATCGGGAGTGTGACATGGAGGTGGGACTCAGGGCACTGGGTGTGTCAGGGACATGGACACTGTAGACTGTTCACCAATAAAGCAAACGTACACAATAAACAATGTCCGCTCATTCAAATTCTGATTTCACAACAGGTGTATTGAATAAATGTAACATATTTAGTGCAGAAGCCCTCCACCCCACACACCCTCCCCCCTCCGCCTCCCCCCTCAACTTCCCCACACACCCTCTCCCTCCCCCCTCAACTTCCCCATACACCCTCTCCCCCTCTCCCTACCCCCTAAACTTCCCCACACACCCTCTCCCCCCCCTCAACTTCCCCACCCACTCTCTCTCCCCTCCACCCCCCCAACTTCCCCACACATGGTGTGCACTTGCATGCACCATTGTTCTTCAGGATTCCAGATTGCCAGGCTGCACCTACACCCCTTTTCCACCCGCAGCATCGGGTGGACCCCTGTCTGACTTGCGCACATTCTGGACAGACCTACGCAGGGGGCTGGTCTGTCTGGAGCTGCTATTTGAGGAGGTCTCTGGTTGTTGAACCACCTGTGTGGGACGCAGGGCCTCCAATTCTGACACCATTTGGGTGACCACCTTCCTCACAGCCGCCATTTCACTACATATGTCCTTGCCAGTGGACTCAATGGCATATTTGAGGGATGCTGCGCATTTCCTCATTTCCTCCCTTGCCTGGCCACATTCGGTTATGTGCTAGGTCAGCAGCCCTGTCAGCTCCTCCTGGCGCTGTTGTATTGCCCTGATGCCCTCCTCCTGTCCCGGACACTGGTGGATGTTGTTGGTGCATGCGGAATGGTTGGGCCCTCATGCATGCTCCCCATGGGACTGAAGCTCCCTGGCCAGGACTCCACTGCGGACAGCTCATGGCTGCTGGCATCCTGATTGCTGGGTGGGTAGTGTTGGGGTGACTGCTGGGGGCCTTACCAGTAGGTGTTCCGGGTGTCAGTGTGTATAGTTCATCATCAGACACAGCTGCCGTGGCAGCTGTCTCACCAACGGTACTGCTTGCAGTAGAAACTGTGCCTTCAGCCACTGGCTCCTGTGTGGATGTGGCTGGTGGGGGTGCTGTGGTGGTGTCAGTGATGGAGAGTTGTGCTGTTGGATCCCGCATTGTGTTGGGCTTGCCCAGTAGTCCAGGTTGCCCTCTTCCCCTGTATGTTGAGGGACGGTTTGCTGGCGCCATGCCCCTAGACCTCTTGGCTGGTGTTGCAGCATCCCCCCTGGGGTCCTGGTCTTCACTCTCAGAATGTGTGCCTGTGGGGGAGCAAGAGAGGGAGCCCATTAGTAATGGGTCTACATGCATCAGGCATGCATTGTGGTAGCTGCATTTCTATGGAATGGCAGGTGATTGGCATTGGGGTAGTGACTTACGGGTTGCTTGCCTTTTGGGTGGGTTATGCTTGGATGCGTCTGGCATGAAACATATATGGGGTGCATCATGCATGGGGACAAGATGGTGCTGTGCACTGCCTGTAGGCAGTCTTGCAAAAATGTGTCTGGTGGACCCTGCTTCCTATCATTGCACTGTCAATTCAGGGTGACATCATTGTGTAGTTCTTTACAGTGTTTCATTTGGGACACCTACCTGCATCAGCTGTCCCCCACTCCTTCAATTGCCTCCATCCCAATGGTGCTTGCACAGATCTCCTCCCAGGGTTGCATCTTTATGGGGGAGGCTGCACCACCACCTGTTGCCATCCCCAGGTTACGGTTGGCAGAAATGATGTTCCGCACGCATAAGCGCAGGTTGTCCCAGCGCTTCCGGACATCTTTAGCTGTGCGTGGGGTGGTGCCAACGGCACTGACTTTCTGCGCCACCTGCGCCCATATCTCTTTTTTGGGCTGCACTGCAGGTCGCTGCATGTTAGTGGAGAACACGACATCCGCATTTTCTGCCAGCGTCCCAGCCAGCATTTTGAGCTCCTCTTGTGAGTAGCGCTCCTTGCGCAAGCGCTCAGCACTTTTTTTAAGGGCCTTGGGCATTGTGAAATGCTGCAGGTATATGTTTGTACAGGTATGGTGGTGATATGGGTCCTGGTTACAGAGGATGGCAATGGATTGTGTTTTTAAAGATGGCCGTCGTGCTCTTTCCCGTTCATGTGTGATGATGCTACTTCCGGTTCCGCTTATTAGCGGTCACTGCTAATAGCAGTCACCGCTAATGCCGGTGGCATAGATGGCGATGGAGCAATCTGCGCTTCACGCAATGCCGGTAAAGGCGATTTTTCACCTTTTAACGGCAGGGCGGTAAGGTCGTTACCGGCATGGCGCAAAGCTCGTGCCCGTGTACTCGTAATGGCCCTCTAATTGCAGCCTTGAAGCAACACGGACACAGTATTTGCTCCATGCCGGTAAGGGCCGTTACTTACTGCCCACCTTGTAATGAGGCCCATGGTGTTTAAAGGATAAAGTCAGAATGAAGCCCCAGGTTGCGAGCAGTGGATACAAAAAGGAGCTGAGGTGGAGGAAATGAAATGAACGGAGGAGGAATCGGAGGAGGAATAGCAGACGGAAAAAGGAGTAATTCCGTTTTTGCAGTGTTAAGAGTAAGATAATGGGTAGCCATCCATAATTTGATGGCCATTAAGCATGCAGAAAGCTGAGCGTGAATGTCAGAAGAAAAAGAGGAGAACAATAGAAAGAGCTGAGTATCATCAGCATAGAAATGGTGGGAAAGACCAAAAGAAGAAATTATGTTTGCAAAAGGAGAAATGTAGAAAGAAAAAGGGAAAGGACCTAAAACCGACCCTTGTGGAACACCATGAGCAAGAGAATAGGAATCAGAAGTCGTTCCACCCCAAGAAACAGAGAAAATTCTGTGAAGTAGAAATTGGGAATTGTGATAATCAGGAGAAAGTAACAGGGGTTGGTTGGTTGTTTAGTAGATGACGAAGAGCGCTAAATAAGGTACAAGACGAGGAGCGGCTAATAATAAGCCCAGAGTACTACGTTCAAGGAACATCTAGAAGAAGTCATTTCGAAACCCAAGGCTACATATGGATAAGATCTATAAAAGAAAATGATTTACACTCCTCTCTGAGTATTTTTAGGGGCAAGAGTAACAGCGAGGAGCGCTGAGAGAGATATACATTGAAGCCGGCTAGTCTGTCTGTTTGTGTATTTTATGTACTGTATGTGTTAGGAAAAGAGAGAAACATTGAAGAGCGACAGGCGATAGGTTGTGTTAAGAGACCAAGAGTAAAAATCTATCTATTTAGTCATTGTCCGCGGCGACTGAACAGGTAGATTGGAGTTATGTTACGTTATGTTACTTTGCATTTATATAGCGCCTTATGTACCATTGGTATGATCTCAAGGCGCTGGTAGGTTGAACGCCCTCGGGAACCGTGGTTCAAGTCAGTAGAGACAGAGAGAGAGTCATAAGGTGTGTGTGAACACCGGATATGTGTGCAGCAGGTGTGGCATTCGTATTATAGCTGCTTCTTAGCGGTAGGTGTGGTGGTTGGGAGATCATGAGTATGTGTTCGTTCTGGCAGGTTGTTATCCAGACAGATTCTGGCTGTGTTAGGCCTGAGGAGAATGCCTAGGCTGGTGGGTGTGTAGCCAGCAGTGCTTAATTAGGATGATGGGGAGTATGAGGCAGGTGATGGTATGAGAACAGCTATACCGAATGTGTCGTAGTTTCGCTGTGTTCTAATTGAGTGGTGGGGTATAGAAGAGAGTAAGCATGGAGATGTGATATGGTGGTTTACATTAGGTAATTGTGATCGAGGGCACTCCAACCGTTCCATGCACTCCAACCGTTCCATGTGCTCCAACTGTTCCATGCGCTCCAACCGTTCCATGCACTCCAACCATTCCATGCACTCAAACCATTCCATGCACTCAGTCCATTCCATACACTCAGACCATTCCATGCACTCAAACCATTCCATGCACCCTCACCATTTTTGTACAGTGTCATTACGTGCCTTCTATCTGTTCCGTGCATTCCGTCTGTTGCATGTACTCGCTCAGTTCTATGCACGCTATCTGTTAAATCATTTCTATGTATTGCCTCTGATCCATGCTCTTCGTCCGATCTATGCATGTTAACCCTTCATCCTCCGGTCCACCCATTTCATCTGTTCTGCCCACCATATCAGTTCTACAAGCATCATCTGTTCCACCCATTTCATCCGTTCTACCCACCTTATCCGTTCTACAAGCATCATCTGTTTCACCCACTTCATTTGTTTAACCCATCTTATCCGTTCTACAAGCGTCATCTCTTTCGCCCACTTCACCTGTTCTACCCATTTTATCCATTCGACAACCATCATCTGTTTCACCCACTTCATCCGTTCTATCCACTTCATCCGTTCCATCCACTTTATCTGTTCTATCACTTCATCTGTTCCATCCACTTCATCCATTCCATCAACTTTACCCGCATCATCCACATACTTTACCCGTTCCATCCACATACTTCACCCATTCCATCCACATACTTCGCCCGTTCCATCCACATACTTCACCCGTTCCATTCACATACTTCACCCATTCCATCAACATACTTCACCTGTTCCATCCACATACTTCACCCGTTCCATCCACAAACTTCACCCGTTCCATGCACATACTTCACCCGTTCCATCCACATACTTCACCCGTTCCATCCACATACTTCACCCATTCCACCCACATATTTCTTCTGTTCCACTACTTCCGTTCCACGCTCTACATCCGCTCCACGTCCTACATCCACTCCACGCCCTACATCCGCTCCACACCCTACACCCACTTCTACCATACATCCACTCCACACCCTACATCTACTCCACACCCTACATCCACTCCACACTCTACATCCGCTCCACACTCTACATCCGTTCCACACTCTCATCCGCTCCACGCTCTCATCCGATCCATGCTCTCATCCGTTCCACACTCTCATCCGTTCCACACTCTCATCCGTTCTACCGACTTAATACGCTCCACCAACTTCATACGCTCCACAGACTTCATACGCTCCACCAACTTCATCCGTTCCACCGACTTCATCCGCTCCACCCACTTCATCTGTTCATCCTGCATTATCTGTTCAACCCACGTCATTGGTCGCACGCACTCAATCCGTCCCATGTACTCCATCCGTCCCATGCACTACATCCATCTCAAGCACTGGATTTGTCTATTCCATTTGTTCCGTTTATTCCATGCTCCATTTATTCCATGCTCCGTTTATTCCATGCACTCTTACATACCATGCTATCTATCCGTTACATGCACTTTATCTATTCTGTGCACTCTGTGCACTCATCCGTATCATGTATTCGTCTTTTGCATCCTCTCATCCACTTTATTCCTCTCGTCCACTTTGTTCCTCTCGACCATTCCATTTGTTTAATCCGTTTCATTAATTTTAACTGCTTTACTGCTTTCATACAATTTATTGTTTTCATCTAATTCACTGGTTTGATCCACTTTACTCGTACTATTCTGTTTGTCGTTTTTAATTTACATTAGCGGTTATTAGTCTTCGATTTCTCGCTCAGATCATGATGCTGGAAAGTTATTTATGTTCTTGCAGTTTGGGCTAATGTCATTGAATTGTTGTTATCCAGTTTGAGTTGAGAGTCGATTTTAGGGGAAGAGCCATGTTTTAATGTCATTGAATTGCTGTTATCCAGTTTGAGTTAGGACTCGATTTTAGGGGAAGAGCCATGTTTTCAGATATTTGCGGAAAGACATGAGGTCCTTGTTGAGTCGGATGTGGGGTGGGAGTGCCTTCCACAGAGTGGGGGCCAGCGCTGAGAATGATGATCCACCTAACCTGACTGAGTTTGTTTTTAGTATGACTAGGAGGCCGGCAGAGCTTGATCTTAGAGTACGTGCAGGGTGATAGGGTTTTAGTTTGTCTTGAAGATATTGAGGTCCGGTTTTATGCATTGCTTGGTGCGAGATGCATAAGGTTTTGAAGGTCACTCTTCGGGCGACCGGAAGCCAGTACAGAGTTTTGAAGGCTGGAGAGATGTGGTCTCTTGGGCCAAGCGCTAGTAGCAGTTTGGGTGTGGCGTTTTGTGCTGTTTGTAGTTTAGTCAGTTGGTATGCATGGACTCCAAGGTACAGGGGGTTAGCATAGTCGAGTCTTGACATAACAATTGATTGGACCGTGGAGAGTCTGTTGGGAAAGGAGAGGTATGGAAAAATGTGCCTAAGAGTTTTAAGGTGGTAGTGGCAGGACTTTGAGACGTTGTTGAATTGGCGCGAGAGGGTTAGGCTGAGTCTAGGGTGCATCCAAGGTTTTTACTGAAATAGAGGGTGTCGGCGAGTTTCCCATTGCAGATGGCCAGGGTAGCGGGTGTGGAAGACGTTCGGTATTGCCACATACCATGATTTCAGTTTTGGAGGGGTTTAGCAAGAGGTGGTTTGTGGTCATCCAGTGATCTATGTCGAGGATGCAGGAAGCGAGGTTGGGTTGGGAGTTGGGATTTGAGTTCAGGAGTTTTAGAATTAGTTGAGTGTCATCGACGTAGTTGTAGCACAGGATATTGTGCGCACAAATTATTTGTGGGAGGTTGGCCATATAGAGGTTAAACAGGAGGGCTGATAGGCATGCTCCTTGTGGAACTCCAGTGTTGACTGGTCGGGCGATGGAAGAATAGGTGGAGAGTAGGGTCATTTGGTTCCTATTATTGAGGAAGGATGCTATCCATTTGAGAGCGTTTCCACGGATTCCTAGGGAGTGGAGGTGGTCAAGGAGGATTGAGTGGTTGATTGTGTCGAAGGCGGCGGATCGGTCAAGAAGGATTAATGAGGCGCATCCCGCAGAATCTACAGTGTTTTTAAGGTCATCCCAGATTGAGGTTAGGGTGGTTTTGGTTCTGTGTCGGGCTCTGAAACCTGATTGAGCGGGGTCTAGGAGATTGTTGGCTTCGACAAAGGCAT
Source organism: Ambystoma mexicanum (assembly GCF_040938575.1). Lineage (NCBI taxonomy): Eukaryota > Metazoa > Chordata > Amphibia > Caudata > Ambystomatidae > Ambystoma > Ambystoma mexicanum. The sequence goes on along the minus strand of NC_090940.1, from coordinate 331,396,162 downwards.
TTAGTTGGGAGTAGGCGGTTCGGTCAATGAGTTTGGCAAGGAACCTGGTGTTTGAGATGGGGCGGTAGTTTTTGGGCTCAAGAGGGTCGAGGGAAGGTTTTTTTTATAAGAGGTTTGACATGAATGCGTCAGGAAAAATTCCTGAGGAAAGGGAGTCGTTTATGATGGTTCTTGCATGTTCTCCTGTGCAGGCACATGCGAAAATTTCTTTGAGGGCTGTGGCAGGGGAAGAATCCAGCGGAGAGCCAGGTGGTTTGCAGGCAGAGAGAAGTTTGAGAAATTGGTCGGTTGATATTGGATTGAAGGAGTCAAACTTCGGTTGGGTAGTGGTCGCAGGCGGTTAGATGGCCGGTATGGGGGTTGGATTGCCTGGTGGGTGTAAGAGAGCTAGTTTGTTGGTTAGAGTGTTTGTTCTTTTGAGAGCTGTGGTGTAAAAGTAGAGAGAGAGTGAGTCGCACAGTGATTGTGAGGGGGTCGGAAGGGTGGTGGTACATGTCGGTTTGGTGAATTCAGTGATGATTTTGTGAAGTTCTTTGCTGGGTTTTTTACAGTTTAGGATTCGGGAGTTGTAATGGGCTTTTTTTGCTTTCCGAATTTCAGCCTTGTACTGACGAAGGTGCCGGGCCAAGGTGGATCTGCTTACGGGTGTTTTGTCTTTCCGCCATTTGCGTTCTAGGGATTTATATAGTTGTTTAGTGGTCTTCAGTTTGGATGTGAACCACCTAGGAAAAAGGCCACAACGAGCTGATGGTTTGCAAGAGGGTGTGAGCCATATTAGTGAGGTGCTGAGCCATGAGTCAAAGGCATCGGAGGTTAGTTGTTCATTGAGTATGCAGGTGGCGGGAGGTGACTGAAGGAGTGCGGTGGCTAGGTCAGGAAGGTTTTTTGGTTTCTTCCGGCATTTGCGTAGATTCTGAGGTTCTTGTTCTGGAAAGGGGAGTGGGTTGGATGAGCGAATGACGAAAGAAACAATGAAGTGATTAGACCAAATGATAGGGGTGGGGAGTTTAGATGTATCAGGTTGTGGGAGCTGAAGATGGCATCAAGTGTGTGTCCTTTATAGTAAGTCGGGCCGTTTATGTGGGTTTGGAGGTTAATCGCGTCTAGGCTGTCAACCAGAGAGTGGGTCATAGGGTTGGTGGTGATGTCAAACCATACGTTGAAATCTCCTAGCAGGGAGAGGTTGGGATGGTTTAGTTGGAGGGTGGCGATAGAGTCACAGAGGTTGTTAGAAAATTGTCTATCGTAGCCGGGGGGGGTTCTGTAGATGATTAGGAATCTGTGGGAGAACGAGGGGGGAGTAAATTGTGAAGTAGAGGCTTGGAGCAGCAGCAGTTTGTGCGCGCTCATATTTATTATTTTTTCTGAAACATATTATTGTGTAAAATAATGGTAAGTATTGACAGTCGATTGAGACTCGTCACAATGGGGGATGTTACTCCGTTAATAGACCTATGTTAGCAACTGACAAAACACGCACCCAAGCTTAAGCAATACAGTGCAGAATGGGTTAAGGGCATGGCAGATAAAATGGTCATGCCATGGCCAGAAGGGGTATCACTGTCAAAAGCGGTTTTGCAACACATAACCACATACTTGCATGCTGTGTACACAGGAAAGAAATTGGACAAGAGGTTAGCTAGTTTAGAGCTTTGGAAGATGTACCAGGAGGAATGGGACAACCCGCCTTCTGAGGACTGGATGCTTAATCAATGTAAAGAGGGGTGTGTCGAGCCTTCTGCTCCCCTTACCTTGCCTGAAGTAAATGGCAATAGTACAAAAGATGATGGAGTATATCCATTAAGGGAATTGAAAGCAGTGACAGGATATAGCAATCTGATACATGAACCACCTGCTTATAGCAGTGATGAGAGCCCAGAAAGGTCTCCAGAAAAAGAAGTGATCTCTAAGGTCTTACAAGACAAAGAGAAAAGTGAATGACCAAGTGCGACTCTAGAGATAGAACAATAAATTAAGAGATGGAAAGGAGAAAAGGATAAGGCCGACGAGAACAGAATGAATGGATGGGTGGACAGATATTGCTCAAACTTGATGAGAAGAGCATCGAGGAAGTATGTCAAGGGGAAGACCAAGATGAACAGGATAAAAAGGACAGGGAATGAGAGAAACAATTAGAAGAAGACGAATACAAAAGAAAGAGTAGACAAAGATGAGAGCAGATGTATCAAGAAGAGCAGCTTAGAAAGGAAAAAAGAGCAAAGAAAATATGGCAATAGAAAGAGAAAAATTGAAGAACGGGACAGGTTAGAAAAGTAGAAAGAAGAAAGGAGGAGGAACAGAAATTAAGAGATAAAAGAATGTAAAGACTAAGAGATGGAGAGGTGCATAGGGCAAACGAAAGAAGAGAAGCAAAAAGACAGGTAGAGGCAAGGGTTTAGAGGGGAAGCGAAGAAACAAAGGGAATTTGACGAAGAAATAGACGAAAAAGGAGACAGAGTGCATGCGACATTGATCGCATTGAGAAAGAGTTGATGGAACCGAGTCCAGTAGTGTTAGGGGGCGACATAGAGGAGTTTCTCCCATCACAAGAAACAATGCCAGGACCATCTAGGGTAAACCTAGAGGAAACCTTTGAGATAGGAAGCCTTGGGGATAGAATCGATAAAGCTTATCAGGAGATGAGGACAAAAAGTGAATCAAAGAACAGGGGAAAAGAAGATCAATCTATAGTTGCTCGGTCATGGGGCAAGGAGAGAAGCCTGTTTAGTCTTGAGCACAGAGCCTTGTCTTTGGACAGGCTGACTCTAAACAGAGAGGATAAAGATGACAGTCACACTAGTTGGAGACAAGATATGTCAGACGAAGACAGAAACATTCTGTGGGGAGGAGGGAGGAAGTGCATGTGGTCCTGAGGGTTGGTTTCAGACAGATGAGGAAGTAAGATGGTCAGATTTAGACCAACGTAAAGATAGGACGCCAGAGCCTTTGGCATACTCAGAGCAATCTAAACAGCGATCTCATAGTGAGAGGGGGGAATCGTTGCCATATGTGTGCAGGTTACGGTCATAGCCAGGTAGAAGGTGATTAGGAACCATTGTCCCTACTATCGATAGGCAGATGATGGGAGCCGATAGCGATTTTAGGATTTTGCAATTGCCTTTATTGGAAAAAAGAGGGGTCAGACCACAGTATATCCCCTGGCCCCAAATGGATATGGATAATTTGAGATGCAAACTTCCCAGCTTAACGGCGGGTGCGGGGAAATTGATTTATGAGTTAGAAAAAATGACAGGAGGAAATACTTTTGCCATAAGGCACATAAAAGGTATCCTAGCAGCTATTCTTGGGGAAGGGGCTGATGACATTTGGACAAGAGCAGGATACTCAAGTGTCGCAGCACAGAACACAGTGCATGATGGGGCACTGTTTAATAATTGAAGAGCAGCAGTTTGGAAAGCGCTTAGAGTGCAATATCCTGATACATGAGATATGGATGCAATTATGGCAAGTGAGATGAGAGATGACAAAGATCTGCTTGCTTATATTCAAAGTATTCAAGAGCATTAGACCTTGGAAACTTGAGATCCATGGGGGAAATCTATATCTGTATTTTACCACATTTTGTGTCAGAGGTTGCCAGAGCAAGTTCAGAGGCAGCTCAAGAAATTAGTGGGAATGGAAGCAAAGCCATGGGCAAAAATACAGTTGACCATTGCTCATCATTGCCAACTAAGAAGAAGGAGGATGCTAGAAAACTTGAGGAAGCCAAGTTAGTTCAGAAGAAACTGTCAAAGTACGCCATAGAGGGAGCGGTACTGACGAGCAGAGAAGCGTTACGAATGCAGCAATCAGCGGGTATGTCACAAGCGAGTAATCAATGACGGCCGGATCAAGGAGAGAATGGGTTTATGCAGTGAGGCCGAGGATGGGTTTCAGGGGAAGAGGAGGTTTCCAGAATAACCACAGTGGTTTTTAGAATGTGCAGAATGATAATCAAAACATGCAGGGAGAGCAGAATAGCAGACTACCTCCTGTGTGTTGCGCATGTGGAATGACAGGATATGTACAAAATGGGTAATTCTCAAGAGGGGGACAACTTATCCTCCAGTATATAGCTCACAAAATAGGGATGCTTCGGCCAAGATCAGACAGTGTATCAAGCACAAGCGCCACAGTTACAACAGGCTTCACAACCACAGGAAGTACCATTGAATCCGCCACTAGGGCAGTAACAGCACGCACTCATGCAGATACAGCAGAGTACAAACACAGGACATCTATTGACTTTTAGAGTAGGGAGTATCACTGTCACAGGAGGAAGTCCTTTACAAGCATGGGAATAAGTATGTACCCACAATAGGACAGCTCACAGGGTCACTTTGTGTGTTCAGTACTATCGGTGACACCAAATCCTGAAGAGGAACCAAGGGTTGTTGTTACCATAGGACGCAAATCCTTTTCTTTTTCCGTAGACACTGGGGCAACTCGCTCATGTATACGAGAGGGAACATTTTTGTTATCAGGAAATGCCATGAATGTGCAAGGCTTCTCTGGAGTTACAAGTAAAGTTCCTTTTAGTGAGAAATTGCCAGTCTCCATAGGAGAATGTGACATGTCTGTTCCATTATTGTATTCGAGACAGACACCAGTTAATATTCTGGGCCGAGATTTAATGACGAACTTGAATAGGACGATTTCTTTTACTGATGAAGGTATAGTGTGTGCCACACCAGGAATACATTATTTAAACCTGAGCGAATTTATCATGGCATTTACAGGGAATATAGCTGCGCGAGGAACGCTATTAGAACCAGAAGTCTTTCACTATGGGGTACTCAATTTGTTAACATGGCTACCCGGTTTAGTGGGCAAGGTTATGAGGATACCTGATCAATTTCTTTTCAGGCCATACGTACCTATGGACGAAGAGGGGGGACAGATTGGCTATGCTCGAAGGCAAGGACGTTTTTATGAGAGGGCAAAAGGGGCACTTGCCCAGGGCCCCCACCTTGGAGGGGGCCCCACAAGGCTGCCTGATCCAAAGAAGTAAGATTCCTTTGTTCACCAGACTTAAATAGCACACACAAGGATATTGTATTGCATGGTGCTGAGGTTCTAAACCTATTGCCTGTCTGTTTTGGAAAGTACATTTTACCTCAATCAATTCACCATGTCATGCTTTCTGTGTTCACTGTGGCATACATAGTTTGTGTGTTCCTTGCAGCACAACTCCTGTAGAATTCTTTGGTTCCTGTGGGAATTGTGTTGATCATGTGCAATAGCCACATCTGAAATGCATACTGGTAAATTGAGTGCCACAATGGTTCAGAAGTTAGCTCAGTGTGTTAAGCACTCATTGCAGTAATATGTGTTTCCATGCAAGATTAGAATAGCACATTCCTGAAAGGCTGGCTGAGCCTTTCCTAAGTCTGAAGTTTAGAAACCTGCCTGCATATGAACTTGGTCTTGAAGCACAAGAGGTGCTATTACCAGCAATATACCTGCACCAGATAGGAGTTGCTATAAAAACGAACATGTCATCCTTATGATGAAGGTCTAGAAATTGGTTTGCTCAGATGGGGTGTTGTAAAACCTAGCAATCGCCTCCAATGATGAGCATAAACTGTTAGTCCAAGAGATGAATAAGTCTCAGAATTTGGAACCAAAGCATTCATGCTTGTACCCTGGCTTTGCCTGCAGACAATACAGTGATCCTGATCAATCATCCTATATCTCGTACATTACTGTACTGTCTTCTGTGAAGTTTGTCTCCTTGCATGCTGGTGGCATCATTTAGCCCATTACTTCATCTTTCTTCTTATATAGGTCATTTGAGTGGAAGGGGTGGTAGACAGAAGGGAGCAGACCAGATGGTGACGGGCTCGGGCAAGCATATTTTAAAGTCTGCTCATTTGACACAGACAAACGCTTTTCATGTTTGTAAAAGCCAAAGGTTTTTCTGCACATTTATAATTTGACAAGCCAGTGTTTTGGAAGTATGTACAGCTTTAAAATACAAAAGACCACCCCAGATTAAATTGTTAAATAATACTGTTTGGTATGCTGGTACTTATATACGTCTCCTGATGATGGAGAGAATGAAGCTAAAATCATTCTGTGTTACACCCTTCCATAATATTTAAAATATATGTTTTTTAAAATGGGCATGTTTGGTAATGTGCTGTGTGTACTTTCCAAGTCTGTTTTTATAAAATTAGATTATTTTAGTTCATGGTAAGAACTGGTAACAAAAGTGTTCAAATGCAGAAATTGCAGAGTTGGCACAAATCCCAGCTTCACCCCTTAGCCAATGTGTGATCCTGGGCATCTCATTTAATTTTGTATTACCTAACCTCTCAAAATTGTCAGTCCCTAAACCTTTCAAAATTGGTACCCATTCAGAGTGATTTCCTTCTCAGGGTATGATCTTCACAAAAGCCTCACTTGTGGTTTCACTGGCTGTAGTGTTGCTTCCACTATATCAGTGAGCAGTGATATACTGCACACAACAGGCACTTGTTCCTTTGATCTCTAATGGCAACACTATTAAAAAACTATGTCCCACTTCTAATCTTAGTCTGTCTGGATACAAACACCTTCCTGGTAGCTTCTAATCTGCATCCACTATCCATGCTATGGTACTTGTAGCTTTCTCCTTCCTACCAATTGGTCTGCTCTATCCATGCTTAAGCACGTTTGCATTATGTGAGGCAGCAAATGTGGATCACTAGTGGGCCTGCGGATCCAGAGGTTACATGAAGCGGCCCAGAGATTGGGGAGGACTGTGTTCTATAGCGATTGTCCATGTTCCAGCGTTAGTGATTCCAAAAAGTGACCTGAACATTGGAGAGGTCCAAAAGCAGATGCACATCTGAGAAAGAGGAGATCAGTTGAATTTCTCAATCGAACAAAGAGGGAGAATTATTTATCAGCCAAATCGATAGAAGCTTTCAACTCTATTCCATATGAACACAGGTTGTTCAGTCAGACTTCAGCAGTGTTCACAACAATTTTTATGCCAGGGATCCAGACGATGGCAAAAGCCAAGTGGTTACAGATAACCAAATGGGAGCTTCTGCAGACGATCAAAACTACCATAAAGGGATTCAATGCTATCAAGGAAGAGTTTAGAGCCATACACCTGATGACTCTCCAGAACAGATACGACTTAGATATGATTACAGCAATGGATGGAGGTGTTTGTGCAAAAACCGGAGAATCATGTTGCACATTCATACCTTCTCACAACAATGAGAATGGCACCTTGACAGAGGCCATAATGATGCTGACAAAGTTGCCTATCAAGATGGAAGATGAAGTAGAAGACATTGCAGATGACAAATGGTTTGCATCAATCTTCTCATGGGTTCCACAATGGATGGCAAATATTTTCAAGTTCCTTGGAGCCCTGTTGGTGATGATTATGTTTGGATTCTGTGTGATCAGGATAGTAATCACACAATGCAAGAAAACTGCAAAGAAAGCGACAGGAATGAATATCCTGATCGATGTCGAATCTGGGTTCAAACCCAAAGAGCTGACAGATGAAGAAATTAGAGACTATGTAAAGGCCAGTATTCATGCACCTGAAGGAACAAAGTTCCTATACCTGAGGAACCACAAGAAGTATGTGGATAGATATGGACTCCAAAGAAACACTTCTTCAGAAGAGTATTTCTTGATTTGAAGATTGATGAGAGCGTATTCGTTGAATCGGCCAGAGGGGGGAGTGTTGAGGAGGAGCCAACTACCTCTACTGAAGTTCAGCCCCCATTCTGCCTATATGTTGGGAACCAAAAATGGTGACATGTGCAGTACCAGTGAGGGTGCCCATACCACAAAGAATCCTAGAAACAAGGTATCCATTAAGAAAACCCCATATGCATGCCCAAAGAAATAACGGTCTTCTGCAAGAAGTCCCGGAACAAGTGTGAAAATGAACAAGAAAGAAGACTGGTGACGTTTTGCGAAGTAGAACTGAATCTGAGGACGAAGTATCAAAGTAAAGCAACATTTTGGGATCAAAATGATGATTGCTGGTGCGAAGAAGCGCTGAAGAAAATACAAAGTCATTTTACCATTGTACTGATGCAGTAACGCAAGCAGACGAAGTAATCATGAGGCTGGCTACGTAGTAAATAGACTGCAGTCGATGCACCAATGTATATTCACAGGAATGTATAGAATCTGGATGTTCCACAACACACTTTAGCAAACTTGAACCATGTGAATGGAAAAGGATTGAAGTGTGGTGTGATTTAATGAAACACCTGATGGCGAAGGTGAATTCAAGAAAGGCTGGCTGGCCCAGTGTCAAGAGTCGGAGCCGCCGTGAACCTGGTTATCTGTTGAAGAAGATACATGAATGTGAGAAAGAAGCAAGGTCCTGTTTTGAGGTTGTACAAAAGGTAGACCCCTCGCCCCTCAAACTGAATCTGTAGTAGCTAAACTCCACCCCCCTAACCGAATGCAGATAATTTGTCAGATTAATCAATGACTCTAGTACTGCGAAAATCAGAATTGTAATACCTGAAGGGCCAAAACAAGCACATTATAAGGTGAAATACATTTTTTAGGGTTGCAATGGCTTGTACAGTGAAGTGCATGATAGATAGCATACATTTTCCATAAATTACAAAACATCTAGATTTAGATTTGAGCAGGTACTAGGTTCTGATCAAAAATAGGCTGGTCCACCATTTTGTGATAACCAGGCATAGTCAGGAAATTTCTAAGATGGTGGACTTTTGCAAGTCATGTCAGAAATAATTATATAATTTCCTCATAGCAGTTCATTGAAAGCTCAGTAGAAGAGAACATACTGTCTAGACTTCTTAGCAACAATTTTGACATTTGCAAGCTAGGGGCAGCCATGCAGTGATTCAAGGCAAGGCAGCAATGAGTGCATGCATCTGGTCAACTAGCAAAAGTTGTTGGGTTCATAGGGAGTGCACACAGCTGTTGCCCATACTTGGGCTCCTGTAACAGGGAGACATTTGTGCTGCCTGCCAAAAGTACATCAGGGTGGTTGTCAGAAATGTTCTTTCTTAACACATCAAAGGATTTATTTTAGAAGTCGATAATATCTCACATAAAGTTAATTAGTTGCATGCGTGGATATGACATGGGTACTTGGTGAGTGACAGTTCAGTCAGCCAACCCTAGAAGGGGAAAGGGCTTGTCTTTGATTGTCTAAACCAAAGAGAGTGAACTGCATCCTGTGACAACTGCAAAATGTATATAAGAGGGCAAAATTCAGAGCTTGGCAGATGACTGTTGGAGTTCCTGATGTAGCTGTATCCTGGTTTGCTGTGAAGAATAAACAGGTGTCTTTTGAAATCCAGTCTGAGTGTCCTGATGAGCTTCTGTTTGGTCTCCAGACTGCCTTTCCTGATGCAGGGTTGGCAAAGCCCAGAGAGGGTTTTGGGACCTTCTCTTCACATGGCGAACCAGTCCAGGAGCCCTGAGATGAGAACAGTCCTTCTCTCCAGGGCCGTGAGTCAGGAACGCAGGTTTGTGCTGGCAGGGCTGGGAGAGGAGACCTAGACTTGGTGAGGATGGGGGGGCAGCTGCTGAGTGCCTGTGCATCATTGCTAGGAGGTGGGTCCCTGAACTCACAGCATAATAGGGCATAGGGCGCTTTGGCACTTATGGATTGGGGGTTATTTTTGGGGTGCCATTTTTGGGGGTACTTTTAGAAAAAAATATTTATTTTTAGGGCCATTTTTGGGAGGCACTTTTAGAAAATTATTAAATAATTTTTTGAGGGGCATTTTTGGGGGGCACTTTAGAAAAATTATTTCATTATTTTTTTAGGTTCATTTTGGTGGATCTTTAGAAAAATTTAAACGAGACGAGGAGCATCGAGTTAGTAAGAGAATAACTCGACACGATAGGAGCGTCAAGTTATTACGTAATTGACCTGAGACAATGATTGTCAAGCAATTGAGAAACTGTGAGACGAGGAACGTCACAGTTAGAGTAAGCCCAGTGTCCTGTGTCATAGCACGTATCAGAAGGAGTCGTATCCATAGTCCCAATAGTGGATGACGTAGACTACGGACATGTTTAAAGACTGTATAAAGGGAACAACTTAAACTCTGTAGGAGTATTATTAGGGGCAGAGAGCCTCGAGGAGCGTAGGCGATGATTTATGTGGCCGGCCACTCTGGCAAAGTTTAGTGTAGTGTATTTTATGTGTTATAAATAGTGTGTGTTTTCATGATAAGAAGACAATAAAATGTGTGTTTAAATTATTTTGAGGAAAAATTGGCACCAATCCAAAATGTAAAGTAAGGAATATCTAAAGATAACATATGTAGGAGAAAGCTAGCGATGAGAGTATACTTGTGTGAATATTTAAATGATGGAAATAGGAGAGCTAATGTAAGCAAAAGTCAGAAAATGCAGTCACTTTGATCCTATGTAGCCACCAGAGCATGGCAGATTCAGAATTAATTTTTATATTCATGAACAGAACACATTCCTGGCTAGCCAAAGAATGTTGAATGATAGAAATTCGCATTCCGCTTGTCAGGAACGAAGAGCTCAGAAAGTATGCTTTTTGAAGAAAAATGATTCATGTTTACAAGTGCGCAATCACTTTAAAACCTCTGTAGCAGGTAGACGCTGGGAGTCCAAGGGCTAATCTCTTGTATTTATATAGTTAACACCTTTATGAAATTAAAATACTTTATACGATAGAAAACCGCGCTTGTTTTAGTGTAAACAAAGCCAAAGATAAAGTTTGACAGAAAATGAAAAATGCTGACTTGGGCTTTTTTACAGCCTAGTTTGTAAATCTGCCAAGTACATTTCTTTCTTGCTTGGAGAACAGAGATAATGAGATGCAATACAACACTTGTGCAGAAAAGGAGAAATATTTGTTTAAGTAAAAATGTGTAGCTTGGCAGCTGGCCTAGACAGACAGTATGCAGTAGGTAAATGACTGGCACACTGCTGAAAGTAGGCCCAGTGTTTGCTTAAGGGATTAAGAGATAACATAGTTGACACAGTTAGGCGAGTTAATTTATGTTCACAGTAACAGTTTTCGGAGTAAAATGCAACTTAGGCAGTTTGCGTGGAAGAATGGTAAATGTGCAATGATAAAAAAAAAACAGGTGTTGAGCGAAGCCCTTGTTTTTAATTGAAATGAATGAAGCACGTTATCCCCTTAGTGGTGGGTGTGTTGAAAAACCTAAAACTTCAGACTTAGGGATTGAATGGTTAAAGTTCTGTTTTGAAACTTATTGTCTTTATGATTCAAGGCTGTCCACAGTAGTAGAGCATGTGCAGGCTTCAATGAGACATTGTTTTAGCAGAAGCTGTTTTGAGTATAAAAAGGTTGGCTAAGACCTTTTGATGGAATGGTGCTGAATGTTTTTATTGGGCACATGTTAAGAAATGGCAATTAACTTGTTGATTTTAGAATATGATAAAATAGCTGTCTCTTATGGAGAAGAGAACGAGACATGTAATCTTGTGATAAAATTATTTTTTAGTGCGCCATGAAGAGAAAAGAGACAGACTGCCAAATGAAAAATGCATGAGTAGTGTTTTAGGTAACTAGGCTGATGATAATGCTGGGAGGTGTTTCATAGAAAGGCAGAAAGAAGTGCAATGCATGTAAGTTTAAAAACGTGCACCAAATAAATTCAGAAAGGTGGCAAATAAGGGAATAATGTTTTCTTCACTGTACATCATGTCTGTGAAGTATGGAGGCATTCAGAGAATATTTTTTAAATAAATGTGTCCAAGATCGCAAGAATAGCTGAGATTCAAAAATATAATTTCGGGTACAAATTGCAGTGAAAAACAGGCCAATATGTTAGTGGATGCCATTAAATTAAGTACAGCAAATATCTATTGTGGAGGAAAAGGATAAATTAATTAAAAGGCAATTTTGACAAAATATGATAAATATATATACGGAAATGAGGTTTTTATATTTAGCATAAAGGGAGCAATGGGCATTGAAGGAAACCATGAAGAAGCATGCACACGAGAAGGCATTCACGTAGATGCACTGACATGAGAGAGGGCACAACACACACACTCATGCACACATGCAAACACACACACACACAGGTACACTTGATCTTATGAAAGTGTAAATGATCAGAGCACCATGGACAATTAAAAAACACACGCACTCTTGCACACAGGTATACACACACACACATACAGGATGTTTTTGTTTTACAGTTAAGGCGATCGCTGACATGAAAAATATGAATAAGCTGGTCCCTCTTGAAGCAATATGAAGAACAGAAATGGTGTGGTTTTATTTAAGATTATTGATATTCTTGCAGTATGAAATCGGGAATGAGAAACAGTTGCAGTACTTAACCACAGTTTATTTTAGAGGCTATTTGAAGTAGATATGAAGGCTTGAGAAGCAAGTGGGAGTGACAGTGAGATCACCAGAGAAGAGAAGAATGCAGCCGTTATCGCACGTTCTGTGCAGACTCAAGAAAAGCATGCGAAAGTCAAGCTGGTTAAAAAAAGAAAATATTCAGGCATGACGTGGGAAGGACAGTATTAGCTAGTGATGAAGAAAGTCAGGAATGTGGCAAGAAGTAGGTGCTTTATGAGGCAAATAATTAAGTATTAGACAGATTAAGGAAATAATGGGCGCATGCTAATAGGGAAGGGAATAGATTTTGCAGGAAGAGATGGCTTGTAGAAGAACCAAGTAAGAGGAGGCTTTTAGAATATTCAAGGAAGTTTTCAGAATAGCCAAGGCAGTAGCCAAGGTACGCAGGATGGGGAAGTCAGGAGATTCCCTCCTGTATATTGGGCATGTGAAGCGACAGGGCATACAGAGCGAACATGTGGGAGCCAAGGGTGTTTACGGAATGGGCAACTCTCAACAGGGGGGGCAGCTCATCCAAACCTTTCAAGGGGAGCAGGGCGCTGGTGCATATGATCCCGAAGGGAGGGTTGTTTTTAGACGGACAAAAAAGTGACACGGTCGGATTTGGACCTACCTAAAACTCCAGATGCAAGAGTCTCTGGCATGGCCAGGCCGACCTAAAAGGTGACCTATTAGTGAAGAGGGGGGACAGCACTCCCCCTAGTATATAGCTCACAAGGTAAGGAAGGGTTTGCCCAAGATCAGACATTGTATCAGACATAAGCGCTGGAAAGTGCAACAGGCACAGCAGCCAGGAAGGGTGCAGAAGGGATTTACTGCAGAGGGCAATTGTATAGAGCCCCATGCAGATTCAGCAAATATGCAAACAGAAGATAAATATTGACACCCAGGATTGAAGGTGCCAGTATGGAAAAAATAAATCCTGTCACAGGAATAGCGGTATGTGTGCACCCACAGTAGGGCAGCTCGCATGGCAACTTGATATATTCAGAATTATAAGTGACACTAGGTCCCAAAAGGGGTCAAGAATTTGAATATGACAAAGGGAGAACAAATCTGTGCTCTAAGTGGTAGACATTGGTACTGGATGTCCATGCAGTGAAGACAGAAAGGCGTTGAATGATTATCAGAAGATTGAAGGTTTTGTTGAAGACTTTAAATGGAGTTATTAATTTTTTTGCTTAGTGATGAATTAGTAGTCTCTGAAGGAGAGTATGTTATGATGAATTTTGTTATATTTGCAACAAGCACCTGCCAGTGTTTAGAGAAAGGGATTGGATGATAAAAGTCTAAACATGATGATTTTGTTTAGTGAATTAAGGATAGTGTGTTCCACTTTTTGGAATGCACCATTTGAATGCGGATTTATTCATAGTGATGTGCACAGGGCAAGAGGCCCTGCAAGGTGTTTCTGGTGTAACCAGAGGTTTTAATATTATAAAATGAACATAGTGCTACACATGGCTATGTGGCCTAGTGGAGAAAAGTAGTGAGAATAGTTGATGAATTTAGTTTCAGACCGCAGATGTTTATGGACAAAGAGGTGGGACAAATGAAGCCCATAAAATGAAAAGCAGCCATGAGTATAAAAGAAAATGGCAATGTTTAAAAAGAGTGGACAAAAAAGACAGATCATGGAGCACAGTGATGGTTATCAAGAGAAAGGTCCAGGTTGATTGACATCACTAATGACGACAAATCTAGATAGGGCTTATAAATTGTTGTTTCTTTAGGAACATGAAACACTAAAAAAGAGGAAAGAGAAATATCTTATTGCATGTGGCAATAATGGAGCAGCATTCAGTATATTTTCAGGAAGGCTTGGAGAGGGAGCCAAATGTTTGGTGGACAATAGGCCTTTTGGCATAGGTCCAGTAAAATGAATTAGGAGAAGATGAACATTATTAATTTACCTTATACAGTATAAGAATAAGAAGCTCAGTTTAAAAAATTTACGTCAATTAGGTGAAACAAATAAATAAATACATAAATAAATAAAACATTAATAAATGGAAAAGTGAATGAATAAATGATTGGATGAGTGAAGGATTAAATATTGAAGTAGTAAGAAGCATTTTTTTTTTTAACTCGGCTTTGAAAAAATATAAAGCACCAATTAAGGTTGCTGGCCAAAATTGAAAAAAGTTGTGCATTTCAATAAAAAGGATAATGTGATTAATAAAGGACCAAAGGGGTATGGTTGACCAAAATTGAGTTAACCATACAAGGACAATTTTGTAAAGAGCCAATTTAGGAGAACATACAAGGGTAAGTAAAATAACACTATTTGAACGTATGTAATGATGTTGGTTTTTATTTTGCAGATAAGATTATTAATCTTTCTTGAACCTGGAGGAATGTCTGCACTGCCTTAATAGGGGAAGAGGCAGTATATTACAACAAAGGTGAGTGCTAGTGAATAGGCAGAGAAGAAAAGAGGTGAGTACTGGTTCACACACTGTTGATTATTATTAGGAGTAAGAAGACCCAGGTGAGTACAGAAAAAAAGGCAGTTAGGAATGCAGGGTTTCAATTAGGTAGCCTTTTTTCCCCGAGATAGGTGCAAATAGGTGTGAGCATAGAGTAGCATATAGATGCAAGCATGGCCACCTCAGACAACTCAGGACATAGAAGACGTCAAATAAAAGGTGGGTAACCTTTTTAAATGTTGATAAATGGCAGGATGCCAAAAAAGGGTTGATTTTGCAAAAGTGTAGGAAATGTTTTGAATAGGCAAAACAATGAGTGTCTTATGTTAAAATGTGAAGGCAAGCAGTAAGGATCAGTGCCAGATTCCAGAAAATTAGAGGTAGGCTAGATTAGTGAGGGGTAAGAAGGAGACAACGTGCAGTGAAATGTCTATTTTGTTTTTAACAGGATTTAAAAAAAGCACAGAAAGGACATGACCATTGACCTACCCGATCGAAAGGAGGATGGCGAAGGAAAGTAGAAGCACGTTCAGCAAAGCAGAAGAAGCACATTCAGCAAAGCAGAAGAAGCATGTTCAGCTGAGCAGGAAAAAGCCAAGTACAGGCCTAATCGTTGTGCGGTCTTGTGAAAATTGTTTTATAATGTGCACCAAAGGCAAACTAAAAAAGAGTTTATAGTTTAGTAGTCTGAAAGTAGTAAGAAATGATTCTAGTAAACATTTTTTGTTAGCAGCAAGGAGAAAGGGTTTATGTTGGGAAGAAACCTGACCCCCTTGCTAGTCCCCAATTTATTTTTGTCTCTATTTTGATTTCCTATAGAGAACATGAATCCCTACCAGCAATGTCCTCTTCTGCTACGGATGTGCCTAGAAGACTGGAGAAGAAGAAAAAGTCTTTCTTTTAATGGCTTTCTTAATCTGTTTGTTTATTGTTTGTTATTTTCAAATCCCTAGTCTGAGACTGCCGACTTAAGGGAAAAAATGTGTCCTCTGAAAGGACTTACAGTTTTTTGATAAAAAAGCAGAGCCCATGAGAAAAAACTTAGAGCAAATACTACACAGGTGAATATGTTTATTATAAACAAACCAAGTCCCAGCAACCAGACAGCCTGCATATGAGAAAAAAGTAAACATGTGCACAGAGAAAGAAAAATGTAGTTTGTTTAGAAGGCAGCAGTGTTTTACAGACACATAAGAGTAGGTTTTTTAAGGGTTGGGTCAAGAGGAAAAGTATTGATGATAAAGACATACTTCCAACAAACTATTGTCCCATCTTCCTGTAATAATTCGCAAAAGAAAAGAAGTGACAGCCTACATAAAGAAATTTCCCAGCAAAATGTTGAGAGGGACTTTTCTCAGAGCAAGGCTCAATCTTCTGCCGACCAGGGAAATCCTGAAAATTAGATCACAATCTGTAACAAGCGACTGCAGACTTGCCAATAAATCAACGGGCCAGAAACTACAAGGCACCTAATGATGCAGTGTCCTGCCATGCAAAACCTCAGAAAGGTAAACGTTTTACCACTATTTCTCGCCATCGACTTCCGTGAAGAAGAGCTCTGGTGGACTCGTCTGCTCGCCGGGAAAACAACAGATGGACCACCGCCGCAGCCAACATTTTTAAACTGACAATGGATAAAATCTCAAACCTTGAACCAGTAAAGTAACAACCGCTCGAGACCTCGAGGATTTTATCTTACTTCTCCTTCATCGGTGGACATCTTGCTACATAACTTCCCCTTTTGACCTTGTAAAAGCCTAATTTGGCTATAAGCAAGTAAATAAAAAAATTAAAAAAGACATACTTGTTTTTCAAAAGTAACTCATTCAGTTTTTTATTACAGGTGGATGAAAGAGGAGGTGTATACATCGGGAGATTAACGGCCCTCGACCCTTTGAGCAAAGAGAACGGTTAAGGAACCCAACCAAAATACCCAGTTGAAACATTACCTGTGTTTCAAAAAACTGTTTCTGCAAAAGCTCCCGCATCCTTGTTTCCCACAGAAAAAATGAACGATTGCTTTTCCGATCAACTGTTCTTTCATGACATGAATCAAAAGTATCATTGCTAAACAAGACAATGGACTCCTGGCCCAGGCATTGAAAGGGCCTGGGAGACTTGCTGCAAAGCAGCCCAAAAACAAAAATTATCAGATCATTATAAAAAGATCTGTGGGCATGGAAGATGCAACACCAAGATGAATTGGGTGGAAGACGTGTCAGTGAAAGAAGTACTAATTGCAAAGAAAATATGAACGTTGAACATTGACAAGAATGAATGTAGAAGAGACCATACTGTCTAGACTTCTTAGCAACAATTTTGACATTGACGAGCCGGGGGCAGACATGTAGTGATTCAAGGCAAGGCAGCAATTAGTGCATGCAGCTGGTCCACTAGCAAAAGTTGTTGAGTTAATAGGGTGTTCACACAGCTGATGCCCATACTTGGGCTCCTGTGACAGGGAGATATGGTGCTGCCTGCCAAAAGTACCTCGGGGTTGACATCAGAAATGTTCTTTCTTAACAGATCAAAGGATTTATTTGAAAGGTTGAGAATATCTCACATAAAGTTAATTAGTTACATGCGTAGGTATGACATGGGTACTTGGTGAGTGACAGTTCAGTCAACCAACTCTCGAAGGGGAAAGGGCTTGTCTTTGATTGTCTAAACCAATGAGAGTGAACTGCATCATGAAATAGAAAACTGTGTCAACTGCAAAATATATATAAGGGAGCAGAATTCAGAGCTTGGTAGCTGACTCTTGGAGTTCCTAATGTATGCTGTATCCTGGTTTGCTGTGAAGAATAAACAGATGTCTTTTGAAATCCAGCCTGAGTGTCCTGATAAGATTTTTTCTTTGGTCTCTAGCCTGCCTTTCCTGATCCAAGGGTGCCAAAGCCCAGAGAGGGTGTTGGGACCTTCTCTTCAAGGTGTAACGGAAGAAAACTAAAGTGCCAAGGGATCTTCATTTAATAGTATGAAAAGCAATGAAAGAGCTCAAAGCCGTGGTCTACAGTCACATGGTCAGATGAAAATAGACTTTGGGTCGAGCTACTCCGAAACCAAAAGATAAGACCATGCCACACTCCCTTTTATTCTCAGGTACAGTGAGAATCAACAAGGCCAAGTTCAAAGGACTAATTGAATGGCAGACAGTAGGAGTGATGATGGATGAGAGCTAATTGGGTGGGGAGGCATGACCAGGCCGACCCCCCCAGCACCTGGGGTACCAGCTTGCATGCTGCTAGTGAGTGGAATATTCCAGTGCGTACAAGCGTGCCAACCAACTGTAGAGGACCACATAGTACAGCGCCTATAGTTTAAGAAGCCAATAGGATGTTGTGTATGACACGGAAGATGACTTGCACTTGGGATGGGCTTATTTGTCCACCTGATCTTAGCGACCCTATCACAACCCCTGGCTGTATAGAACATATACCTAGGTGTTCCCTGAAAGCCAATCACGTCCCCTAGTAGGTTTTCTTACTTTGCCACATAAGATGACATCAGGAGTGACACAATTTTAGTATAAGAAGGCTGTTTTTTCATGAAATAATTTGAGAGCACCAGAGTGAGCAACCGTTGATGATCGTTGTAACTCCCTGTTTTAGATAATTGTTAATAAAACAGTACTGTGCTTTGCCAACTTCCTGAGTCTGTCTGATTATTGATGTATGAGTACGTTCTGCATCCCAATCCATCTCTTGTATTGCTACCTCGCCTTAAAGGGCCCTAAATCACAGGGTTCAGAATGGCTGCCATGGATCGTGAAACAAAGTCTGTTCTCCCTTTTCATGGTGGCCATTTAAAGAAAGTTAAAAAAAGTAAACAAAGAAGATACCAACCATAGAACGGGCGAGGGGACTGCACATAGTCCCTTCTCCCTTTCCATAGCAGCGTGTTGCAGATCGAGAGCAGATGCACAGGGGACAGAAGTGCTCCTGACGTGTCTGTTCTCGTACAGGACCAGAATGAGAAGGTAAGTGGGGCAGGAGTGAGAGGGAGGGGAATCTGAGGCAAAGGTGGGGGAGCGAGGGAGAGAGCACTTACCTTGTTCCCCGGCTGGGGAGATGGCAGCCTCCAGCCATGAGAAGGCTCAGAGCAGCAGGATTACTACATGGTAATACCCCCGTTCCGAGCCTCCCCATTGGCTGGGATGCAAAAGCCACGCCTCTGCCGGGTACTCATTATGAAAAATACAAATTTATGAACTTATCAAAACTCATATTGCCAATGCTAAACAAGGATGGATGTCAACCCAAATCGTGCAATGGGAAAGTGGTTGGTCCTCTATAAAAGAAGAGACATATGTTGCAACCTTGAAACAAATGGTCTGTCTGACTTTGTGAGAGTATAGAACATATTTATGGGAAGTTTCTGAACAATTGTTGGTTTCTTGGATAGATGACAAGTGCATCATTAACCCATGCAGGCTTTGTTTGCAAGGAGGATAGACAGAGAGAAGCAATGCACACTACTCTAGAAGTAGGAGAGCCTGAATAAATCACCCAGTATTCACACAATTTATAGATATCCAGACTACATTTGACAGTGTAAAGTGGCCCAACCCTTGATCTACACTGGATCCTCTGAGATTTAATAAATGATTCCAGAGTGTGATGTTAATGTAATGAAGTTTGCTTTAGCAACATGTGTCATACAAAGAGAAACAGCTAATACCCTTTTACTGATTCAAGGAATCTGACAAGGATATGTTCTTGGCCACAAACCCAAATCTCTTTATACTTTTTTTTTATCAATAATCGTGATAGGATATCATAGGCTGTACCAGCAGGCCCAACATCTGTGAATTTGACACAAGCTACTTCTCCTCTTATTGATGTTGTTCTTATACTGAGATTGACAAACTGCTTATTGCAACCAAGTCTCGAATGCCAGAGGAATTATGAAAAAAGTGATCTCATGCAACCAAAAGAAAAGGATGGTATGTCGTGAAGAGAAAGTTTAGAACCATCAATGTGTACAACACAACATGGCAGTTATTATGGAAATGGATGCTGTGTGAAATGCAGAGCACAGCCTCCACTTTACATCTGCTTTGCTCAAAAATACACCTAGGGTTCTGATGCAGTCACAAGTGCCTGACTCCCTGTAGGACAATGGCAAGGGGGGCAATTATAGGAACATCTTGAGAGAATGAACACCTGAGAAATTGCATGTTTTCCAACACCCTTGTAGTTGTGCTATGATCATACGGTGCACATGCATACTTCAGAATCTTCTGAAGTAAGTGTGGCACACTTCCACACTACTGCACTTCCTCCCAAACAGTTTGATAATGCATGTTAATAGGTCCAGATTGGTGTACAAGGGTCTTGTGTACATGCTAAAAATGTATAACTACACATGGGCAGCAATCCACAATTCTCTGTTGGTTGATCTAAGGGATGTCTATGAAAGAGACTGTGGATGCCAATAATTGTTTGACTATTATTTATTGCTGAATTAGGAAGCCTAATGATCCCAAGTCTCCTGACAGCAGAAGAGAATGGGGTTGTTAAAGCTCTGTTTGAATACAAAATGCAACCTTTCTCTGGACAAAGATTAGTCAGTATTCTGGATATGGCAGCACTTAAATATGTCATCTATTTGCTACATTGCCAGCAGAAGGCATACGCGATTAGGGGATTATCGAGTACATTTATCGAGCTGAAAAGAAGGCAGAGTATATTAGAATTATAGAAGTTATATGAAGAGGTAGAAGGGAAGTCAGAAGGAAGGGATGGAGCAGAAGGAAAAGCACCTGTTTTATCCTCCATCCCACTATTATCCAGAGACAGCACAAGAATGACACAGGCTGCAATGCCTGTACAGTTTTCAGTCCTGCCCCCATTCACAGAAGGCACCAACTCATCATAGACTCCAACGCCTTTGTAGCCGACAGAACTGCCCACAATTGGAACATACCCTGCAAAACTCACTGAAGGATATGCAAATCCCTGGTACCAACCCAGAGCAAACGCAGAACTGCTGCTGGTTGAGACTCAATCATACCAAAGCTAAAAAACCAAGCATGTTGGGATTTAGAAGCAACTATACAGAAAAAAGAGGAAGAGTTTCAAAAGGTAACAAAGATAGAGAATGAGAGAGACCAAGCCCCGTGATAAATGCTGATACATGGACAGCAGGTGAGATTTTGTTAAAACTGAATAGAGCAGTGAATAAGGATGTCAAAATAGAAACAGAAGAAGACATGGAGACAGAAGGGAGACATGAGGAGAGCATGTCACATGGAGAACAGAATAAGCAAAACTTTGACTATAACAGAAAGTGACGAAGGTCAGGAGGAAGGCGAGGCAAACTGGGAAACATAGGGAGAACAGAGGAAGAGAAATACATGGGGAGAAAGTCTTATACCACACCCCTTAATAATAGCAGTAGCAAGAGTGAAGAAAGGGGCAACAATATTCAACAAAGGGAAGATTGGGACACAAGTTTCATTAATACAGAAGGGGATAGGGGGATGAAAATACGTGCCCTGGCCACATACGGGCAAAAACAACTTGATAATTGCACTTCCCACCCTTAAAGTGGGAGCTGGAAAGCAGATATATGCACTTGAAAAACAGACAGCAGGAGTCACATTATCACTGGGAGACATCAAGAGCTTACTTGCTACCATATTAGGAGATAAGACAAACACCATTTGGGAAAAAGCAGGGTACCTAGGAGTTTGGCTTGAGAATGATACACATGATGGGGCTCCATTTAATAATTGCTGAGCTCATGTATGGGGTGCTCTGAGAAGAGTGTACCAGGACAAACCTGACATAGGATCAATCATGGCACGCACAATGTGAACCGATGAAGAACCAGCATTGTAAATGTATTCAATTCAGGAAATATGGAGAGAGTAAACAGGCTAAGCATGTGATAAAGCCATACCTCTATTCTACCATATATTATGCAGCAGTCTCCCAACAGATGTACAAGCATAGCTAGAGAAAATAGTGCTTCTCGAAGATAAAGTACATTACTGCAGGTAGAAAGCATGAGAAAGAGAAAAGGAAGAGCAAGCACAGCAAGCAGAAGCAAAGATAGTGCAGAGAAAGCTGGCAAAGGTAAGTATAGAAGGTAAGTATAGAAGATAAATAGAGAAGATGCCGTGGTTACGAATGCCACGGATGGGCAACAAGAGCCGCAATGGGGATTGTGACAAACCATGGGGGTGTATCTCTCTCAAGTGGGCAGGGCATGGCCATCACCTTTGGATCCAGACCCTTGCGGTGGACCAGTGCGGGAGGATCACCTTGGTGAGGGGTCTTTGAGGAGTGGGGGTGAGGTAGCCGATGGTGAGACTCAGTATTCTCCCCTTTTTTGTTCATCTACCCCATACTATTTTTTAGAATTTTCTTAGGTCCCAGCCCCCCTTTTACACAAACACTGAGCCGAGGAAGAGCGTGACTGAGAGGACAAGGCTATCTCTCATACATCGTACTGGACATGTCCCGTTAATCGGATTAGGCAAAGCCAGGCACTGGACTTCAAGTGCATACACCTGATAAAAAGTAACTCTCCTGACACAGATAAAAGGCAAACCCTAAGGACACACTCTGAGCAAGGCGGATCACGAGTGCAAGCAGGACTTCCGGGGCAAAGTCAAACCTAATGGAGCAGAGCAACGGACCAGGGGACAAGAGTAGCGGGTCGAATACCCTGAGCAGTCCGTACTGAAGGTCGTTGCCTCCAACAGGCTTTGAAAAACATGTAGAGATTCTGCAATTGAAGACTGCATTGTGTTTCAAGGACGCCAGTAACCCTCCCAGGTGAAGGGCAGAGTTAGGGAGGTGAGGCCAAGAGTGTGGTACTGACCTGGACTTGTGAATTGGATAACATTGAACCACTAAAGAAACACACAGAGCTGGTGAGTTGGCAAGTGACCTGAGAGACTGGTGTGTTAAAGAAAGTTTGAAGTGGCAACATTATATCATCAGTGAAGTCTGCACACGTGTGGATGAGACGCGAAGAAAGGCAGACCTGTGCATGAACTTTGAAGTAAAAAGACAGCTGTGGAATCAGTGATACTAAGTAATGGAGTGGTCCGGCGAAAGGAAGTAGCCCACTCAAAAATCTCTGTGAAAGGTGCATTGTTTGTAATGATAAAGTGAATGGAGCGCAAAAGCAAAGTAAGCAGATTTATATCCTAGAGAAGGGGAGAGTGGAAGTTGAATCTTGAACCATGAGTCAAAGTGGTCCTGCGGAGATCTGCAAAGAAAGCCATGCACATTCGAAAGTCTTTGACACCCAAAGGTAGTCTGAGCCTGGCTGAGGGAGGCCCGAAGTGTAATGAGCTTGGGGAATGGAGCCGCTTTACAAGTTTGGTTGAACTTTGTGTTTGAAAAGGTCTGAGCCTGACAGAGGCAGACCTACGTGAACTTTGTGTTTGAAGAGGTCTGAGGGGGACCTACATGAACATTGTGTTGAAACATTATTTGGAGGTCTGATCGAGAGGCATTAATGTGGAAAGCCAGGCAGGCCTCGATCCACGTTTTGGAACTGTTTATTGTACTAAGATCCCGAGCCAGAGTATGTCATCCTTCCTGCAAAGACTGTCTTATTCCGTGGGATCTAACATGAGGAGTTGAGCTGATTTAACAACCTTTATTAATTTGAACACTGATTTTTCCTTGGCATACATTTCTCCTTTATAGACTTTTTGTACAAGAGAAAGGGCAGGCATTCGGTTTTGTTAGCATAGGCCATTTTGATTTGACAGACTCTACTAGGACAATTTTGTTTATTATTTGATGGTCGAGACTACTCACATCTTATTTGTAGGGAAGAGTATGAGTTTTCCAAACCCCAGAAACTGCAATAAAGGTTTACCAAATTGTATCTATTGTGTCTGTGTCAAACTTGTGATACCATGCCTTCCCTACAGTGTAGACAGGTAATCGAGGAAATGATAGAAGAAACATGGGAGGGGCAGAAGGAGCAAGAGGTGATTCTCAGGGAAGGTAGGGAGAGAGATTTAGAGGATTGAGACCAAGATTTGGAGGGGCATGTTGGGCATGTGGCATGAGATTATCAAAGCAGGCCACCCATGCAATATCATCCAGGTGACCCCTCAAACCATTATCCTGCCTATGATTCATTTTACATGACACCAGCATGCGGGAGATATGCCCCAGGGTCAGCACAGCCAGATAATCCAGGCCCTATGCAGATAGCAGCACCCACAGATGGACAGCCTATACAGTATCCAACCACGAATACTTCACAGAATACTACACAGCAGACACATTCCAAAGCCACCACACCTCTGTGGGAGCAACACATTATGCGGCAGCAAGTGTTATGGGAAACACTGTATTCCTGTTCCCGGGGACAAATATGTATTCACAACAGGATAGCCCACAATGAGCCCTGAAATTTCCAGTCCTATCAGTCCCCCCCGAAACCCAGACAAGGAACCTACGGTGGGACTGAAGATAGGAGACAGGAGCCACCATGCCCTGTGTAAAGGAAGGTTTCCTTTGGCCAACATATGCATGGACATGCAGGGATTCTGTGGGGCTATTTTCAAGGTTTCATTTACAAACGATTTACCAATTACCATACGGGCACAGCAAATGTTAGCACCATAATTGTTCAATCCTGAGACACCGGTAAACCTACTGGCCAGAGACCTATTGAGTAAACTAAATATGACAATTTCATTCACAGACCAAGGAATAGTGTGCTCCACACCAGGCATGCATTACACCAGAGTAGCAGCAGGAGTACAAGCACTATGCAGCAGTAATGCAATTCGAGCACTACCAGTACATTAGCAAATGTTCATGTACGTAATGACAGTCCTGATTGGATGGCTCACAGGAGTACAAATCATGATATTTCGCTTGCCAGCGGAATTCCTATTTAGACCAGCAGTCTCACAAGGGAAAGCACCAGGAACAAGCTTCACTTTACATATAGAAGCAGTGAGCACCAGAAGAGACTCTATCATTCTAACAGGTACAGTTGAAGAGGGAATGGAATGGTGCACAGTATTATGCATAGGCCCCCACATTCTCATTAAGAGAAGTAACTGAGGAATCATTTTTTGCAGACACAGACTCGGAGGGGGAAATACTGTTTAAAATTGGGATACCCTATCACATGGTAATAGAACACAGAGAGATACCTCAGACAATACTAGTTCCAACAGCACCACCATCAAGACTGTATGAGGACTTAGCAAAAGTGCCCAGTTGACTATGGACAGACAACCCCATGATTTTGGATTATTAAAACAGCATAGTCGCAGTGAGACATAAAATCAAACCAGGTGCAATACTGCCCAGAGTGAAGCAATGCCCACTATTCTGAGAAGCAGCAGAGGGAATATATGACACCATTACAGCATTAATTGATCAATGCATCATAGTGCCATCCACTTCATCATGCAACTTGGCTATTTACCCTGTGAAGAAATCAAAAGGCTAATCATGGAGCTGCATACAAGATCTCAGCCCTCTGAACGATATAATAGAAGCAAATAATTCATTAGTGTCTAAACCAGCTTCAGTACTCTGAAACATCCCTGCAGATGCAGTATACTTTACAGTGATTGACCTGAAAATGTGTTTTTCTCTGTGCCATTGCACCCAGATTCTCAGTATTTTACTGTGTTTTATACTGCTGGAGAGAGGTACCAGCATACTTGTTTTCCACAAGGGTACTATGAGTCCCCTAGCGTCTTCAATAGGGTCCTCCAGATGGACCTAGGAAACATACAGATGGCAATCGCAGTGCTGCGATACGCAGATAATCTGCTAGTATGTAGAACCACAGAAGAGCAGTGCAGGGAAGACACAATCAAACTACTATAACTTCTTGCAGAAAAAGCATACAAGGTGGTCAAAGAAAAGTTACAGTATTGCCAAAAAAAGTAGTGTACCTACGGTAAATATTGTCTTCATCACAGAGAATAGTAACACCTGACAGTGCCACGGCAGTCAGGAAAACACCACAATCCAATATGGTAAAAGAGATGCAGCCTTTCCTAGGGTTGTGTAATTACTGCTGGGCATGGATCTTTGATTATTAAACATATGTCAGGCACCTGCTACAGGCACTTAAAGATGCCCAGAAAAGAAAATGTATCCCTCAGTGGACAGACGAGATGACAGAATGTTTTGAAGATCTAAAGTCAGCAATAAGCAATGCCCCTGGGTTAGCAACACCAGATTGCAATAAGCAATTTTATTTGTTCTCACACGCAAGTTGACAGGGAATGACAGCAGTTCTTACACAGCAATCTTCTCAGAAAGATAAATCGCTAGCCTATCTCACTAGGCTCTTGGATCTAGTTATGCAAGGTCATGTCCCATGCAAACAGTCTCTAGCAGCCGCCCTATTCGCAATTTAGAAATCTGCCACCATCACATTGAGGTGCCCAATAATGTTATTTGTTGAACATGCAGTTTTCACCCTATTAGAGAGAAACAAGTCTATCCTCACAACACAGTAATGTTATCTGTATTTGACTATCTTTGGCCTGTATATACTTTTCTCTGCAACTAATCTGTAACCTTGTAACTTAAGCCTCGCACATTCTGTACTGCTGCGCCCAACTACCTTTGGGTTTGGTGCGCATTATAAGTGATTAAAACAAACAAACAAACAAACAAAGAGTGTCTGGGTATGAAATTAGATTGTCCAACCCAGCCATTAACATAGTCAGGTGTCACATTGTAAACCGTGCCAAACCCATTGAAACACAAGATCAGGTACATGACTGTGCAGTGTATAAAGGAGAATACAAAGAGAGTGGGAGGGTGAGTGAGGATTCACTTGGATGATTGCCATGGGTACGCATGAGGACAAGCCTAGCATCTTTTTCCAGAATCTGTCCTCAATGCAGAGTAACCACTTGAAGAGAGATCAAACTATTCCCCCCATTTCGGAAGACACTGCAACCAAAAGAAGAACAAAAGAGAATATGGCCGCCGATCACACAAGCTCACTCCAACCCCCACTGCACCCGCAATGGTTAAGTACCATGCAAAGTACCCTCTCAGCCATCCTTACAACCCCAGAGCATTACGAACGCTACTGCAAGAGGATGAAGATGCAGAAAATGGAACCAGAGATAGCAATATGGACAGACTCGTCTAAAGCTCTGAGTAGCCATGACAGGTTGTTGGAGACTACACAATTTACCAGTGTCAGACATGAAGCACACGCACAATCCACGCACGCGGGACACACACACACCCAAACACACAAAGAACACAAGCATCCAGTTCTATGAGATAGAGGACGGTGATGTATACATACTGTTTGCACGTTTGTTATTTTGCCACTAGCTTATTGCAGCAAAGTAGAAACTGCCAGAAGCAAGAAGATCACATGTACATGCTTGCAGATGGTTACATGGAAATAACCCATGGAATGGCAGGATCACTCAAGGGACCTGACAAGCCATGCACAATAACCTGTGGATGCTATACAGAAGGCACATGCATGAGAAAACCAGACCATGGATCAGAACTCATAATAGGCAATAACCGTCTCAGAAAAGCTGAAGCCTGCTGGGTGCTGTGCCAGTAGAACTGTCACAGCGGAGAACAAGGCCATGCCAAGGTTGCACTGCTGCAAAGTGATATTCTTTACTCTGAACTGAAGTAACAGCAGCAGTGGAGAGGCATGATTCTTCTTAAATGCAGAATAATTCAGGCGTACAGAGCTCACGCAGACTTGAGAGTCTCAAAGCAAGTGACCCAGCTGAGCTAAGAGGGAGCCAAGAATTGAGGGCTGAGAAGCACAGCCATCTCACGGACCAGATGATGGTCGCAACACAAATGTTAGACGCGAACTACAGTTATGCAATGGGAAAGGAGCACTCTCATGGCAATGATGGGCTACACATGGTTACATCGCAAACACATATTTTCACATAGCACTGTGAAAAAGTGCAAGCCGAGCTGGGAATTGATTTTGACCCAAGCATGGGGGCTTGCAGCTCCGCCAATCACAGCTCATGGTCAAACTGGTGGGTAGTTGGGGCCACCGACCAATCATTGGGTCTACATACTGTAACAATTAGTAAGTAGCAGTTTTCGAGGATGGTCCAGGCCTGACATCTGACATAGTAACGTCCAATCCAATAATCTCTATACGGGCTACTATAGGATGACTACCACTCAGCATCCTATCCGGAGTGGCAATAGGATTTCTGGAGAAGGGCCCAGGGAATGACACACACGTGATGCAATTTGCTATCAAAACTGGCCTGCGAGCCAGAGTTCTTCGAGTTGTACCTGGAATTGCCACTGCGCATTTGATCCCTGTGGTTTGTTGGCTGTAATAAACCTCAGTTGAACTTGCTACTTGTCTGGATTTACGTTCCTTTTGGATTGGGAAGAAGTTAGACCTTCCATGAGTTTGATGTCCGCAAACTCACAGCAACCGCCCTGGTTGCCTGGGAGTTATCCCTAACACACTCTAAATTGTTCATAGTGAAACTTTCCAACCCATAGGTAATTGCAGTGATGAGGCACTGAAGATATGAGCGTCTCACTCCCACTAATGTAAATCCACCTGTTTGAGCTGCAAACTGATGCATCATTTCCTTCTGTTGAGATGCCTTCCTTATGTGTGGATTCATACAGGTTTCGTAGCCCCTAAGGGTTTCCAGTTCAACTACCAAATACCTATACTCAGCTGCATAGTCATTTGTTACATTGCTGATCACCAAAAGTGGACGCTTTACTTTTTTAATGCAATTAGCATTCATTTTGTTTTAGTTCTGTTAATAATTAGGGAATTCAACTCTGCGTACTTCCACAATTCCCCTGATGCTCGTTTCAGTCCAGCAAATGTGTGATCTAGCATTACTAGATCATCTGCATAGGCTAAAACTTGGCATCATACGTTATCAATCTTAGAGGGGCAACATGTAAGCTCCATCAACCTACCTGGAAGATCAGCTACATATAGGCTAAAGAACAGAGGGGCCAAGACGCACCCCTGTTTCACACCAGCTCGTATTGGAATGGGTGCAGTCAAGGCCCCTTCAGCATCCAATTTAACCCTAACAGTTCTACTAGCATGGAGCAATTTCACAAAATACAGAATCACATGTGGACAGCCCATATGCTCCAGCTTCTACCACAATATTGCCCTGTCTATAAGTTCGAAGGCAGGTCTGAAACCAACAAAAAGTGCATAAATGCTGGGTACCTCCTTCTGCTGAGCTCTCTCCATCAGATAGTCCATTACTCTCAAGTTGTATAGCCTAGAGTATCCAGGACGAAAACCACCCAGGAATCTATCTAATAGACCAGAGTCATCCACGACTTCTGCAATTCCTTTAACAAAAATGCAGAGAATAGCTTCCCCGTACAATCTAACATCGATAGTAAATGATAGTGATCAGGGACAAGAGGAGAGCCCTTCTTCAAAGACTAACCATAAATGATGATTGACAAGATGAAGGTGTCTTTCCTTCCCTGATAGTTTTCTGAAACAATATCTTAAGAAGGGCCGCTGTAAAATTGGGATCTTGTTTAAGGACAACATTAGCTAGCCCATTGGGCCCCAGTGGCCTTGAAGATTTCAATATAAATTATTCTGGCTTTTATGTCATTTTTATCAATTTCCAGCAGGGGACCACCTCAGCATTAGGAGTCCTTATCTGTCCTACAATGGTTCTTCCCACACTCGGATGCTGCACCCATTCAGCCTCATTGAGGGGATTAAGTGCCTTCCGTACTTTGTTACCCCCTCGTTTCACCCAATAAGGACCATATGGTTCTCGAATGACCTTCAGCTAAAACCTTGAGCATTCTTTGCCATTGAGTACATTGCTGAGATGCTCCCCACCAACAAATCCAATTTCGACGTGCACTTTTGGCTATTTTGATCAGAGACAATAGAGATATTCATGGAGCTACTTTTAAGACTGTGTAATTCATGTCTAACCAGGAGCCTCCTGTCACAAATTTCTGGATGTTTTTGCTCTGTACAGATATTCCCTGGTTGTCCCGTATTAGCATACTGATAAGAAAAATCTGTTACCCAGCTTCCATCTCATCTATATTTGCACTCTGAAATGTTAGCAAACAGGCAAAACTGTATTTATTTATCGCTTCCTTCGCTCGCAGGATATTTTGTTGCGGCCATCTAATACGATTGCCCAGATGATTTACTAAAATACCATCAGTTGCCTTCTCGCTTACATTTCCATCGCAGTTCAAGGTCAATTCCATAACAGCATGATCACTCCAAGAATTCCACTCTGCAGCTAATCGTCTGATCTTAGAAAGCACTGGAGGGCTGACAAAAAAAAGTAATCTAAAGTGGCTCATTCTTGGCTTTGTCTTCAGGTAAATGCCCCTGAAAGATCACCTTTCACACGGCCATTTAGCATTTTGAGATCCCAAGTTTCAGCAAATCCCATCCATAATCGACCTACATTATTGGAGTTAATTAAGGTCATGTGGCTACACATATTAATTCAGCTACAAACTTTCAGCACCTCGTTACATATGCAATGGGCGTTAAGGTCTCCACCGAGTATTATAACATCTTCATCATTGTTAAGATGGATTTCTGAACTCTGACCTGGTGGGCAGAAGTTCACAAGGCCAGCCTAGTTTCTTGGAACAGGGTAACCTCTGGACAAGCCAGACCAATCAAGGTAGCTATGGCGGCGGTCAAGACTACGTCTCAGGAGGGGTGAGGGTGACTGAAAGACCTCAATGAGCACACAGAGCAAGGACTCTTACAAATTACTCCCAGACAGGTGTTATATCAAAAATATAAACACATTTATTGCAAGGCCTTTGTAACTCAGACCATAGCAAAAGAATCACAGCAATGTTACGTAAACCGACACAACACAAGCAATACAATATATATACAAGACCATTGGGGTCTAAAGGGTAACTGCATGAAATATGTCGACAACCTAGATGGGAAGGAAACAGGTAGTGCATGTAGTCTTTAAGCCCCTTCGACATCAGCAACACACCTAAGAGGCTGTCCAAGCCCTAAGAAGAGAGGAGCCTTGTGCTCAAAAGTACATGAAGTACAAGTGCGCATGGTTGTTCCAATGGGCGAACCAGGGACTCTTCAGGGGTCTCTAGCAGCTCAGGAAGGTGGATAAGGCGATGAAGAATAATTTCCCACTATTCAGGGGAGGAGCTCCACTTCAAGGCAGAGGCAGTTCCAGAGTGCGGGATGGAGTCGCTAGTTCGCACTAGCAATGGAAAGGAGAGGGACCCCCCGGGCCCACTCGTGCATAAAAAGGGGCCCTGGCACTAGGGGTCACTGGTTAGTGTTAGAAGTACACACCGGTCCCAGGCACTCCCGGACCCAAACTTCACCAGTTCAGTCCATGTCGGTTGCAGGTTCAAATACGACAAAAAGGATGTCTCTGCGGCTTTCAGTTCCTGAGATACAGTGAGGATTCCCAAACGGGACAGTTGCGATTTCTCCGCTCCGGGTGGATAATTCAACCTTGTTTCACTGCAGCTGGCTTCAGGGGCAAGAAGGTCACAAATGCAGCACACTTGCAAGGGTGGTTGCCGTGGCAGGGCAACACGGTAACCGCGTATGCTCCGGTCCTGACGCACTCGTCTCACTTCAGACCTGGGAACACCAAGTGTACAAACTTTGGTGTGAGGGTGCCGTGGACACAGAGCTAGCAGTATACCAAGCTTTGAGGACCTCCTCAAATCGGCAGCGGTGACAGAGCAAAGCAACTGGGTAAGCTGGTCAGTCCACTGATTGGCCAAGGCACACTTCCGAGAAGGCTTCCTTGCAGGTTTTGATGAAGATGCCGAGAATAGTTGGTCCCACTATTCCAATGGGTCGAACCGTCTTTGCAGAAATTCCAGGATGACCAGATGCAGAGTGGTCGCCCGGGACGACAGCGGGCTCAGGGTGCCAAACCTTCCAGCGGGTCACCAGCGGTTCCTCTACTCAGCTTCGTAGTTTCAGTATACTTGGATCCTATCCTTCATCCAGTGAGAACTCCAGAGATCGACATGGTATGGGTGTTTTTGGCCTCCTCTTATCCAAAGTTCCCTTTGCGCCAAAATGAAGAGGACCCAATGGGAGATCTGCTCACAAACAAACACTCCATATGTGGACCAATCACGGACCACGGTGGTCCCAGTCATTCAGGGCACACCAGACTCTCTGGCACCCTGGATTTGTATTGGACTCAGACAGTCCAGTCCACATCCTGGAGGCAAACACACAAGGCATGCAGAAGCCCACGAAAGCTTGATCAAATAAGGACGGACCCGGTTCGACTCGACCTGGGGAAGGTGAAGGGGCAAAATGGCCAAAGGGCAGGACAAAGAACCTTGTGGCATTGCCATTTTGGAGCCAGGCCACCTATTTGTGCCAAACACGGTTAATGCGGTTAACATGGCAGGAAAGGGTTAAAAATAATTCAAAATGATAGCTGCCACCAGCCCTGTCCATGACACATCTGCACATCTCACAAAAAGTCAATCGGAAGTATCTAGGGCCTTTGGAAAATGACTACAGACCCAAGTACACTGTGGAAGGTACGTTGTGTAATTGTTGCATGTTGCACAAAAGTTGCAACATGGGAAAAGGACTAAGGGAAGCAAAGTCACCCAGTACTGACTGTCTTAAGGGCATGTCAGTTTCCCCATTAAAAGTGAGCGAAAGCCCAGAGGAGTGCAGCTGAAGGCTGTGCTTCTCCGGCAAAGTCAGTCTACGGTGTCTGAACAGCAGCAAAAAGTTTGGGAGTGTACACATGGAGGGAAAATTACATACATTTATGAAATCTTCCCTAACAATCATCACCAGAGGCCCATGAATATGCAATGTTGTCAAAAGGTGGATCACATATATTAACAATAAAAAATGGTTGACTGAACAGAGTTTGTGGAAACTCAACCTCCACTCTTATCCGGCTGCACAGGTAAGAGGCAGCTTGTATTGGCCCATAGGTTTTGGAAATTGACGTTTGTGTGTATTTTTGGCAATTTGTAAGCACTCCTGCGCATGTGTTATTTCTTTCAACACTTCCCTTGCTCTATAGCCCGGCCCTAGTCCCTTCTCCCTCCAGCCGACTCCCCTGATTGATCCTCCCGCTAGGCCTAAGACCCATGCCGCTCCCGACACGGCTGCAGAGGTAAGAGGTAGCTTGTATTGGCCCATAGGTTTTGGAAATTGCCATTTGTGAGTATGTTTGGCAATTTGTAAGCGCTCCTGCGCATGTGTTATTTCTATCTCCCTTCCCCTGCTCTATATCCCGGCCCTGTTCCCTTTTCCCTCCCGCCCCCTCTCCTGATTGGTCCTCCCCGAGCTAGGCCTAAAACGCATGCAGCCTTTTCCTCACACTGTTATCCGGCTACAGAGGTAAGCGGCAGCTTGTATTGGCCCATAGGTTTTTGAAATTGGCATTTGTGTGTATTTTTGGCAATTTGTAAGTGCACCTGTGCATGTTTTATTTCTTTTCCCCTTCCCCAACTCTATAGCCCAGCCCTGGTCCTTCCTCCCTCTCGCCCCTCCCCTGATAGGTCCTCCTCCCGCTAGGCCTAAGACCCACAAAGCCTTCTCCCAACACTGTTATCCGGCTACAGAGGTAAGAGGCAGCTTGTATTGGCCCATAGGTTTTGGAAATTGGCATTTGTGTGTATCCTTGGCAATTTGTAAGCACTCCTGTGCATGTTTTATTCCTTTCCCCCTTCCACTGCTCTATAGCCCGTCCCTGGTCCCTCCTCCCTCCTCCATCCTGCCCACTCCCCTGATTGGTCCTCCTCCGCTATGCCTAAGACCCACGCGGCCTTAACCCAACACTGTTAGCCAGCTACAGAGGTAAGAGGCAGCTTGTATTGCCCCATAGGTTTTTGAAATGGTAATTTGTGTGTATTTGTGGCAATTTGTAAGCGCTAATGCAAACGTGTTATTTGTTTCCCGCTTCCCCTGCTGTATAGCCCGGCCCTGGTCCCTCCTCCCTCCCGCCCACTCCCCTGATTGGAACTCCTCCTGCTAGGCCTAAGACCCACACAGCCTTCTCCCGACACTGTTATCCGGCTACAGGAGTAAGAGGCAGCTTGTATTGGACCATAGGTTTTTGAAATTGTCCTTTGTGTGTATTTTTGTCAATTTGTAAGCGCTCCTGCCCACATGTTATTTCTCTCCCCCTTCCCCTGCTCTATTGTCCGGCCCTGGTCCCTTCTCCCTACCGCCCCCTCCCCTGAATGGTCCTCCTCCTGCTAGGCCTAAAACCCACGTGGCCCTCTCCTGAAACTTTTTTCCAGCTGCAGAGGTAAGAGGCAGCTTGTATTGGCCCATAGGTTTTTGAAATTGGCATTTGTGTGTATTTTTGGCAATTTGTTAGCGCTCCTGCGCAGTTGTTAATTCTTTCTCCCTTTGTTAGGCAGAATTACATGCAGTACCCTTTGGGAACACTACACACAATTAATACTACAGGTGTAAGCACAATCTCACCTTTGGTATAAGTCTGTACTACACAGTTTTATGGTAGCAGGACTGTGCAGCCAGGCTTATCTCAAGAGGGATGTGAGCAGTACAGGGTGTTACACAAAGGACTTGCAATCACAGTGGTTCAAACAAACACTTACTCAAGGTTTCTTGGTAAAACAATATTAATTTATTTACACAGTTAGTTAGAAAACATTCCACTAGTAATGCACAGCTCATTATCACACTATAATACACTACAGCACCAAACCAATACGTTTCTGAAAAAGATGGGCTCCCCTGAAGTGGGACCAAAATGGCACTTCAGTAGCTTTCAAAAGGGGTAAAAAGACAAAGGTTATAAGAATCAAACTCAATTACTTTCATAGGCAGGGCAAATAGTTTCAGTTCACTACAAGAGGAAGTTTAATTCAATAGGTCTGAGCCAAAGTCAATGGATCAGTGTCTTGGATAGGATAGCACAGTTCTGGTAGTAAATGGTTAAGTATTTGCCAATGTTCTTAGAAGTAGTTTGCACGAAAAAGAGGTATATGTCGGGTTAGGAGCGAACAAAACTCCAAAGTTGGGAAGGTTTCACAAACTTTCACCGCGGCAAAGAGGATTTCTCTACCGCATTTGCACAGTATCTTTTGAATGAAGAAAAGCTGTAGCTGAGGCAGTTGTTCCTGGCAGTTCCTCCAGATCTGGCTGTTCCTGTGCCTCAGTTGTGGGGACAAGAGGGAGGACGTCTGGAGGTTCCTGCACTGCATGGGGACGGATCCAGAAGCTTACCAAAATGTTGCTTTAAGGTGTGAGTGCCTAAAGATCCACAAATTGGTATCCTTCTCACTGGCTATCCAGTTTTCAACAGCACTCTGAAGAAAATTCGACCAGTATGGAGATGGTTTCAAGGTGGCTAGCGAGTTGGTTGTTCCCACCAGCGCAAGGGAAGAAGTCGTCCTTGAAGGGGCTTCTCTGTCGAGGGAGTTTCAGGCAATTCGGACTGCAGCAGGGCTTCAACAGGCAAACCAACGGTCCAGAAGTTGCAGCAGTCGTCTTCCTTCAGCGCGTCTTTGGTTCTTTCGTTCCAGTGGTTGACTCTGCCTTCCAAGTAACAGAGACCTGCTTTTAAACAGTTTTCTCCCATTCATTCCAGCCTAGTTGCCACTCACCTAGCAGGGTGGCTGTCCTTGCCGGACAGTCAGCCAGCCAATCACGCCAGAGTGCATTCAGGTCTCCTAGGAGCCTAAGCACAGGGAGCTTCGGGCACCTCCCTCACATCCTGTCCACCCAAGACACTCAGGTGCCAGATGGGGGCTTCAGTACAGAAACCGGCCAAAGGCAAATGAACAAAGGGACCAAACCTGGTTTGGAGCGCAGAGACAAACACTAGAAGGACCTTTCCAAAAGGAAATGGCCAAAAAAGTCGATCGGAACCTGTTTTTACAGAGGGAGCTCAGATGCCATCTTGAAATACATGACTCCGGTGGATTTCAGCTAGTGGAGCGTTTACACAGGTTACGGTCGGGGAAATCATGGTAATACCACTACCACCAGCCATTCTGAGAGGAAAGGGTAGCTTTTGAGGGCTACATGAGTTTTCAAGGCATAGGGAACACTATGTATTCCCGCCAGCACTCTGCTGTAAGGCAGTGTGCGCTGGGTCTAGCAATTTAAAAAGACTAGCAAAGTCAATTTAACTTTACATTCACTGGGAGACAGTAGTCAGTCCCAGAGAAGGTATTTAAACCTTCAGAAGTCTAAAAGACGTCCCTGTGCCACTGCACTGAGGGTGCTGTGTGACACACAATAAAAAGATGATGCCTATGGAGTTGTCTAAAACTCCATATCCAAAGAACACAAAAGTAAAACACACATCAAAATACATGAAAGAGTGGGAATAAAGGCTCACAATCTTTCCAGGTAAAATGAAAGTCCAAGAAATCCAGCAACGTTGCTGGGGGTCTCAAAAGGTAAGGGACATTAGCACATTTATGAGAATTCTCCCTAACACCCTTCCCCTGCTCTGTAACCCAGCCCTGGTCCATCCTCCCTCCCACCCCCTCCCCTGATTGGTCCTCCTCCCGCTAGGCCTAAGACCCAAGCGGCCCTCTCCCGACACTGTTATCCAGCTACAGAGGTAAGAGGCAGCTTGTATTGGCCCATATGTTTTTGAAATTGGCATTTTTGTGTATTTTTGGCAAATTGTAAGCGCTCCTATGCACGTGTTATTCCTTTCCCCCTTCCCCTGCTCCATAACCCAGCCCTGGTGCCTCCTCCCTCCCTCTCATCCCCTTCCCTGATTGGTCCTACACCAGCTATGCCGAAGACCCACATGGCCTTCTCCCGACACTGTTTACCGGCTACAGAGGTAAGAGGCAGCTTGTATTGGCCCATAGGTTTTTGAAATTGGCATTTGTGTGTATTTTTGGCAATTTGTAAGCACTCCTGCGCAGGTGTGATTTCTTTCTCCCTACCCCTGCTCTATATCCCAGCCCTGGTGCCATCTCCCTCCCACCCCTCTCCTGATTGGTCCTCCTCCCGCTAGGTCTAAGACCCATGCAGCCTTCTTCCGACACTGTTATCCGTCTACAGAGGTAAGAGCCAGCTTGTATTGGCCCATAGGTTTTTGAAATTGGCATTTGTGTGTATTTTTGGCAATTTGTAAGCACTCCTGCGCACATGTTATTTCTTTCCTACTCTCCTGCTCTATAGTCCGGCCCTGGTCCCTCCTCCCTCTAGGCCTAAGACCCATGCAGCCTTCTCCCAACACTGCAATCCAGCTGCAGAGTTAAGAGGCAACTAGTATTGGCACATAGGTGTTGGAAATTGGGATTTGTGTACATTTTTGGCAATTTGTAAGTGCTCCTGCGCACATGTTATTTCTTTTCCCCTTCCCCTGCTCTATAGCCCGGCCCTGGTCTCTCCTCCCTCCCGCCCCCTCCCCTGATTGGTCCTCCTCCCACTAGGCCTAAGATCCACGTGGCCCTCTCCTGAAACTTTTTTCCGGCTGCAGAGGTAAGAGGCAGCTTGTATTGGCCCACAGGTTTTGGAAATTGGCATTTTTGTGTATTTTTGGCAATTTGTAAGCACTCCTGCACACATGTTATTTCTTTCCCCCTTCCCCGGCTCTATAGCCTGGCCCTGGTCCCTCCTGCCCCCTCCCTTGATTAGACCTCCTCCCGCTAGGCCTAAGAACCGCGCGGCCTTCTCCAGACACTGTTTTCCGGCTACAGAGATAAGAGGCAGCTTGTATTGGCCCATAGGTTTCTGAAATTTGCATTTGTGTGTATTTTTGGCAATTTGTAAGCGCACCTAGGCACATGTTATTTCTTTCCTTCTTCGCCTGCACTATAGCCCAGCCCTGGTCTCTCCTCCCTCCCGCCCCCTGCCCTGATTGGTGCTCCTTCGCTAAGCCTAAGACCCATGCAGCCCTCTCCCGACATGACTGCAGAGTTAAGAGGCATCTTGTATTGGCCCACAGGTTTTGGAAATTGACATTGGTGTGTATTTTTGCCAATTTGTAAGCGCTCCTGCGCATGTGTTATTTCTTTACCCCTTCCCCTGCTCTATATCATGGCCCTGGTCCCTTCTCCCTTCCTCCCACTCCCCTGATTGGCCCTCCTCCTGCTAGGCCTAAGACCCACGCGGCCTTCTCCCGACACTGTTATGCAGTTACAGAGGTATGAGGAAGCTTGTATTGGCCCATAGGTTTTTGAAATTGCCATTTGTGTGTATTTTTGGCAATTTGTAAGCGCCCCGTGCATGTTTTATTTCTTTCCCCCTTCCCCTGCTCTATACCCCGGCCTGGGTCCCTCCTCCCTCTCGCCCCCTCCCCTGATAGGTCCTCCTCCTGTTAGGCCTAAGACCCACACAGCCTTCTCACGACACTGTTATCTGGCTACAGAGGTAAGAGGCAGCTTGTATTGGCTCATAGGTTTTGGAAATCGGAATTTGTGTGTATTTTTGGCAGTTTGTAAGCGCTCCTGCGCAAGTGTTATTTCTTTCCCCCTTCCCCTGCTCCATACCCTGGCCCGGGTCCCTCCTCCCTCTCGCTCCCTCCCCTGATAGGTCCTCCTCCCATTAGGCCTGA
Organism: Ambystoma mexicanum; assembly: GCF_040938575.1. Lineage (NCBI taxonomy): Eukaryota > Metazoa > Chordata > Amphibia > Caudata > Ambystomatidae > Ambystoma > Ambystoma mexicanum. The sequence continues at coordinate 331,357,881 of NC_090940.1, read as the reverse complement.
TACCCACACAGCCTTCTCCCGACACTGTAATCCGGCTACGGAGGAAAGAGGCAGCTTGTATTGGCCCATAGGTTTTGGAAATTGGAGTTTTATGCTGCATTTTGGCAATTTGCAAGCGCCCCTGTGCATGTTTTGTTTCTTTCCCCCTTCCCCTGCTCTATACCCTGGCCCGGGTCCCTCCTCCCTCTCGCCCCCTCCCCTGATAGGTCCTCCTCCTGTTAGGCCTAAGACCCACACAGCCTTCTCCCGACACTGTTATCTGGCTGCGGAGGTAAGAGGCAGCTTGTATTGGCCAATAGGTTTTGAAAATCGGAATTTGTGTGTATTTTTGGCAATTTGTAAGCGATCCTGCGCAAGTGTTATTTCTTTCTCCCTTCCCCTACTCTATAGCCTGGCCCTGGTCCCTACTCCCTTCCGCCCCCTCCCCTGATTGGTCCTCCTCCCGCTAGGCCTTAGACCCACGCGGCCTTCTCCCAACACTATTATCCGGCTACAGAGGTAAGAGGCAGCTTGTATGGGACCATTGGTTTTGAAATTGGCATTTGTGTGTATTTTTGGCAATTTGTAAGCACTCCTGCACACATGTTATTTCTTTCCCCCTTCCCCTGCTCTATAGCCCGGGCCTGGTCCCTTCTCCCGCTACACCTAAGACCCAAGCGGCCTTCTCCCGACACTGTTATCCGGCTACAGCAGTAAGAGGCAGCTTGTATTGGCCCATAGGTTTTTGAAATTGCATTTGTGTTTATGTCTGGCAATTTGTAAATGCTCCTGTGCACATGTTATTTCTTCCCACTTCCCCTGCTTTATAGACCGCCCCTGGTCCCTCCTCCCTCCAGCCTCCTTCCCCTTACTGGTCCTCCTCCAACTAGACCTAAGACCCACACAGCCTTCTCCTGACACTGTTATCTGGCTATAGTGGTAAGAGGCTGCTTGTATTGGCCCATAGGTTTTTGAAATTGGCATTTGTGTATATGGCTGGCAATTTGGAAGCGCTCCTGCGCATATATTATTACTTTCGACCTTCACCTGCAATATAGCCCGGCCCCAGTCCCTCCCCCTCCCGCCCCCTCTCCTGATTGGTCCTCCTCCCGCTAGGCCTAAGACCCACGCGGTCTTCTCCTGACACTGTTTTCCGGCTACAGTGGTAAGAGGCTGCTTGTATTGGCCCATAGGTTTATGAAATTGGCATTTGTGTATATGTCTGGCAATTTGTAAGAGCTCCTGCGCACGTGTTATTTCTTTTCCCCCTCCCCTGTTCTATTGCACGGCCCTGGTCCCTCCTCCCTCCCGCCTCCTCCCCTGATTGTTCCTCCTCCCGCTAGGCCTAAGACCCACGCAGCCTTCTCCCGTCAGAGTTATCCGTCTACAGAGGTAAGAGGCAGCTTGTATTGGACCATAGGTTTTTGAAATTGCCATTTGTGTGTATTTTTGGCAATTTGTAAGCGCTCCTGCACACATGTTATTACTTTCCCCCTTCCACTGCTCTATAGCCCGGCCCTGGTCCCTCCTCCCGCTACACCTAAGACCCAAGCGGCCTTCTCCCTACACTGTTAACCGGCTACATAGGTAAGAGGCAGCTTGTATCGGACCATAGGTTTTTGAAATTGGCATTTGTGTGTATTTTTGGCAATTTGTAAGCGCTCCTGCACACGTTATTACTTTCCCCATTCACCTGTTCTATCACCCGTCCCTGGTCCTCCTCCAACCCACCCCCTCCCCTGATTGGTCCTCCTCCCGCTAGGCCTAAGACCTACGCTGCCTTCTCCTGACACTGTTATCGAGCTACAGAGGTAAGAGACAGCTTGTATTGGTCCATAGGTTTTTTAAATTGGCATTTGTGTGTATTTTTGGCAACTTGTAAGCACTCCTGCACACATGTTATTTCTTTCCCCCTTCCCCTGCTCTATAGTTCGGCCCTGATCCCTCCTCCCTCCCTCCCGCTCCCCTGATTGGTCCTCCTCCCGCTAGGCCTAAGACCCTCTCAGCCTTCTACCGACACTGTTATCTGGCTACAGAGGCAACTTGTGTTGGACCATAGGTTTTGAAATTGGCATTTGTGTGCATTTTTGGCAATTTGTTAGAGCTCCTGTGCACGTGTTATTTCTTTCCCCCTTCCCTTGCTCTATAGCCCGGCACTGGTCCCTCCTCCCGCTACACCTAAGACCCAAGCGGCCTTCTCCCGACACTGTTATCCGGCTACAGAAGTAAGAGGCAGCTTGTATTGGCCCATAGGTTTTTGAAATTGCATTTGTGTGTATGTCTGGCAATTTGTAAGAGCTCCTGTGCACGTGTTATTTCTTTCCCCCTTCCCCTGCTCTATAGCCCGCCATGGTCCCTCCTCCCCCCCCCGCGCCTTCCGCTGATTGGTCCTCCTCCCGCTAGGCCTAAGACCCCCCGCGGCCTTCTCCCAACACTGTTATCTGGCTACAGAATTACGAGGCAGATTGTATTGGCCCATAGGTTTTTGAAATTGCATTTGTGTGTATGTCTGGCAATTTGTAAGAGCTCCTGTGCACATGTCATTTCTTTCCCCCTTCCCCTGCTCTATAGCCCGGCCCTGGTCCCTCCTCCCTCCCGCCTCCTTCCCCTGATTGGTCCTCCTCCTACTAGACCTAAGACCCACACAGCCTTCTCTTGACACTGTTATCCGGCTACAGAGGTAAGAGGCAGCTTGTATGGGACCATTGGTTTTGAAATTGGCATTTGTGTGTATTTTTGGCAATTTCTAAGCAATCCTGCGCACGTTTTATTTCTTTCCGCCTACCCCTGCTCTATAGCCCGGCCCGGTTCCTCCTCCCTCCTGCCCCCTCCCCTGATTTGTCCTACTCCCGCTAGGCCTAAGACCCAAGCGGCCTTCTCGCCACACTGTTATCCGGCTACAGAGGTCAGAGGCAGCTTGTATTGGACCATAGGTTTTTGAAATTGGCATTTGTATGTATTTTTGCCAATTTGTAAGCGTTTCTTGTGCACAAGTTATTTCTTTCCCCCTTCCCCTGCTGTATAGCCCGGCCCTGGTCCCTCCTCCCGCTACATCTAAGACCCATTCAGCCTTCTCTCGACATGGTCATCAAGCTACAGAGGTAAGAGGCAGCTTGCATTGGCCCATAGGTTTTTGAAATTGGCATTGGTGTGCATTTTTGGGATTTTACAAGTGCTCCTGCGCATGTGTTATTTCTTTCCATCTTCCCCTGCTCTACATCCCGGCCTTGGTCCCTCCCTCCTCCCTCCCGGCCCTTCCCCTGATTGGTCCTCCTCCCGCTAGGCCTAAAACCCACACAGCCTTCTCCCGACACTGTTATCCCGCTACAGAGGTAAGAGGCAGCTTGTATTGGCCCATATGTTTTTGAAATTGGCATTTGTGTGTATTTCTGGCAATTTGTAAGCGCTCCTGCGCACGTGTTATTTCTTTCCGCCTAACCCTACTCTGTAGCCCGGCCCTGTCCCTCCTCCCTCCTGCCCCCTCCCCTGATTTGTCCTCCTCCTGCCAGGCTTAAGACCCACGCGGCCTTCTCCCGACACTGTTATCCGGCTACAGTGGTAAGAGGCAGCTCGTATTGGCCCATAGGTTTTTGAAATTGCCATTTGTGTGTATGTCTGGCAATTTGTAAGAGCTCCTGTGCACGTGTTATTTCTTTCCCCCTAATCCTGCTCCATTGCTCGGCCCTGATCCCTCCTCCCGCTACACCTAAGACCCACGCAACCTTCTCCCAACACTGTTATCCAGCTACAGAGGTAAGAGGCAGCTTATATTGACTATAGGTTTTTTGAAATTGACATTTGTGTCTATTTTTGGCAATTTGTAACCGCTCCTGCGCACGTGTTCTTTCTTTCCCCCTTCCCCTGCTCTTTAGCCGAGCCATGGTCCCTCCGCACTCCACCCCCTCCCCGATTGGTCTTCCTCCCGCTAGGCCTAAGACCCACGCTGACTTCTCCCGACACCTCCCTTCAGAGGAAAGAGACAGCTTGTATTGGCCCATAGGTTTTTAAAATTGGCATTTGTGTGTATTTTTGGCAATTTGTAAGCTTTCCTGTGCACCTGTAATTTCTTTCCCCATTCCCCTGCTCTATAGCCCAGCCCTGGTGCCTCTTCTCTCCTGCCCCATACCCTGATTGGTCCTTCCTTTTATCACTAACCCCCAAGGCAGCCCTCTGGCCATGCAGCCCGAGCCGCTAAGGCCCAAGGTAAAGGGCGGCTCCTGAAGTAGTGGCTCCAGTCAGTGTCTGCAGGTGTCAGCAGGTCAGGAACCAGCCACTGACATACACCAAACCCTAACTGCCACTCACCTCCTACGTTAGTAGCATTCACCCACTTAATCAGCGTGCCCTTCCACCTAGTTAGCCCTGCGCCCTGAGCCCAAGAGAAACCTACAATGTCACACCCGAACCCCCAGACACAGTAACAGTGCCTCACAACTATAGCCAACAAGCAGTCGCTGCTTGTTGTCACCCAAACCAGCAGCTGCAACAGGCCACAGTACTCTGACATGACTCACGATGAACAGGCTGCTGTCAACCAGCATCAACGGATAAGGTAGGAACAATTTACTATCCACCACATATACAGACAACATCATACAAAACTTAGGCCTCTCTCCCACTATACAGGACTCTCAAATCTCAGTGTGTTTTCCTGTACCAAACTACATTGTGAAACTTAGGCCTCCCTCTCACTATACAGGACTCTCAAATCTCAGTGTGTTTTCATGTGCCAAACTGCATTGTGAAACGTAGGCCTCTCTCCCACTGTACAGTACTCTCAAATCTCAGTGTGTTTCCTGTACCAAACTGCACTGTGAAACTTAGGCCTCTCTCCCACTATACAGGACCCCTCTAAGTGTGCTCCCCTGTATTCTGAAACTGCATTTTTGAAACTGCATTTGAAACATAGGCTTCTCTCCCACTATACAGGGACTCTCAAATCTCAGTATGTTTCCTGTACCAAACTGCATTGTGAAACTTAGGCCTCTCTCCCACTATACAGGACTCTCAAATATTAGTGTGTTTTCCTGTACCAAACTGCACTGTGAAACCTAGGCCTCTCTCCCACTATACAGGACAATCAAATCTCAGTGAACCTCATTACAAGTTTGCAAGTTGCCTTGCCGGTGAAACCGACAGGCTGCTGCCAAACTTGCAATTTGTTCCGACGGCTGCAAATGGGCAATTACTGGGTCATTACGGTCCTGCCGGACCCGGTAATTGACCATTTGTGGGCGCCTGAAAAAAGATGCTCCCCATTCCCATTCGGCCCCATAGGGCTGAATGGGAATGGGGAGGTCAGATCACCGGCACCGTTTATAATGGTGGAGGTGCATCCGACATGCTGTGCTCGCGGGTGCCTTTTTGCCCGCCAGGTCCGACCTGGCGTGGCGGGCAGAAAGGAACCCGGGAACACAAGCCGTAGTTTGCCGGTCCGGGAACTACGGTACCGGCATGCTTACCGGTACCGTAGTCCCCGTACCGGCTAACTTATAATGAGGCCCAGTGTGTTTCCTGTACCAAACTGCATTATGAAACCTAGGCCTCTCTCCCACTATACAGGACTCTCAAATCTCAGTGGACCTCATTACAAGTTTGACGGCAGCCTTGCCAGTAAATCCGGCAGGCTGCTGCCAAACTTGCAGTTTGTTCCGGTGCCCGCAAATGGGCAATTACCGGGTCATTACGGCCCTGCCGGACCCGGTAATTGACCATTTGCGGGCGCTGGAAAAAAAATGCTCCCCATTCCCATTCGGCCCCATAGGGCTGAATGGTAATGGAGAGGTCGGATGCACCGGCACCATTTATAATGGTGCTGGTGTCGCCGACATGCTGTGCTTGCGGGTGCCTTTCTGCCCGCCAGGTCCTGTGAAACCGACAGGCTGCTGCCAAACTTGCAATTTGTTCCGACGGCTGCAAATGGGCAATTACTGGGTCATTACGGTCCTGCCGGACCCGGTAATTGACCATTTGTGGGCGCCTGAAAAAAGATGCTCCCCATTCCCATTCGGCCCCATAGGGCTGAATGGGAATGGGGAGGTCAGATCACCGGCACCGTTTATAATGGTGGAGGTGCATCCGACATGCTGTGCTCGCGGGTGCCTTTTTGCCCGCCAGGTCCGACCTGGCGTGGCGGGCAGAAAGGAACCCGGGAACACAAGCCGTAGTTTGCCGGTCCGGGAACTACGGTACCGGCATGCTTACCGGTACCGTAGTCCCCGTACCGGCTAACTTATAATGAGGCTCAGTGTGTTTCCTGTACCAAACTGCATTATGAAACCTAGGCCTCTCTCCCACTATACAGGACTCTCAAATCTCAGTGGACCTCATTACAAGTTTGACGGCAGCCTTGCCAGTAAATCCGGCAGGCTGCTGCCAAACTTGCAGTTTGTTCCGGTGCCCGCAAATGGGCAATTACCGGGTCATTACGGCCCTGCCGGACCCGGTAATTGACCATTTGCGGGCGCTGGAAAAAAAATGCTCCCCATTCCCATTCGGCCCCATAGGGCTGAATGGTAATGGAGAGGTCGGATGCACCGGCACCGTTTATAATGGTGCTGGTGTCGCCGACATGCTGTGCTTGCGGGTGCCTTTCTGCCCGCCAGGTCCGACCTGGCGGGCAGAAAGGCACCGCGAGCACAACTCGTAGTTTGCTGGTCCGGGAACTACGGTACTGGCATGCTTACCGGTAGCATAGTTCCCGGACCGGCAAATTTATAATGAGGCTGTTAGGCAGAATCCCGTGCAGTTCCCTTAGGGACCACTACACACAATTAAGACTACAGGTGGTAATACAAGTTCACCTTTGGTACAAGCCTGTACTACTATGTTAAAGTGGTAGCAGTAGCGGAGCAGCCAGGCTTATCTCAAGAGTATATGAGCAGTAGCAGAGATTACACAAAGGGACCTACAGTTACTGTAAGCAAACACTGACTCAAGGATACAAGTAAAAACATATAAGTACATTTATTATTAAACCATTTGTTATCAAACACAACACTTCTATGAATTCAAAACCACACGTAAAATACAGTACACACAACCAATTCACTTGGTACAGTATAACTCAAGGTAAGTACCCTATGTTTTAACGGACCGGTGTTATGAAACAAAAGACGTTATCAGGAATACATATGCAATCACTTTTTGACAGTAATGACAGTTCGGTCTTACTAAAGATACGCGTATCCGTGGCAAGAAATGTTACCGGGGCAAAAACACACTTAGCACCTGAGTTAACCAGAGAGAGTTGGGGGCAAAAATCATAGGCAATACTTTTGTCAGGGCAGACAGAATCAGAGAACACTTGCTGACAGAAATACAAGATTCAATTAGCTGGAGCCAGTGTCAAGTGGAACCGGATTCCTGTTGTCGAGGATCACACAGTCAGACAGTTCAAGATTCAACGTTGCCAGGAATACTTGGATATTGTCAACAGAGGCAGCAAAAGTTATGAGAAGGAGGGAAGACAAGGGCAAGCCTTGGATGAAGAGAAAAGGGATTCACCCTAGCACCTCGAAGCAGAACACAATACCTTATTCAAGGAAGAAACTGATGCCACAGCAGTTGTTCCTGGTAGTTTCCTGCAGACCCACGGTTCCTGGTGTTTGGGTTGTGGTGACGAGAAGGAGGACATCTGGAGCTGGTTGATCCCACTAAGCTCAAGGGAAGAAGACTCCGGACTGGATCTTCTCTGGTCGTCGCAGGGTAGATAGCTTAGAACTGTAGCAGGGCTTCACCGGGATGGGGTAGTTTGCAGCAGCCGTCTTCTTCTCAGCTTCTCTTCAGTTCCTTGTAGTTCCAGTGGCGACTCTGACTTCCAGCCCAAGAGTCCTGCCTTTTATGCGAAAATCCCCCATTCACACAGCCTGGATGTCAATCACACAGCAGGGGGGTTGTCCAGCCCGGACAACCACCTCAGCCAATCATGGCAAAGGGCAACTTGGGTTTCCTAGGATACCCTGTGCAGGGGGTGACTACACCCCTCCCTCACATTCAGCCCACCTAGACACCCAGGTGCCTAGAGGAGGGCTTCTTGGCAGAAGCCTGCCAAAAGATAGTGAACAAAGAAGGCAAACCTTGTTTGCCGTGCAAAGTAAAACACAAGAAGGACTTCAACAAAAAGAAATGGTGAATAAACCCGACCGGAGCCAAAAGAAAGAGTATTTGGTCAAGCGGGTTTATGTTCGAGGCTAATATAATAGCCTAAAACAGTACCAAGTTTATGTAGTATAAACACAGTAGAAAGGTTAGGGTAGATACCAGTGCCACCAGCCAACTCTAAATGTTAAAAGAGCAAAACAAGGCTCTAGGAGGTACAGATAAAAAGGGCTAAGAAGTAACCCTTTCCAATACTCCATGTAAGATGGGGTGTACTGGATCTGTGGTTAAATGACTATGTACAGTTAATGGCAACTTTACCCTTTTCTGGGGGACAGTAGTCAGCCCCAGAAATTGAGTAGGTTGGAAGTCTAAAGGACAACCATGTGTCACTGCACTGAAGGTGCTGTGTAACACACAAAAGAAGGGGGCTACTGAAGTTGTGTACCCCAGAGCCCATAATCACAAAAACAGATCAAATACACATGGCAAAACATGGGTAAGAGTGGGGGAAAAGCTCACACTCTTACCAAGTGAAAAAAATAAGCTCCAGAAATCCACCAAAGATGCTGGGGGGCTCACTAGATAAGGGAAATTAGCCACTGAATGAGAATTCTCCCTAACAGAGGCCCAGTGTGTTTCCTGTACCAAACTGCATTGTGAAACTTAGGCCTCTCTCCCACTATACAGGGCCCTTCTCAGTGTGCTCCCCTGTATTTTGAAACTGATTTTTGAAACTGCATTGTGAAATTTAGGCCTCTCTCCCACTAGACAGGACCCCCATTCTAGGTGTGTTCTCCTGTACCAAAACTGAACTGTGAAGCTCAGGGCTCTCTCACACTGTACAAGTCTCTCACGTCTCATTGTGTTCCCCTGCACTAAATTACATTGTGAAACTTAGGCATCTCTCCGACTATACAGGACTCTCAAATCTCAGCGTGTTTCCTGTACCAAACTGCATTGTGAAACTTAGGCCTCTCTCCCCCTATACAGGACCCTTCTAAGTGTGCTCCCCTGTATTTTTGAAACTGCAATTGAAACTGCATTGTGAAACCTTAGCCTCTCTCCCACTACACAGGACCCTTCTAAGTGTGCTCCCCTGTATTTGAAACTGCACTTTCAAACTGCATAGTGAAACCCAGGCCTCTCCACCCAATACAGGACTCTCAAGTCCAGGTGTACCCTCCTGTACCAAGGTGCATTATGAGGCCTGGGCCACTCTCCCACTCTACAGGACTCTCAGATCTGGGTGTCCCCTTCCGTACCAAGCTGTATTGTTGGACCTAGGCCTCTCCCACTACGCATAAATCACATCTGGTTGTGTTTCGGTACCAAACTATACTGAACTGTGCCTGAACTGCACAGTGAGATCTAGGCCTCTTCACTGCTATACACAAAGTCAATTCGCCCGCTGTCCAGGTGTCCCAGGCTAGGTGTTCAATTGCTGCCTGCCATTCTGAGAGGCCTGGACCTTCCTCCCGATATCTAGGTGTCTTAAAAATAGGTATTCATTACCACTTTCCTCTCTCAAACCTAAACCTCCCCTGTCACCTAGGTGTCCCAAACCTGATACTTGAGCACTGCCTGCCGTCTGTGAGGCCTAAACCCTCTCCTGTTAGCTAGGTGTCCCAATCTTGATCACTGCCTTCCATTTTCAGAACCTGGACCTACCCGCTGTTGTCCAGGGGTCAAGAATCGTGCTGTTCAATCATCACTTGGCTCCTGCTGAAACCTATATCCCTTCGGAAATCTGATATCCTACACCCAAGAGTACTATCTCATTGTAAACCACCTGTAAAACCTAGGCTCTCTGCCTCTTGCTCCTCATTCTTCTGGATATTATCACTACCTGCCACAATTGAATCCTAGCAATCCGATAGCCCAGAACACCCAGCAACCACCAAAGCCAGTCACTACTACCGTAATCTCCACCCTAGTTTACCTGCACCCATAGCCCATAACCAGCCTCACCACCCACCAACGTAAAATACTCCCTAGGATAAGCCTCCCGTTGTAAGAGGAACACCTCTACCCAATCGACTTACCAAAGATACAGCATCGTAAAGCTTCCAGACATCACAATTTAAGAGGATTAAAATCCACACTAGCCTGGCACAAAGCACAACAGTTGGACAACTGCCCCCGTAAACTCAACACTTAAACCAACTCCTCCTACCGAGGACCCAAAATGCCCTGACACAGAATTGGAAGCCGAAAAAGAGAAAAGGAACACAGTACAAATAATACGGATACACAAGCTCAACCACCCCCAGTAGATGACGCCTTCAATACCGAACATACCCTGCCAAATAATACTATTGACAGAACAAACATTGTAAGAGAAAAATCCTTATACCTTACACCAAACCTCGCACCAACCAAAGAACCTAGATACTTCAATGACACTGACATTCCCAGATGGATAAAGAACCCCCCAAACAACGGAACAAAAGATGGGTGGACCAAAGAAGAGAATGGGATGATGCCAACCCCCTTGCTCCCTATATCACAAGAACAGAAGGGCACTATCGATACCCACATCAAATGACAGAAGATGACGAAGCAATAGAAGTCAGCAACCCAATTATCAATCTCACAGACCGATTCAATGACGAAGCCGCCTTCACTGAACCTCAACCAATCGGAGTCAACATAAAAGCACCCCAACTGAACACCCACACATCAAAACAGGAAACAAATAAACCAAATCACACCAAAAAGATCCACTGCAATCTAATTAACGCACGGAGCTTTGGTATAAAGGTATATAATTATTTATTTAAAAACACACTTGTAAAATACACTAACACTAATATGGCAAGCAAGTTCAGACACAGTCACTATTAATATATATATACATCCCTGATTACTTATTGAACAAGTCTTAGTTAAAACACCACTTATTTGCAGACAGAGGTGAGCGCTTAACCTAAGATGGCACTCTAATAAGTTAGTTAAAAAGGGAGGGAAAAAGGCAGGATTAGGAAAGCACACAATACCAACACTTTTAAAAGAACCACAGCAAGTCAGAAAGGGCAGAGTCTACTGAGGAGCAAGAAAGTTCATAGGCCAGGCCCACTGTTAGAGAGAGCAAGGCGGAATGTGTCCAAGATCACACAGTTGAATGATACTTTAAAAGTCTTTGCAGATAGTTCAAAAAGGGTTGGATCAGTTCAGAAAAAGTTAGTTAACAGGTCCCAGGTCACCCCAGGATAGAGAGTCAAGGATTTACGGGACACCTTGAACAGTCTGTTGCAAGGGAGACCAGGAGGGACACAAACCTGAAATGGTGAGAAAGCTCCAGCGGGGGCAGTTGTTCCTGGCAGCGGGTGCAAGTCAGTGCATCGTCCAGGGGAATAGAAGATGTCGACGTGGAGGAAAGCTGGAGGTTGTTGCACTGCCAGGGAAGAAACCAGCCGCAGAGTTTCCCGGTAAAAAAGGTACTACCCTTTTATTCACGGTAGTGGTGAAGCGTGGCTATCCGGCCGCTGGGGTGCTTGACATGGGCTATTCGACCACGAGACAATCAAGGAAGGCGAAAAGAGGGCGAACTGGTTATCCCCACCAGTTCAAAGGAAGAAGACTCTCCTGGATGAAGATCTTCTCTGTCGTCGGGAAGTGGTGAGGCGGTTCAGCAGGGTGGTGTCGTCGTTGCAGGTCGGCTCAGCTTCTCCCTCTTCGGATTCTTTGGTCGTGTGGCGAATTCTGAAGTTCCAGTCCCCAAAGCCCTGCTTTTAAGCAGAATACTCCCATTCATCAGTCCTAGCTGTCACTGAAACGGAATACCGTCATTTCATCGACGGGCTTTTCATCGCAAACCCCGCAATGAAAAGTCTGTCGATGAAATCACATAGAACCACTCAAACATGCTAAGTGGTGAGCCGGGCAGCTCACCACTGGGCCAATCACACAGGAGTGTGACTTGAGTTGCCGAGGCAAATCAGTCCAGGGTGTCTAAATCCCCCTCCCACACATCCTGCAGACCCAGGCAGAGTGGCACCACTTTTGGAGGCTTCTGTGCAGAAGCCTGCCAAAAAGTGGAACAAAGGGCTCGACTTGGGTTAGAGTTACAAAAGCGAACACAGATGCCATTTTGGCACCGAGTTCTGGCAAAAAATCCCAACCGGTGAATTTATATTAATTTAATAAACCGGCGGTATGTTTGAAGCTATTGTAAAAAGTGGTAGCCTCGAACAATGGGAAAATCCCATAGGAAAATATTCGCGGGCGAATATAAAAAGTAGTATTCACTGCCACCAGCCAAAACTCGATCAGGGGGGACTGGACAGTGCCTCCTCGAACAACAGACCCAGGGGCAATCGAATTGCCCCTACCATTACGCCCACAATATGATGGTTTGTACTGGTTCTGTTCACAATTTAGGACTAGTAAAGCCAATGGTGACTTTACATGCCCTGGGAGACAGTAGTCACTCCCAGGGTACGGAGTCTATGTTTGGGGGTCACTATGACACCCCTGTGTTACTGCACAGAGGGTGCTGTGTAACACACATACCAAAAACACATGAAGCCCTATGGAGTAAAAGACCCCATAGCCCATAAAACCCATTACAAAGTCAAAGGATATCTCAAATCATGTCTAAGAGTGGGGAGAAAAAGAGTCTCACTCTTAGCAGGAGAAAAAAATAAACCCCAAAAATCCAGCAAAGCTGCTGGGGGACTCACTAGGTGTGGGAAATTAGCCTATACAGAGAATTCTCCCTAACAACCAACAAAAAACTAGTTACCGCAGCGCCACTGATTCAGATCCTCTGGAGCGACCACCTCATCATCCCTTCATAATCACACTGCCTTCCCCAATAACCACGCAACAGGGAAAGCTACTGATCATCATGAAAAGAAACTGGAGAACCATAAAAAACTCCAACTTAACAGAACTACTGAGGTCACCAAACCACAAGCAACAACTATGGACGAAGCTGACCTGGACACTAAAATAGATATACTTCACAACTGGTGCCTTCCTGGTTGCTGCTCTTTTTCCCTACTTAAAGGCATGGTCTAGTAAAATTTTTTATTGTCCCTACGGGTCGGCCATGTTTTTTTAAGCCTAAGTGGCTCGATTTTAGAAAACTTTCCTATGGACCTTACCCGAGTTTTCGTCCATTAAACGCACGCGAAAACAGGCACCAGGGAGCCGCCATTTTGTGATAATACTATCACTTGCCGCATCGCCCTGGCTGACCTGCTTTTGCGGCACTAAATCAATTCCACTGCCCCTGAGCCTGACATTATCAAAACATTCATATTCCCCGCCTCTCTCCATGACGTTACTGTGCTGCGTAGGCAAACGCGCCCAGTCGTCTTCTACGCGACTTCACACAGAACCCGGAAACCAACACAGACCATCTCACAACACAGCGCGCCACAATTCGGAATATGAAACTGTACTTTAAAATCAAACAGCAACACGGTACATTTGGTAAAGTACATTTATTTGACATTGAATGTTTAGAGAATATTCAGCAATTGCCATATGAACTCCGGTACACAGGGTGTAGCTTTTCGTTAAAAGAAGCACTTTGGAAGCAAGCAAGGCTGTTCCATCAACTAGGCACTAGTCCATCGTAAAGGTTGATATGTTGCTTCTGGCCACTAATACAGCGTAAGGGCATGTGGGCCCTTGGCGATTGTCCCATAAAATTGTCAGTGTGCTCCAGTTGTTCACACGAAGCTGCAGGTGTCTCACGAAGAAACCGTCTGCCGGTGTCTCAAACCGATGACAGTAGCAGAAGGGGAGCAAATACCTGTTATGAAAACAAAAAAATTATAATTAGTCTCGCCAGCCGATCTTCATTAATATTACTCATTTTATTTATTACAGCCGATCAGAAACTATTTGCTTGCAAGGATAGTTCAATGGAGTATGTTCGGCTCTAAAATCAATGCGAAAAGTAACGAGATAAATCGAGGCCAACACACAATGATAAACGACAGTTAGTCAATATGCGTGTGGAATGATATGATATATGATATGGCATTTGTAACGCGCCTATACACAAGTGTTTCAAGGCGCGACGAGGCAGGTGGGGAACAAGGGCAGACAGACAATGATCCTACTAGGCCAGGTGTCTTTCTGATCGCGCATGGGGAAGGGGGAGGGGGATAAAAGTGCTGTACATGGTTAGTCGAATACAAGATAAATAATAGGGCCAGCTGGTGGCAAGTGCAAGTTAAATGCTGGGAGAAGGGGCTGAAGGATACAGAGACAGTCCCGTAGTGCAGGTAGGCAGTGCAGGGAAAAATGGCTGGGCCAAGGACCGATATCGGTGAGACCAGTGGACCTGCATGCCCATGTGCCCACTACGAACACGTTTTCCTTCCTTTTCCTAGCTCTTCATTCATTCATTTATTCATGCATCCATTCATTAAATCTTCATTCCGGTATAAAAGCGTCTAAAGATTTGCTCACATTATATTTGAAATTTCCATTGTGTCTCTTCGTAATGCAGTCTGTAAAACGGACCGTGCTCTTGACAACGATTTTTCGTATATTGAACTAAAATGAAACTTGGTCTAGTTTCTGAATTTTCTGCCTTATCGTCTCTTACGTTATTGCGCACCCGCTTCAAATGTAGTTCTTTCGGCATGGTCCCTGTCTCAATTCCAGTGCGACTTGTGGGCCTCTTCTGGGCACGAGCTGAAAATCAAAGCCGCTGTCCTTCGCATTCTTTATTTGCAACATCACGTAGTAAAGGCATCTGTGAGAACTTGAAGTTTAGAATCCCTCTATGTAGTGCGCCTCAATGTGCAAATGGGAACTGGCTTCTCTCCCAAATGCCACGGCCCGCTTGGCGCGTTCTAAGGCCCCCAATTTTGTCCCCGTTGTCTGCGAGCTTTGCAGCCCAAATGGAGACATCTAATTTTTGGCGGAAGGTCAGGGAAAGTATAAAGTACCACAGGAGTTGAGTTAAAAGTGAGTTTTATTGTTTGTTTGTTTCTTTTATTATTTGCAATACGCAAGCCTCCCCTCCGTTAACAGTGCGCAACAGTGCGCAGCATTTACATTTACATGAGATGAGACATGAGAAAAATATATACATACACATATATGAGGTGAATAAAGAGAATTCAAAGATGACACCCAGCTTGTTCGCCACCCATGATGGTGAAGGTAGGGGTTAGGGTTACAGGTACACTGTACAATAACATTTATTTACAAAAAGACAATCGTATTGCAATTATTTAAACCAGGATTTGTACTTCACAACCAGCTGTGCTTCGGGTGGGCATGGCACAGTTGCAATGTTCAGTGGCAATGGATCACTGCTCTGCACAGAAACGTCCAAAATTCCATATCTGTGCTTCTCTAACACAGCAACAATAAGGCCTTTCACAAAGTCGAACTGCATTTCATCATAGACTGGTTTGATCACCCATTGCTTACTTCGTTTTGAAAACACCTTAGTGTAGCGAGGCATCCTTACTTTACCCCTAGTCCTAGATTGTTCACGTCCGACATTGCTGTTATGGGCCAAGACCGCTAGTAGAGTGCGATGTTTCATGCCCTGAAAACTAAAATGCAAGTGCTTTGGCCTGTACTTTAGGCACATATTGTGGAACACCTCCAAATCTCCTGTGTGACAGAATTCTGTCAGTCCTCTCAAATCTCTTGATAGAGTTTTGTCGAAAACAATCTTCTCAATGGCTTTGTGTGTCGGTGAAGATGGAATCAACCACTTCTTCTTCCGTGCCTCCTCTGGGGACAAAGGGCCATGTTCACATTGGTGGAAATGTTGATTTTCTTTCCAGCGGTGAACGTTGGTACAGTGGTGCATCAGTGACCGCCATTTTTCAAGTAGTATTTCCACTGACCCTTCACAAGTTTTTGAGCTCCACCAAAGATGGTTGGTGATAGAATGGGACCACTGCAAAATACTTTCAAAACCTTTTTCCTGCAGCCGAGATTTTCTTACTGATTGATTTAGCAAGATGCCATACGTCAAATTGATGATTAATATGTGGGAACTGCTCTCTCATTGTCTTGGCAATTGAAACATGTCTGTCCGTGGCTATGAGGTCGATGTGCATTCCCCTTGATTGTAGATATTCCACTGATTTTATAAATCCTAGTTTCTCCATGGCCACTGAGGATGTACATTGTGTTACCTGCACGACCACCGAACTCACAATTTTCTTACTATCCATGTCCTGAAAGTGGTAGGTGCAGTACTTGGCAGAAAATCCAGGGCTGTCGCACTGTCCATCGCCGGCTAGCCTGAAACGTTTCCCTTCGAATGTACTTACTGGAGACAATTGTTCAATTTTCCAAGCATCACTAATGGCTGGAAACAGATAATCACATTGGTATATGTAGTACAGCGATTTAGAAATGAAATCGAGTCCCACAAACTGAAAGAAAGCCTCTAACTTTCTAAAACTGGAGCCACTAAAAAGTGATGCAGCTGCACACAGTAGATTGCCTGCTGGCATTTTCCCCAGCATCGTTTGTGCAGACCATGAGAACCTATGATTTAATCTACAGGCGGCATTTATTTTGACGTTACTGGCTTTTATTTGACGAGTCACATTAATCAATGGCTTCCCACATACTTTCCCTCTAACGGAATGCACATATTTCGGCATACTTATGATTTCCATCAAACAACTGTCGAATACAATGTATTTGCTCTCTTTCATTAGACTGTCATCCTGCGTCAACGTTGTTTCGGCCTGTGACGTTGTGGAGATTTCAACACATTGGAAAGTAATATCGCTGATATCAAGTTCTGATGCGTCTATGGATGCTGCGGCTGGTTCATTCTCTGTCATTTCGACATCTATTACTTCAACATTGATGGGAGAACACAACAATGTCGACAGGTTTTTGGGTGGCAAATTTTTGGCAGGTGTAGATTGTGTGAATTGATCTGCAACTACTTCAGAGCTATCTTCAATACATTCAATAACATCTTCTTGTGGTGGTGCGGTCGCACTGTAGCAATGGTCCAATGCAACTTTGCTGTATTCTCCAAACACAGTTAATTCATGTTCTGGCCATTGGACATGAGCATCTCGAGCCTGAACACGCCTCGCCTCAATTAATAGTTCCTCCATAGTGTACATGGTCTGGCAAGCAACATCTCTCATTCGCTTCACTGTCTGTGTATGTATAGTTCTGACACCCACGGGTAACTGGAGGAGAGATTGGAAAAGGGATGTTCAGTTTAAACACAAGATAAAGTGTAGTCCAATTGACTGGAAAAAAACATAAAATAGTCCCCAGCACAAACATTTTTTTAAAGTTATGAACTGTTTGTAACTAACCTTTTTTGGTTTTTTTTCTTTGCAACTTTTTTGACTCGACCTTCAACATCTGCACGCTGTAGCTCCGATTCGTTTCCGCATGTCCTCCCTTCCTCTTGCGCTGCAACAACTATATTTTCTGTATCCGCATAGACAGCACGGAATGAGGCTCCATCGTCTCCCTGAAACATAGTACTTTCATTACTATGTATCAAAATATTGTTAGCATAAAACACACGTGAGGACGAACATACAGGTACATCTCAATAGCCAAACATGATTTAAACATTGTGTGCAACAATCAAACGACAAGTATTCGACCAGTGATGATCTATTTCAATGGAGCAGTCAGTATCCATACCTCTGGCTCTGCATGGACTGCCATGAATGGTTGTATTGGAGAGGAGGCACCCGCATCTCCCTGAAACACAGTACTTGCATTAGTATGGTTTTCAATATTGGAAACATAACACACACTTGGGGTCGACGGCACAGGTACATATAAAGAGATAACCACAAATGATGCATTGTCTAAAACAATCAAGGAAAATATAAGTATGCAGATTTCATCGACTTATTTCTCCGATTCCTTTACATCTGCATCATCAAAATGGGATGTTGTGATTGTAGTGGAAGCTCCGTCGTCTCCCTGAAACACAGTACTTGCATTAGTATGGTTTTCAATATTGGAAACATAACACACACTTGGGGTCGAACGCACAGCTACATATAAAGAGATAACCACAAATGATGCATTGTCTAGAACAATCAAACGACAAGAATTCCAGCTCTGATGATGACGCTCGATGGAGCTGTCAGTATCCATACCTCCTGCTGGTGAAGAACATCTAGAAATGTTGTAGATGTGGCGGACACTTCAGCATCTCCCTTAAAGACAGTACTTGCATTATTATGGATAACACTAATTATAACTGAAAACAAACACCAGTGGACGATAACTAAGGTGTATATCAATTGGAAAGCACTAACCAAACATTCGGTAAAATAATTACACGATAGAATAAAACTATTACTTGACATGCATAAAACAAGTCTGTAGCGGATTAGCCTAGTAAGATTACCTGATACGTGCTAGAAGTGGTTGATAACTGCGACCACGTCAAGGATGTAGAATGTTCTTGCTTCAGATTCAAGGGATAGTCAAGAAGTTGTAAAGGTAAATTAATGATTGATAATGAAATGCCAATATTAAAAATAGCCATGTAAGGCAACAGAATACTTGAAAAATGCTCAATACAGCACAGTTCCCTGTTCCCATATATATACATTGCGTTTGTGGGTTATGAAATTGAAAAAGAATATATTGATAAATGTCATTATTCAAAAAACTATACACTCATATCAATATCGAAATTATTACAAGGGATAGAATACCTACAATATCAATTAATCCATTCGGCTACCTACACACTACCGCAAGGCCTAAAGCTAAATCCGGACACTTGACTCACCGGTGGCGGAATGTGGACGAATAGAGTGGGAATAGAGTTTTCGAGCAATTTCCGTGTCGTTCGCTGTTTATTCTTCTTTGTTACCCAAGATGTTGTGTACATGTCCAAGGAAAAGTGCCGGCTGCAGATGCGGTATCGATCACCCCTCTTGTCCTGTAAGACTTGTTGGACTCTACTTTCCAGCTCATCCAGTGGATATCCGCAATGTCTGACCCATTCTCTTATTCGATCAAAAGTTTTCGGGAATACATGCATTGTAGTGCCTTCAGATTTCGCATGGGTCTTCGAAGGGCAACCGCTAATCGAACAGGCAGGCATTGTTGATAAATCTGAAAAGTAAACACTGATGGGTTTGCTCTAAGCGGTCACAGAAGTTCACGGATAGCACAGCGACAAGCAGATTAGCGTAGATCTCAGTGGTTGCCAGGTAGCACATTCAGGAGTTGACTTGTAAAGCACAAAGATGTTCTCATGAGACATATCGAGTGGTTTATAAAGTATTAGAAACAGGGATGTGTTTGTGAATGAATGACGTATGTATGTCGTGGTATTAGGGGGGCGGCCTGCTTCAAGGGGAGGCCTGACTGGAGACACGGGGTCTGAGGAGGAATGTGACCGATGGCCCCTTGGCGTGGGATACCTTTTGAAGTGTACATGTAGTTTGGCACCTTGGCCTTTCGTGCCCCTGACAGCGCGCATCCCCGGGTGCGAACCGCCTTTGATAGAGGGGGTGGGATGGATGGGCCTGGGGCGTGCAGATAAGGCACAGGAAGACTGCTGAATGGAGACACACTTATGTGGATTGCAGGGGGGCGGCCTGCTTCAAGGGGAGGCCTGGCTGGAGACACGGGGTCTGAGGAGGCCATGTGACCGATGGCCCCTTGGCGTGGGATACCTTTTGAAGTGTACATGCTGTTTGGCACCTTGGCCTTTCGCGCCCCTGACAGCGTGCACCCCCGGTGCAAACCGCCTTTGATAGAGGGGGTGGGATGGATGGGCCTGGGGCGTGCAGATAAGGCACAGGAAGACTGCTGAATGGAGACACACTTATGTGGATTGCAGGGGGGCGGCCTGCTTCAAGGGGAGGCCTGGCTGGAGACACGAGGTCTGAGGAGGCCATGTGAGCAATGGCCCCTTGGCGAGGGATACCTTTTGAAGTGTACATGCTGTTTGGCACCTTGGCCGTTCGCTCCCGTGACAGCCCCCCATGCCTGCGCTCATCCCCGGGTGCGAACCGCCTTTGATAGTATATCGTTGCTTATCAATAACAAATGCCACATACCGGAGATTCTTGTGAGCACAGACCCACACTTCAACCGGTGTATTATAGTGGTCAAGACCCTAAGGCCTGTATAATCCAATGGTAATTGTTAGTATAGATATATGTGTGACTTTTATAGAGACATAACCTACTGAAAGACTTTGAACAAGTGTTATTTAGTGCATGCATTATCGAGAATATGTTATGTTAGCTTAGATAGATAATGACCACCCTGCTTCACAGCGACCAGACCTTAACCCATTCGTAGCACAGATGTCTGACGTCCATCCTTGAATGGAGACAGACTTGATTCATTTAAAAAATCGAAACAACCGTTGTTAAAATATATGTGGTGTTTTATTTTGTATCTTATTCTCATGACACAAAAATACAAGACTTTAAAGATTATAAAGGTCAGGTTGCAGCACAGCGAGAGAAAATCCCCTGTACTGACCGCTGTCACTCGGGAACGTTTCTCTTATGGCACGAACGGCACAGGCGGGTATCACTCTTCGAACGCGGTGTCCAAGCCTCCCGTGGAGCCACCATGTAAAGGATCGATAGGCCACCAGCGCCTTCTAGGTTGCTGTTCTTTTTCCCCACTTAGCAAGCCCCGCCCACCTGGTGCCTTTCTGGTTGTCGCTCTTTTTCCCTACTTAAGGAGCCCTCCAGCCTCTTTTCCTTTGGAGGTGGAGAGCAGGTGTAAGTGGATCTAGGTCACCTGGCCTAAGCTCCGACCACCTGTTGCCTTCCAGGTTGCCGCTCTTTTCCCCATTTAGCAAGCCCGCCCACCTGGTGCCTACCTGCTTGCTACTCTTTTGCCCTACTTAAGGAGCCCCCAGCCTCTTTCCTTTGCAGATGGGGAGCAGGCGCAAATGGATCTAGGTCACCTGGCCTGAGCCTCGCCCTCATGGTGCCTTCCAGGCTGCTGCTCTTTTTCCCCACTAAGCAAGCCCGCCGATCTGGTGCCTTTCTGGTTGCCGCTCTTTTTCCCTACTTAAGGAGCCCTCCAGCCTCTTTTCCTTTGCAGATGGGGAGCAGGTGCAAGTGGGTCTAGGTCACTTGGCCTAAGCCCTGCCTACCTGGTGCCTTCTAGGTTGCCGCTGTTTTTCCCCACTTAGCAAGCCACGCCCACCCCACTCTTTTTACCTACTTAAGGATCCCTGCAGCCTATTTTCCTTTACAGATGTGGAGCAAGTGCAAGTGGATCTAGATCACCTGGCATAAGCCCCACCTTCCAGATTGCTGCTTTTTTACTCACTTTGCAAGCCCCGTCCACATGATGCCTTCCTGGTTGCCGCTCTTTTGCCCTACTTAAGGAGCCCTCCAGCTTCTTTTCCTTTGCAGATGGGGAGCAGGTGCAAGTGGATCTAGGTCAACTGGCCTAAGCCCCGCCCACCTAGTGCCTTCCAGGTTGCTGCTCTTTTTCACCATTTAGCAAGCCCGCCCACCTGGTGCCTTCCTGGTTGCCGCTCTTTTTCCATTCTTAAGGAGCCCTCCAGGCTCTTTTCCGTTGCAGATGGGGAGCAGGTGCTGTGGATCTAGGTCACCTGGCCTAAGCCCTGCCTACCTGGCGCCTTCTAGGTTGCCTCTCTTTTTCCCCATTTAGCAAGCCCCACCCATCTGGTGACTTTCTGGTTGCCACTCTTTTTCCCTACTTGAGGAGCCCTCCAACCTCTTTTACTTTGCAGTTGGGGACAGGTGCAAGTGGATCTAGGTCGCCTGGCCTAACCCCCACCCACCTGGCACCTCCCAGGTTGCCGCTCTTTTTCCCCACTTAGCAAGCCCTACCCACCTGGTGCTTTCCTGGTTGCCGCTCTTTTTCCCTTCTTAAGGAGCCCTCCAGCCTCTTTTCCTTTGCAGATGGGGAGCAGGTGCAAGTAGATCTAGGTCACCTGGCCTAAGCCCCGCCCACCTGGTGCCTTCCAGGTTGCTGCTCTTTTCCCCCACTTAGCAAGCCCGCCCACCTAGTGCCTTCCTGGTTGCCACTCTTTTTCCCTACTTAAGGAGCCCTCCAGCCTCTTTTCCGTTGCAGATGGGGAGAAGGTACAAGTGGATCTAGGTCACTTGGCCTAAGCCCCGCCCACCTGGTCCCTTCTAGGTTGCCTCTCTTCTTCCCCACTTAGCAAGCCCCGCCCACCTGGTGCTTTCCTGGTTGCCACTCTTTTTTCCATTCTTAAGGAGCCCTCCATCCTCTTTTCCTTTGCAGATAGGGAGCAGGTGCAAGTGGATCTAGGTCACCTGGCCTAAGCCCCACTCAAATGGTAAATCCCAGGTTGCCACTCTTTTTTCCCACTTAGCAAGCCCCACCCACCTGGTGCTTTCCTGGTTGCCACTCTTTTTTCCATTCTTAAGGAGCCCTCCAGCCTCTTTTCCTTTGCAGATAGGGAGCAGGTGCAAGTTGATCTAGGTCACCTGGCCTAAGCCCCGCTCAAATGGTACCTACCAGGTTGCCTCTCTTTTTCCCTACTTAAGGAGCCTT
The DNA here is from genome assembly GCF_040938575.1 of Ambystoma mexicanum. Taxonomy (NCBI): domain Eukaryota; kingdom Metazoa; phylum Chordata; class Amphibia; order Caudata; family Ambystomatidae; genus Ambystoma; species Ambystoma mexicanum. The sequence goes on along the minus strand of NC_090940.1, from coordinate 331,335,321 downwards.
ACAGCCTCTTTGAATTTGCAGATGGGGAGCAGGTGCAAGTGGGTCCAGGTCACCTGGCCTAAGCCCCGCCGCCACCTGGCGCCTTCTAGGTTACTGCTCTTTTTCCCCACTTAGGAAGCCCCGCTCACCTGGTGCCGTCCTGGTTGCCGCTCTTTTTCCCTACTTAGCAAGCCCAGCCCACCTGGTGCCTTTCTGGTTGCCGCTCTTTTTCCCTACTTAAGGAGCCCTTCAGCCTCTTTTCCTTTGCAGATGGGGAGCAGATGCAAGTGAGTCTAGATTACCTGGCCTAAGCCCCGCCTTCCAGATTGCTGCTCTTTTTACCCACTTTGCAAGCCCCATCCACATGATGCCTTCCTGGTTGCCGCTCTTTTGCCCTACTTAAGAAGCCGTCCAGCCTCTTTTCCTTTGAAGATGTGGAGCAGGTGCAAATGGATCTAGGTCACCTGGCCTAAGCCCCGCCCTGCTGGTGTCTTCCAGGTTGCTGCTTTTTTTCCCCACTTAGCAAGCCCACCCACCTGGTGCCTTTCTGGTTGCTGCTCTTTTTCCCTACTTAAGGAGCCCTCCAGCCTCTTTTCCTTTACAGATGGGGAGCAGGTGCAAGTGGATCTAGGTCACCTGGCCTAAGCCCCGCCGCCACCTGGCGCCTTCTAGGTTGCTGTTTTTTTCCCCACTTAGCAAGCCCCGCCCACCTGGTGCCTTTCTGGTTGCCGCTCTTTTTCGCTACTTAAGGAGCCCTCCAGCCTCTTTTCCTTTGCAGATGGGGAGCAGGTGCAAGTGGGTCTAGATTACCTGGCCTAAGCCCTGCCTTCCAGGTTGCTGCTCTTTTTACCCACATTGCAAGCCCAGTCCATCTGGTGCCTTTCTGGTTGCCGCTCTTTTTCCCTACTTAAGGAACCCTCCAACCTCTTTTCCGTTGCAGATGGGGAGCAGGTGCAAGTGGATCTAGGTCACCTGGCCTAAGCACTGCCCACCTGGTACCTTCTAGGTTGCCTCTCTTTTTCCCAACTTAGCAAGCCGCACCCACCTGGTGCCTTTCTGGTTGCTGCTCTTTTTCCCTACTTAAGGAGCCCTCCAGCCTCTTTTCCTTTGCAGTTGGGGAGCAGGTGCAAGTAGATCTAGGTCACCTGGCTTAAACCCCACCCACCTGGCACCTCCCAGGTTGCCGCTCTTTTTCCCCACTTAGCAAGCCCCACCCACCTGGTGCTTTCCTGGTTGCCGCTCTTTTTCCCTACTTAGGGAGCCCTGCAGCCTATTTTCATTTGGATATGGTAAGCAGATGCAAGTGGATCTAGGTCATCTGGCCTAAGCCCCGCCCTCCTGGCACCTTCCAGTTTGCCGCTCTTTTTCACCACTTAGCAAGCCCTGCCCCCCTGGTGCCTTCCTGGTTGCTGCTCTTTTTCCCTACTTAAGGAGCCCTCCAGCCTCTTTTCCTTTGCAGATGGGCAGCAGGTGCAAGTGGATCTAGGTCACCTGGCCTAAGCCCCGCCCACCTAGCACCTTCCAGGTTGCTGCTCTTTTTCCCCACTAAGCAAGCCCCGCCCACCTGGTGCCTTCCTGGATGCTGCTCTTTTTCCCTACTTAAGGAGCCCTCCAGTCTCTTTTCCTTTGGAGATGGGAAGCAGGTGCAAGTGGATCTAGGTCACCTGGCCTAAGCACCGCCCATCTGGCACCTCCCAGGTTGCCGCTCTTCTTTCCCACTTAGCAAGCCCCGCCCACCTGGTGTCTTTCTGGTTGACGCTCTTTTTCCATACGTAAGGAGCCCTCCAGCCTCTTTTCCTTTGCTGTTGGGGAGCAGGTGAAAGTGGATTTAGGTCACCTCGCCTAAACCCCACCCACCTGGCACCTCCCAGGTTGCCGCTCTTTTTTCTCACTCAGCAAGCCCCACCCACCTGGTGCTTTGCTGGTTGCTGCTCTTTTTCCCTACTTAAGGAGCCCTCCAGCCTCTTTTCCTTTGCAGATGGGGAGCAGGTGCAAGTGGATCTAGGTCATCTGGCCCAAGTGACGCCCTCCTGGTGCCTTCCAGGTTGCCACTCTTTTTCCCCACTTAGCAAGCCCTGCCCACCTGGTGCCTTCCTGGTATCTGCTCTTTTTCCCTACTTAAGGAGCCCTCCAGCCTCTTTTGCTTTGCAGATGGGGAGCAGGTGCTAGTGGATCTAGGTCACCTGGTCTAAGCCCCACCCACCTGGCACCTTCAGGTTGCTGCTCTTGTTCCCCATTTAGCAAACTCACCCACCTGGTGCCTTTCTGGTTGCCACTCTTTTTCCCTCCTTAAGGAGCCCTCCAGCCTCTTTTCCATTGCAGATGGGGAGCAGGCGCAAGTGGATCTAGGTCACCTGGCCTAAGCCCCGCCCAAATGGTACTTACTAGGTTGCCTCTCTTTTTCCCCACTTAGCAAGTCCCGCCCACCTGGTGCCTTTCTGGTTGCCGCTCTTTTTCCCTACTTAAGGAACCCTCCAACCTCTTTTCCTTTGACGATCGGGAGCATGTGCACGTGCATCTAAGTCAACTGGCTTAAACCCCACCCTACTGGTGCCTTCTAGGTTGCCTCTCTTTTTCCCCACTTAGCAAGCCCCACCCATCTGGTGCCTTTCTGGTTGGCGCTCTTTTTCCCTACTTAAGGAACCCTCCAACCTCTTTTCCGTTGCAGATGGGGAGCAGGTGCAAGTGGATCTAGGTCACCTGGCCTAAGCACTGCCCACCTGGTACCTTCTAGGTTGCCTCTCTTTTTTCCAATTTAGCAAGCCCCACCCACCTGGTGCCTTTCTGGGTGCCGCTCTTTTTCCCTACTTAAGGAGCCCTCCAGCCTCTTTTCCTTTGCAGTTGGGGAGCAGGTGCAAGTAGATCTAGGTCACCTGGCCTAAACCCCACCCACCTGGCACCTCCCAGGTTGCCGCTCTTTTTCCCCACTTAGCAAGCCCCACCCACCTGTTGCTTTCCTGGTTGCCGCTCTTTTTCCCTACTTAAGGAGCCCTCCAGCCTCTTTTCCTTTGGATATGGTAAGCAGATGCAAGTGGATCTAGGTCATCTGGCCTAAGCCCCGCCCTCCTGGCACCTTCCAGTTTGCCGCTCTTTTTCACCACTTAGCAAGCCCTGCCACCCTGGTGCCTTCCTGGTTGCTTCTCTTTTTCCCTACTTAAGGAGCCCTCCAGCCTCTTTTCCTTTGCAGATGGGCAGCAGGTGCAAGTGGATCTAGGTCACCAGGCCTAAGCCCCGCCCACCCGGAACCTTCCAGGTTGCTGCTCTTTTTCGCCACTTAGCAAGCCCCACCCACCTGGTGCCTTCCTGGTTGCTGCTCTTTTTTCCTTTGTAAGGAGACCTCCAGCCTCTTTTCCTTTGCAGATGGGCAGCAGGCGCAAGTGGATCTAGGTCACCTGGCCTAAGCCCTGCCCACCTGGTGCCTTCTAGGTTGCCTCTCTTTTTCCTCACTTAGCAAGCCACACCCATGCTGCTCTATTTCCCTACTTAAGGACCCCTCCAGCCTCTTTTCCTTTACAGATTGGGAGCAGGTGCAAGTGGATCTAGGTCACCTTGCCTAAGCCCCGCCTTCCAGGTTGCTGCTCTTTTTACCCACTTAGTGTAACGCTCACCTGATTCCCGTAGAGGCGCCGGTCTTGACTGGGCGTATACCGTATCTTCAAAGGTGATGTGTAACACACGGCTGGCTCTTTGGGCTGGACCTCTGTGCACTGTATGTCTGACTCGAAGGGTAAGATGTCTGCAGATAGAAAATATGGGATTAATGAACTGGGTTATTGAATGTCTCTCTCTTCTTCCCTTTCTCTTCTCCTGTAGAACCCCAAAGGTTAACGCTCTCACCTTAGGTAAGTGAACGCCGTGCTCTCCATCTGCCTCGGGGCAGGGTGCTGTAACCAGTTTCTTCACTGGATAAGGGGAGCAGGCCTCTTGACTTCAGAGGACTGCTGTCCGTCGTTTACTGCACGAACGGTAAGTTTCGAGTAATTCTAATGTCTTTAAAAGTCTTTAGTAATGATGTCTCTTGTTTTGCAGGGTTCCGGCGATGGCGGATGACGGGCTGAAGTGAGTTGAAGATGGAGCCCGTGTGATGAATAGAAGCGCCTGGAAGCACGTAAGTAAGCGCTTGTTGCCTGCTTCACGATGCGCTCTAACTGTCTTTTTATTTTGCAGATACAAGTTCGGAGCGGCTGCAGGGTGCCGGAATACCCACTGGGTTAGATGTGGATAGGAGTAATGGCACGTGAGTATTAAAGTTCCCCAATGTCTTTAAACGCACCTTGTTTTGTCTTTCAGATGCGGGATGCAGCGCCGAAGGCCTCCGGAGCGTGCGAAGAGTTGGTAAGCCTTTGTCTTTCAGATGCCGGAATGCAGCGCGAGGCGTTGGTGACAGCCGATGGACCAGGTAAGTGAAGCGCTGTCACTGAAGACCGTAATGCTAACCTGTTCTTTCTTGTCTTTATAGGTGTTGCTGAAGACTGGATTCAGGATGGTAAGCCTTTTTCCTTAGGCCCAGGATCAGATGCAGAAGACACGATGAGCGTTCTGCTGCAGAGGATGCAGAATAACGCAAAGCAAGATTCATCCATCGGGTGTGGTTTAAATAGCCTCCTGTAGTGCTTAGGTGTCTCCTTCCACAGCCACGCCTAGGTAAGAAAAGAGTTCCTGCTTTCCAGAAGAGTTCCAGTGTTCTGAACCTAGGGAGTGGCTCCTGCCCCACCCAACAGGAAAAGTAGTTCCAAACAGAAGAGGATCAGAGGCTCAACTGGCAGGCAAGTAAGCAGCATGGTCTGCTGCAGGTAAGTCCACCCAAGCATTATGAGCCCGGCGCTTCCAGCGCTGGGACTGGGCATATTTATGAGCCTGGTGCCACTGGCGCCAGGACTGTGTCCAAAAGGTCCCAATTGGGACTGGTTGGCACTCGGAACCTGGGTTATGGTTCTGCTTCCAAGGGAGTTGGGAAAACCCTGACCTTGTGGAAGCAGAGATCATGACAGTACCCCCCCCCTCAAGGCCCCTCCCAAACCGGGCTTCTCCGGGGGTTTTGGCTTGTTAGGAAATGTTCGGTGAAATCTTTTGATTAGGCGAGGAGCGTGGACATATTCAGCAGGTTCCCAGGATCTCTCTTGGGGGCCATAGCCTTTCCAGTCAATTAGGTAAAATAGTTTAGATTTGGAGATCTTGGAGTCCAGAATGCTTTTGACTTCAAACTCGAGTTCTCCATCAACTAGGATGGGTTTTGGAGATTTAGTTAGTCGGGTTTGAGGTTGCATGGGTTTTAAAAGCGAGACGTGGAAGACCGGATGTATCTTCATGTGCGGGGGCAAGTCCAACTTGACCGCTACTGGGTTTACTATGGTAGTGATGGAATAGGGACCAAGGTATCTTGGGTTGAATGTGCGTGGCCCTTTTAGAGGTAGATATTTGGTGGATAACCAGACTTGATCCCCTACTTGATATTGAGGGGCTTCCTTCCGATGTTGATCTGCTCCTTTCTTGTAATGTTCTTTAGCCCTTTGAAGGTGAGAAACAGCTTCCTTAAAGGCTTGGGTGATTTTAGAATGCAGGTAGTCTACTGCTGGTGTTTCAAGATCTTGGAGGGGATCCAACTCCGAGGTTCGAGGGTGACTGCCGTATAAAAGAAAAAACGGGGTTTTCCCAGTTCCCAAATGGACAGAGTTATTGTAGGCATATTCGGCTATCCAAAGGATGTCTTTCCAAGTTTTTTCAGTTTGTTGCAGCATGCAGCGTAAATACTGTTCCAGAGTTTGATTGGTCCTCTCGGTTTGTCCGTCGGTCTGAGGGTGGTGACTGGTCGATAGTCTCACATCAATTTGAGCCGACCGACAGCAACTTCGCCAAAAATGAGAAATAAATTGACGACCTCGATCCGAAATTAGAACCGAAGGAAAACCGTGCAGTCGGACGATGTTTTCGAGAAATTCTCGGGCCAGAGTTGCTGCTGTTGGCAAGCCTTTGAGCGGAATGAAATGCGCCATCTTGGAGAATAAGTCCACGATTACTAGAATCGTATTGTATCCGGAGCATGGAGGTAGATCGGTGATGAAGTCCATAGAAAGCGTATGCCAAGGGCGAGGTGGGATGTCAATAGGGCGTAAGAGGCCTGCTGGTCTTTCCTTTTGACTCTTGTTTTGGGCGCATACTTCACAGGACATTATAAAGTCTCTGATATCTTTTTTCCAAGACGGCCACCAGAAGTAGCGCTTGATCTTTTATGAGGTCTTGGCCATACCGGGATGTCCTTCCATTAAAGAATCGTGATAACAAGAGATTACTTTTTTCTGTAAATCTGTGCTGGGCAGGTATAATCGTTCTTGGAAATACAATAAGTTGTCCTTTACTGCAAAGTCCTTTCCCTGCAGATGCCAATTCTGTATGTCTGCTGGAGTTACAAGTTGCCTGGCTTTATCCTTAACTTCCTCTATGGATTGTGTGGCGATTACACCCAGAATTCTTTGTTCGGGAATGATTGGTACAGGTTTAGGGTTGATCAAGTGTTCTTCCACTCCCATCCGAGAAAGGGCATCAGCTTTACCGTTTTTTGTATCAGGTCGATAGGTAATTATGAAGTCAAACTCGGCAAAGAATAATGCCCAACGGAGTTGTCTAGAGGATTGGGCTTTTGCGGTTTTCAAATATTGCAGGTTTCGGTGATCCGTAATCACAGTAACGGTGTGTCGGGCCCCCAGCAGATAATGCCGCCAAGCCTTAAAGGCAGACTTGATAGCCAGAAGTTCCTTGTCAGTAATCGTGTAATTGATTTCAGGAGGCGAGAATTTGCGGGACCAAAATGCCACGGGATGCAACTGATTGGTTACCGGGTCCTTTTGTGATAGAACTGCCCCCATGGCAAGGCTTGAAGCATCAGTTTCCACGATGTAGGGGAGTTCGGGGCGAGGGTGTTTTAAGATTGGTGCAGAGATAAATTTAGTCTTCAAATCCTGGAAAGCTTGTTCCGCCTCGGTAGACCATTCAAAACGTTTGTTTTTCTTTAACAAGGCAGTGATGGGCTAGACTATTCGAGAAAATTTGGGGATAAACCTGCGGTAAAAGTTAGCGAAGCCTAACATGCTTTGCACACCTTTTACGGAGGATGGTGATGGCCATTTGAGAACTGCATCGACCTTCTTTGAATCCATACGCACTCCGCTAGGTGATAATATGAATCCCAAGAATTCAACTTCAGTCACGTTGAAAACACATTTTTCCAATTTAGCGAAAAGTTTGTGTTGACGCAATCTTTCGAGGACCATTTTCACTTGTTTCCGATGTTCAGATTCCGATGAAGAATAAACGAGGATGTCGTCAATGTAAACAACAACACACACATCTATGAGCTCTCTGAGGACATCGTTCATAAAATATTGAAAGGCGGCCGGGGCATTGCAAAGTCCGAAGGGCATGACCTGATATTCAAATAGCCCATATTTGGTGCGGAAGGCCGTCTTCCATTCATCGCCCTCTTTTACTCGTACCAAGTGGTAGGCTCCTCTAAGATCCAGCTTTGTATATATGCATGCTTTTCTGACTTGGTCCAGGAGTTCAGTGATCAAAAGTAACGGATATCTATTCTTGACGGTGATCTGGTTCAGGGAGCGATAATCTATACAAGTTCTAAGGTCTCCTTCCTTTTTTGGAACGAAGAACAAAGCTGAAGAAGCAGGGGACTTGGAAGGACGAATAAACCCATTTGCCAGGTATTGATCCAGGTATTGTCGAAGGTGAAGGTTCTCAGGCTCGGTGAGGGCATAAATTCTACTACAAGGAGGAGTAGATCCAGGTATCAGGTCTATCTGGCAGTCATAAGACCTATGAGGAGGTAGAGAGTTAGCCTGATCCTTCCGGAAAACATCTTGGTATTCTAGGTATTCGGGAGGTAACTGGGGAGTTTCTGAAGAAATTGCTGCCAGTGCAACACCAGGTGGAGGGTGACAAGTAGAGACACATTCTGGAAACTGGACCGTTCTTGCTCGCCAATCGATCAGAGGATTGTGTTTCTCTAACCAAGGTATTCCTAGAATAATCTGAAACTGAGGAGCCTTGATCACATCGAACACGATCTTCTCATGGTGTCCATCTAGACTTACTAGCGTCACTTCTTGAGTGGTATGCGTTACTGGTCCGGAGGCTATCTCCGTTCCATCCACCGTAGTAATGACGTCCTTTACAGCCTTGGGACAAAGAGTTAGATTCATCCTCAAAACCATTTCATGATCCACATAATTGCCGATGGCACCGCTGTCGACGTAAGCTTCAAATGCATGTAATCGATCCGGATTATCAGGGCTAATGAGGACCATAGGTATCACGAAATGCGAGGTCACGGAACTGGTTTTCACACTCGGCAAGAGGACCTCTATTCTTGTCGGGCGAGGTTGTTTCCCTGCTCAGAGTTTGTAACTTTGTTAACTGCAGCTCCTACTGCCTTCTTGGCAGGTTTCACCGGACAGTCTCGAAGAAAGTGCCCTGAGTTTCCGCAATAGAGGCATAATTGCAACTGTTTTCTCCTTTCCCGCTCCTTTTGTGTTAGAGGACCTTTCAGGCCCCCTATTTGCATGGGTTCCCCGGAGTCTACTCCTTTGGAAGGAGTTGGTGGTTTGGAAAATACTCGAGCATCAAACTTGGAACGATCGGCCTTCCTGTTCTGCAGTCTGTGATCTATTTGAACGACTAAGTCTATATAGTCCGAACAATCTTGTGGGGGATTCACTACTTGGGCTAACACATCTTTGAGCTCTCCACGTAGACCTCTATAAAACAGCGTAATCCTTTTGTCCTCAGGCCATTGAGTTTCCACTATCAGTCTGTTGAAAGACGCAATATAAACCAAAAGGTCTTGATTACCTTATCGCAACGAAAGAAGCTCATTGTCCAAGGCCTGCCCCTGTGAATGTCTTGCGAACAGTTTTTCCATACTGAGCTGAAAAGCTTGAAAATCATGGAGGACCGGATCATCTTGATTTACTAGAGGGATCGACCAGTCTGCCGCATTGCCACTAAGGTACGAAAGCACGAAAGCTACTTTAGCTTGATCAGTTGGAAAGGCTGCTGGCCGGCATAAGAAATGCAACCGGCACTGATTGATAAATACTGCAAACCTCTTTGGGTCACCAGAAAATCATTCGGGCGGAGCCAGAGGTACATTCCCAGGTAGGTTGATCTGCACTGGATTCATAGAGGATGTAGAAGGAAGATTTCCCCCAGATGCGGGTAACGGGGTCTGTCCGGCTTGTGACTGTAGCAATTGTCTAGCGAGATCATCTGTTCGCTCCTTGGAAATAATCAGTTCCCTTCTTAGAGCGTTTGTTTCCTGACGGGCTGCATGCACTTCTGCCCTTAGTTCCCCAAGTAACTGGGCTAGCTGGTCGGTATCCGAGGTTTCCATAGCGCCTGGACGGGAGTTTTGCGGTAGGCTTTGCGTTCTGTAACGCTCACCTGATTCCCGTAGAGGCGCCGGTCTTGACTGGGCGTATACCGTATCTTCAAAGGTGATGTGTAACACACGTCTGGCTCTTTGGGCTGGACCTCTGTGCACTGTATGTCTGACTCGAAGGGTAAGATGTCTGCAGATAGAAAATATGGGATTAATGAACTGGGTTATTGAATGTCTCTCTCTTCTTCCCTTTCTCTTCTCCTGTAGAACCCCAAAGGTTAACGCTCTCACCTTAGGTAAGTGAACGCCGTGCTCTCCATCTGCCTCGGGGCAGGGTGCTGTAACCAGTTTCTTCACTGGATAAGGGGAGCAGGCCTCTTGACTTCAGAGGACTGCTGTCCGTCGTTTACTGCACGAACGGTAAGTTTCGAGTAATTCTAATGTCTTTAAAAGTCTATAGTAATGATGTCTCTTGTTTTGCAGGGTTCCGGCGATGGCGGATGACGGGCTGAAGTGAGTTGAAGATGGAGCCCGTGTGATTAATTGAAGCGCCTGGAAGCACGTAAGTAAGTGCTTGTTGCCTGCTTCACGATGCGCTCTAACTGTCTTTTTATTTTGCAGATACAAGTTCGGAGCGGCTGCAGGGTGCCGGAATACCCACTGGGTTAGATGTGGATAGGAGTAATGGCACGTGAGTATTAAAGTTCCCCAATGTCTTTAAACGCACCTTGTTTTGTCTTTCAGATGCCGGAATGCAGCGCGAGGCGTTGGTGACAGCCGATGGACCAGGTAAGTGAAGCGCTGTCACTGAAGACCGTAATGCTAACCTGTTCTTTCTTGTCTTTATAGGTGTTGCTGAAGACTGGATTCAGGATGGTAAGCCTTTTTCCTTAGGCCCAGGATCAGATGCAGAAGACACGATGAGCGTTCTGCTGCAGAGGATGCAGAATAACGCAAAGCAAGATTCATCCATCGGGTGTGGTTTAAATAGCCTCCTGTAGTGCTTAGGTGTCTCCTTCCACAGCCACGCCTAGGTAAGAAAAGAGTTCCTGCTTTCCAGAAGAGTTCCAGTGTTCTGAACCTAGGGAGTGGCTCCTGCCCCACCCAACAGGAAAAGTAGTTCCAAACAGAAGAGGATCAGAGGCTCAACTGGCAGGCAAGTAAGCAGCATGGTCTGCTGCAGGTAAGTCCACCCAAGCATTATGAGCCCGGCGCTTCCAGCGCTGGGACTGGGCATATTTATGAGCCTGGTGCCACTGGCGCCAGGACTGGGTCCAAAAGGTCCCAATTGGGACTGGTTGGCACTCGGAACCTGGGTTATGGATCTGCTTCCAAGGGAGTTGGGAAAACCCTGACCTTTTGGAAGCAGAGATCATGACACTTAGCAAGCCCCGCCTACCTTGTGCCGCTCTTTTTCCCTAGTTAAGGAGCACTCCAGCCTCTTTTGCTTTGCAGATGGGGATCAGGTGCAAGTGGATCTAGGTCACCTGGCCTAAGCCTCGCCCACCTGGCGCCTTCTAGGTTGCCTCTCTTTTTCCCCACTTAGCAAGCCTCAGTCGCCCGGTTCCTTTCTGGTTGGTGCTCTTTTTCCCTACTTAAGGAGCCCTCCAGCCTCTTTTCCTTTGCATATGTGGAGCAGGTGCAAGTGGATCTAGGTCACCTGGCATAAGCCCTGCCCACCTTGTGCCTTCATGGTTGCCGCTCTTTTTCCTCACTTAGCAAGCCCTGCCGACCTGGTGCCTTCCTGGTTGCCGCTCTTTTTCCCTACTTAAGGAGCCCTCCAGTCTCTTTTCCTTTGGAGATGGGGAGCAGGTGCAAGTGGACCTAGGTCACCTGGCCTATGCCCTGCCTACCTGGTGCCTTCTAGGTTGCGGCTCTTTTTCTCCACGTAGCAAGCCACGCCCACGCTGCTCTTTTTCCCTACTTAAGGAGCCCTCCAGCCTCTTATCCTTTGCAGATGGGGAGCAGGTGCAAGTGGATGGACCCGGCAGGATAGCTCAGCGGTAACGTGCGCGCCTTGGAATCCAAGACGACACAAAGCAATACAGGTTAGATCCCCGGGTCCGCGCTTAGAAACCTCTAGGTGTTTAAGCATGTTATAAATACGCAACTAAGACAAAAACAATTACGCAACCAAAAAAGAAAATACAAACAATTCCTGTAACAGCGCCTCTATGCCTCCGGGCTGTGTGAGCGCTTTAAAAATGTAAAATAAAAAAATAAAAAATAAAAAGATGGGGAGCAGGTGCAAGTGGATGTTGGTCACCTGGCCTAAGCCCCATCCAATGGTACCTTCTAGGTTGCCTCTCTTGTTCCCCACTTAGTAAGCCCCACCCACCTGGTGCCTTTCTGGTTGCCGCTCTTTTTCCATACTTAAGGAGCACTCCAGCCTCTTTTCCTTTGCAGATGGGGAGCAGGTGCAAGTGGGTCTAGGTCACCTGGCCTAAACCCTGCCCACCTGGTGCTTTCATGGTTGCCACTTTTTTCCCTACTTAAGGAGCTTTCCAGCCTCCTCTTTTCCTTTGCAGATGGTGAGCAGGTTCAAGTGGATCTAGGTCACCTGGCCTAAGCCCGCCACCTGGCTCCTTCCAGGTTGCTACTCTTTTTCCCCACTTAGCAAGCCCCACCCACCTGGTGCCTTCCTCATTGCTGCTCTTTTTCCCCTACTTAAGGAGCCCTCCAGGCTCTTTTCCTTTGGATATGGCAAACAGGTGCAAGTGGATCTAGGTCATCTGGCCTAAGCCCCGCCCTCCTGGCACCATCCAGGTTGCCGCTCTTTTTCGCCACTTATCAAGCCCCGCCCCTAGGTGCCTTCCTGGTTGCTGCTCTTTTTCCCTACTTAAGGAGCCCTCCAGCCTCTTTTCCTTTGCTGATGGGGAGCAGGTGCAAGTGGATCTAGGTCACCAGGCCGAAGCCCTGCCCACCCGGAACCTTAAAGGTTGCTGCTCTTTTTCCCCACTTAGCAAGCCCCACCCACCTGGTGCCTCCCTGGTTGCTGCTCTTTTTTCCTATGTAAGGAGACCTCCAGCCTCTTTTCCTTTGCAGATGGGGAGCAGGCGCAAGTGGATCTAGGTCACCTGGCCTAAGCCCTGCCTACCTCGTGCCTTCAAGGTTGCTGCTGTTTTTACCCACTTAGAAAGTCACGCGCACGCCGCTCTTTTTCTCTACTTAAGGAGCCATCCAGCTTCATTTCCTTTGCAGATGGGGAGCATTTGCAAGTGGATCTAGGTCATCTGGCCTAAGCCCTGCCTACCTGGTGCCTTTTAGGTTGCCGCCCTTTTCCCCACTTAGCAAGCCACGCCCATGCTGCTCTTTTTCCCTACTTAAGGAGCCCTCCAGCCTCTTTTCCTTTGCAGATGGGGAGCAGGTGCAAGTGGATCTAGGTCACCTGACCAAAACATGTCCCAGACCAGTGTTTTCCAGGCCTCGTACGTGGCACGCACTTCACCTTCTGCTCTGGACACCCCTTCACCTCACACTCTGGTTTCTGCCTCTGCCCAGTATTCAAATTCTTTGTGTCATCTCACATATTGTGGGTCCCCCTGTTTTCCATGCCTTCGCAATGGATCTTTTGGCCAATGTGCACACCATGTCCATAAATTTGACCACATGTCTAAATTTGCTTATTATGGGGTAAGTGCCTAGCAGACATTTTTTTCGGTGTCCACTCATATCGTACTATCCCAGCCTTTCTTCAAGCCTGTTCTATTCTAGGCCAGAATTGCTGTATACGTGGTCATCCCCAAAACATGTGTAGCATCCCTGCTTTTCCCGTGCCTGACCAAGGACATAGTTGTTGTGCATTATTGCTAAATGAGGCTATTCTGTTTGGCATCATGTAAGTGTGGTATAAGACATTTAGTTGAATCAGCCTGAATCAAGCGTTTCTAGACACTTCCCTGGGGTATATCAGCATTCTCTCCCATTCCCTTTCAGTTATGTCTATTCCCAGATTCGTTTCCCACTTTCTTTTTAGTGTTTCGCTTTTGGGTTTAGGTCATCCATCAACTGTCCGTATAGTCTAGACACTGGATTCCAACCAGCACCCAGATTGTGCATTAGAGTGAATAGGGGATCTGCTATCGGCTCCTCTGGCCATTTTTCCCATTTGTCTTTTGCAGCCCATCTAGTTCTTTGGTACAATAGGAACTGTCCATTGAGTAATCCCTCTTTCTCCCGCAGGGACTCAAGCTCCCTGAAGGCGCCCTCTTCATATACATCGCCCCAGCTGTAAATGCCCCACCTTTCCCATTGCCTTACCACGGTTAAGTCCGGCTTGACTTTACAGACGTCAGCAGCGATCAGGGTCTCAGGCGAGTACTGGTGTCTGAGTGTCAGCAGCTTCTGTCCCTGTTCCACACCTGTCTTCTCAGCCAGACAATCATAGGTACGCTGCCCAAGTACCCCAGTGGGACCCACAGTATTTCTTTTAAGCATGCCGGTGCTACCAGCTGCGTTAACAGCCCGGTTTCTGACGTGGCCTCATCTGAGAGCCATTTAGCCACAAAACTAAGTTGTGCTGCCAGATAATATTTCTCCATATCTGGTAATTGTACTCCCCCTTCTTACACATCAGAATCAGTGTGACTAGGAACAATTTGTGCCTGGTGGGGCCCCATAAGAATTCCTGCAATAGTATTTCTAATAGGCGAAAGAAGGAGGCCTTGATGTAACAGTGAACATTGTGGAAATAGTATAAAAATCTTGGTAGGACAATCATTTTAACAATGGCAACTCTGCCCATCACTGATAACGGTAATTTAGACCAAAAATTAATGGAGTTCCTTAGGCCTTTCACCAGCATTGCAGTATTGTTTTTGTGCATCAGCTCAGGTGTATGTCTAACATTCACTCCTAAGTATTTGAACGTTTCCAGCTGCCAGCGAAGACCAACTTTTGAGAGGTTCACCTCTGTTTTCCCCTTCTGGCCCATCAGCGGAAATATGCAAGACTTTTCCCTGCTGAAACAGATCCCAGATACCTTTGCGTAGTTGTCTAGCACCTCTAATTTTACTGGTACGTTGAGATGTGGGTCTTTCAAGTACAATAGCACGTCGTCCGCATATAAGGATACCACGTGGTTCACTCTACCCCACTCTAATTCCCACATCAAAGAATTGTTTCCTGAAGTATACTGCTATTGGTTCAAGTCCCAACACGTATAACATCAGTGACAGTGGGTAGCCCTGTCTGGTGCCCCTTTGAATGTCCCAGACCGATGACACCACCCTTCCAGATTTCACCCTTGCTACTGGTACAGCATAAAGTATTCTTATCCACCTAATGAAGTGCTCACCAAACCCAAACTGCTTCAACACCGTGATTAACCACTATAAGTATATCGAGTCAAACGCCTTTATGACGTCTAGCGAGACTATTGCGTATTGCTCCTGCGAGTCTGCGGCATGCGCCATGATAGGCTGCAGTCGTTGCAGATTTACGTCCGTGTTTCGGCCTTGTATGAACCCATTTTGATCTCTGTGCACTATACCTCTGATTACCCTACACCGCCACTTAGCTAATATAGTTGTCAATATTTTGACGTCATAGTTTAGCATTGCTAATGGTCGATACGAGTCACATTCATCTGTGGCCTTTCCCGGCTTGGGTATTGGGATCACTAGCGTCTCGCTGATGCTCTCTGGCAGCACCCCTTTTCATAGGCCTCCTTAAATACCTCATGTAGGATCGGGGTCAAATCTGAACCGTATGCCTTATAGAACTCCGGGGGGAGTCCGTCGCTCCCAGGAATCTTGCTGGTAGCTAATGATTTGATCGTTTTGCTTAAATCTTCTGCCAAGATCTCAGTCTGTGGTGCTTCGCATTGTGTTTTATCTAGTGTGGGTAGACCTATTTCTTCAAGCCTACCTAGTATATCTTCCTGGGGTACTAGTGTGTCATGGCCATATAGTTGGGAATACAACTTTTAGCAGGTGTCATTGATTGACAGCTTTGTCTTATGTACCAGGCCCGTTTCATCTTTAATTTCTGTAGTCCACTGTCTCGGGTTTTCCCTTGTACACACCACAACAGCAGCCTGCTTGGCTTGTCCCTTTCCGAGTGTGCTCTGGTAACTTTCGCAATGTAATCGAATTTTGAAAGTCTTCCCCCGGCGTCTTAGCAACTTTCCCTGGCTGCGACAAGTTCCAATTCATCCTCTCTGGTTCTTTGGGTTTTAGCTTCCATTTGCCTAATCTTATCCTCCCATATCTCAGGTCTCTCCTCAGTGTCTTTCTGATACCGCCAGCACTGGCGATAACTTCCCCTCTCACCACCACATTCAGAGCCTCCCACACTGTGCTCCTGCCCTTCATGCTCCCCACATTATTCCTTATATATTCTACTAATTTATTTCGCAGCCCCTCTTTAAAGGCGCAGTTAGTCAGAGCGTCTACTGGCATGTGCCACATTGGTATGGGGGACCTGTGGCCCGTGTCTTCCACTCCAAGAGTAATAGTGAATGGTCAGAAATTGACCTACCCAAGCATTGCACAGATTCTACTTAAGATAGATGGGTTATATCTATCAACAAATAGTCACTTCTAGTGTACAGCTCATGAGGTGATGAGAAATAGGAGGATTCTTTACACGTTGGGTGTAGCTCTCTCCATACTTCTACCAGGTCTAGGTTACCTATCGCATCATTTAGTGCCACCATAGCCACCATTACCCCCTTCACCGGTGGGCTAGACCTATCCAGATGTAGGTCTCGCACACAATTGAAATTGCCCCCCCCCCAAATAAAGAAGCTGTCTCGGTATGGGGTTATTTTAGTACAGAGCATGCTTGGATGCGCTAGAATCCCATGGTTAGGGAAGTAGGAATTGACTATACAGATTTCTATCTGCTCAATGCTGCCTCTGAGTATTAGGTACCTTCCATGATCCAGGTCACCTGGCCTAAGCCCTGCCCACCTGGTGCCTTCTAGGTTGCCTCTCTTTTTCCCCACTTAGCAAGCCCCACCCACCTGGTGCCTTTCTGGTTGCCGCTCTTTTTCCCTACTTAAGTAGCCCTCCAGCCTCTTTTCCTTTGCAGTTGGGGAGCAGGTGCAAGTGGATCTAGGTCACCTGGCCTAAACCCCACCCACCTGGCACCTCTCAGGTTGCCGCTCTTTTTCCCCACTTAGCAAGCCCCACCCACCTGCCGCTTTCCTGGTTGCTGCTCTTTTTCCCTACTTAAGGAGCCCTCAAGCCTCTTTTCCTTTGGATATGGTAAGCAGGTGCAAGTGGATCTAGGTCACCCTGCCTAAGCCCCGCCCACCTGGTACCTTCCAGGTTGCTGCTCTTTTTCCCCACTTAGCAAGCCCCGCCGACCTGGTGCCTTCCTGGTTGCTGCTCTTTTTCCCTACTTAAGCAGCCCTCCAGCCTCTTTTCCTTTGCTGATGGGGAGCAGGTGCAAGTGGATCTAGGCCACCAGGCCTAAGTCCCGCCCACCCGGAACCTTCCAGGTTGCTGCTCTCTTTCCCCACGTAGCAAGCCCCACCCACCTGGTGACTTCCTGGTTGCTGCTCTTTTTTCCTATGTAAGGAGACCTCCAGCCTCTTTTCCTTTGCAGATGGGGAGCAGGCGCAAGTGGACCTAGGTCACCTGGCCTAAGCCCGGCCCACCTGGTGCCTTCTAGGTTGCCGCTCTTTTTCCCCACTTAGCAAGCCACGCCCATGCTGCTCTTTTTCCCTACTTAAGGAGCCCTCCAGCCTCTTTTCCTTTACAGATTGGGAGCAGGTGCAAGTGGATCTAGGTCACCTTGCCTAAGCCCTGCCTTCCAGGTTGCTGCTCTTTTTACCCACTTAGCAAGCCCCGCCTACCTGGTGGCGCTCTTTTTCCCTAGTCAAGGAGCACTCCAGCCTCTTTTCCTTTGCAGATGGGGATCAGGTGCAAGTGGATCTAGGTCACCTGGCCTAAGCCTCGCCCACCTGGCGCCTTCTAGGTTGCCTCTCCTTTTCCCCACTTAGCAAGCCTCGCCCACCTGGTTCCTTTCTGGTTGCTGCTCTTTTTCCCTACTTAAGGAGCCCTCCAGCCTCTTTTCCTTTGCATAAGGGTTGCATGTGCAAGTGTTTCTAGGTCACCTGGCCTAAGCCCTGCCCACCTCGTGCCTTCAAGGTTGCCGCTCTTTTTCTCCACTTAGCAAGCCCTGCCCACCTGGTGCCTTCCTGGTTGCCACTCTTTTTCCCTACTTAAGGAGCCCTCCAGTCTCTTTTCCTTTGGAGATGGGGAGCAGGTGCAAGTGGATCTTGGTCACCTGGCCTAAGCCCTGCCCACCTGGTGCCTTCTAGGTTGCCGCTCTTTTTCCCCACTTAGCAAGCCACGCCCACGCTGCTCTTTTTCCCTACTTAAGGAGCCCTCCAGCCTCTTTTCCTTTGCAGATGGGGAGCAGGTGCAAGTGGATGTTGGTCACCTGGCCTAAGCCCCGTCCAATGGTACCTTCTAGATTGCCTCTCTTTTTCCCCACTTAGCAAGCCCCACCCACCTGGTGCCTTTATGGTTGCTGCTCTTTTTCCATACTTAAGGAGCCCTCCAGCCTCTTTTCCTTTGCAGATGGGGACCAGGTGCAAGTGGGTCTAGGTCACCTGGCCTAAACCCTGCCCACCTGGTGCTTTCATGGTTGCCACTTTTTTCCCTACATAAGGAGCCTTCCAGCCTCCTCTTTTCCTTTGCAGATGGTGAGCAGGTTCAAGTGGATCTAGGTCACCTGGCCTAAGCCCCGCCACCTGGCTCCTTCAAGGTTGCTACTCTTTTTCCCTATTTAAGGAGCCCTCCAGTCTCTTTTCCTACGCTGATGGGGAGCAGGTGCAAGTGGATCTAGGTCAATTGGACTAAGCCCCGCCCACCTGGCACCTTCCAGGTTGCTGCTCTTTTTCCCCACTAAGCAAGCCCCGTCCACCTGGTGCCTTCCTGGTTTCCGCTCTTTTTCCCTAAGTAAGGAGACCTCCATCCTCTTTTCCTTTGCAGATGGGGAGCAGATGCAAGTGGATCTAGGTCACCTGGCATAAGCCCTGCCTACCTGGTGCCTTCTAGGTTGCCGCTGTTTTTCCCCACTTAGCAAGCCATGCCCCGCTCTCTTTTTCTCTACTTAAGGAGCCATCCAGCCTCATTTCCTTTGTAGATGGTGAGCAAGTGCAAGTGGATCTGGGTCATCTGGCCTAAGCCCTGCCTACCTGATGAATTTTAGGTTGCCGCTGTTTTTCCCCACTTAGCAAGCCATGCCCCGCTCTCTTTTTCTCTACTTAAGGAGCCATCCAGCCTCATTTCCTTTGTAGATGGTGAGCAAGTGCAAGTGGATCTAGGTCACCTGACCAAAACATGTCCCAGACCAGCGTTTTCCAGGCCTCGTACGTGGCACGCACTTCACCTTCTGCTTTGGACACCCCTTCACCCCACACTCTGCCTAGTATTCAAATTCTTTGTGTCATCTCACATATTGTGGGTCCCCGCTGTTTTCCATGCCTACGCAATGGATCTTTTGGCCAATGTGCACACCATGTCCATAAATTTGACCACATGTCTAAATTTGCTTATTCTGGGGTAAGTGCCTAGCAGACATTTTTTTCGGTGTCCAGTCGTATCATACTATCCCAGCCTTTCTACAAGCCTGTTCTATTCTAGCCCAGAATTGCTGTATATGTGGTCAGCCCCAGAACATGTGTAGCATCCCTGCTTCTCCTGTGCCACACCAAGAACACAGTGGTTGTGCATTATAGCTAAATTTGGCTATTCTGTTTGGCGTCATGTAAGTGTGGTATAAGACATTTAGTTGAATCAGCCTGAATCAAGCGTTTCTAGACACTTCCCTGGGGTATATCAGCATTCTCTCCCATTCCCTTTCAGTTATGTCTATTCCCAGATCCGTTTCCCACTTTCTTTTTAGTGTTTTGCTTTTGGGTTTAGGTCATCCATCAAATGTCCTTATAGACTAGACACTGGCTTCCAACCCGCACCCAGATTGTGCATTACAGTGAATAGGGGATCTGCTATAGGCTCCTCTGGCCATTTTTCCTATGTGTCTTTTGCAGCCCATCTAGTTCTTTGGTACCATAGGAACTGTCCATTGGGTAATCCCTCTTTCTCCCGCAGGGACTCAAGCTCCCTGAAGGCACCCTCTTCATATACATCGCCCCAGCTGTAAATGCCCCACCTTTCCCATTGCCTTACCAGTGTTAAGTCTGTCTTGACTTTACAGACGTCAGCAGCGATCAGGGTCTCAGGCGAGTAAGGGTGTCTGAGTGTCAGCAGCTTCTGGGCCCTGTTCCACACCTGTCTTCCCAGCCAGACAATCATAGGTACGCTGCCCAAGTACCCCAGTGGGACCCACAGTATTTCTTTTAAGCATGCCGGTGCTACCAGCTGCTTTAACAGCTCAGTTTCTGACGTGGCCTCATCTGAGAGCCATTTAGCTACAAAACTAAGTTGTGCTGCCAGATAATATTTCTCCATATCTGGTAATTGTACCCCCCCTTCTTACACGTCAGAATCAGTGTGACTAGGAACAGTTTGTGCCTGGTGGGGCCCCATAAGAATTCCCGCAATAGTATTTCTAATAGGCGGCAGAAGGAGGCCTTGATGTAACAGTGTACATTGTGGAAATAGTATATAATCTTGGTAGGACAATCATTTTAACAATGGCAACTCTGCCCATCACTGATAACGGTAATTTAGACCAAAAATTCATGGATTTCCTTAGGCCTTTCACCACCATTGCAGTAGTGTTCTCGTGCATCAGCTCAGGTGTATGCCTAACATTCACTCCTAAGTATTTGAACGTTTCCAGCTGCCAGCGAATACCAATTTATGGGAGGTTCACCTCTGTTTTCCCCTTCTGGCCCGTCAGCGGAAATATGCAAGACTTTTCCCTGCTGAAACAGATCCCAGATACCTTTGCGTAGTTGTCTAGCACCTCTAAGATTACTGGTACGTTGAGATGTGGGTCTTTCAAGTACAATAGCACGTCGTCCGCATATAAGGATACCACGTGGTTCACTCCTCCCACTCTAATTCCCACATCAAAGAATTGTTTCCTGAGGTATACTGCTATTGGTTCAAGTCCCAACACGTATAACATCAGTGACAGTGGGTAGCCCTGTCTGGTGCCCCTTTGAATGTCCCAGATCGATGACACCACCCTTCCAGATTTCACCCTTGCTACTGGTACAGCATAAAGTATTCTTATCCACCTAATGAAGTGCTCACGAAACCCAAACTGCTTCAACACTGTGATTAACCACTATAAGTATATCGAGTCAAACGCCTTTATGACATCTAGTGAGACTATTGCGTATTGCTCTTGCGAGTCTGCGGCATGCGCCATGATAGGATACAGTCGTCGCAGATTTACGGCCGTGTTTCGGCCTTGTATGAACCCATTTTGATCTCTGTGCACTATACCTCCGATTACCCTACACAGCCACTTAGCTAATATAGTTGTCAATATTTTGACGTCGTAGTTTAGCATTGCTAATGGTCGATACGAGTCACATTCATCTGTGGCTTTTCCCGGCTTGGGTATTGAGATTACTAGCGTCTCGCTGATGCTCTCTGGCAGCACCCCTTTTTCATAGGCCTCCTTAAATACCTCATGTAGGATTGGGGTCAAATCTGAACCATATGCCTTATAGAACTCTGCGGGGAGTCCGTCGCTCCCAGGAATCTTGCTGGTAGCTAATGATTTGATCGTTTTGCTTAAATCTTCTGCCAAGATCTCAGTCTGTGGTGCTTCGCATTGTGTTTTATCTAGTGTGGGTAGACCTATTTCTTCTAGCCTACCTAGTATATCTTCCTGGGGTACTAGTGTGTCATGGCCATATAGTTGGGAATAAAACTTTTAGCAGGTGTCATTGATTGACAGCTTTGTCTTATGTACCAGGCCCGTTTCATCTTTAATTTCTGTAGTCCACTGTCTCTGGTTTTCCCTTTGACACACCACAACAGCAGCCTGCTTGGCTTGTCCCTTTCCGAGTGTGCTCTGGTAACTATCGCAATGTAATCGAATTTTGAAAGTCTTCCCCCGGCATCTTAGCAACTTTCCCTGGCTGCGACAAGTTCTAATTCATCCTCTCTGGTTCTTTGGGTTTTAGCTTCCATTTGCCTAATCTTATCCTCCCATATCTCCAGGTCTCTCCTCAGTGTCTTTCTGATACCGCCAGCACTGGCGATAACTTCCCCTCTCACCACCACATTCAGAGCCTCCCACACTGTGCTCCTGCCCTTCATGCTCCCCACATTATTCCTTATATATTCTACTAATTTATTTCGCAGCCCCTCTTTAAAGGCGCAGTTAGTCAGAGCGTCTACTGGCATGTGCCACATTGGTATGGGTGGCCTGTGGCCCGTGTCTTCCACTCCAAGAGTAATAGTGAATGGTCAGAAATTGACCTACCCAAGCATTGCACAGATTCTACTTAAGATAGATGGGTTCTATCTATCAACAAATAGTCACTTCTAGTGTACAGCTCATGAGGTGATGAGAAATAGGAGAATTCTTTACACGTTGGGTGTAGCTCTCTCCATACTTCTACCAGGTCTAGGTTACCTATCACATCATTTAGTGCCACCATAGCCACCATTACCCCCTTCACCGATGGGCTAGACCTATCCAGATTTAGGTCTCGCACACAATTGAAATTGCCCCCCCCCCAGTTAAAGGAGCTGTCTCGGTATGGGGTTATTTTAGTACAGAGCATGCTCGGGTGCGCTAGAATCCCCTGGTTAGGGAAGTAGGAATTGACTATACAGATTTCTATCTGCTCGATGCTGCCTCTGAGTATTAGGTACCTTCCATCTGCATCTGCCTCCATCTTTAGCAGGCGGGGTACGGTATCACTTATCCATGTGTTAATCCCTCATTGTTGGCGTATATTCCGGGTAAATGGCAATTTTAACATTCTCTTTTTATCTCACCTACTTCCCGCGAGTAGCGTAGTATAATTTCCATATCTTTGAAATGTAGTTTCGAATGGATTGTGTCCTCCCACGTATTCCTCATCTTTAGATATGTTGTCTCCCAGCACTGCTGCTTCGGAAAACATTTTTCACCAGAGGGCGCTGTGTTCGAGGTCGCGGAGTCGTCCCTCAAGGGCCCCCGTCGAGCGTCGACGTCATCCGCTGTATAAAAGGGCTCAAGCAGCGCCCGTTACCTCAGTTCCATTTTTCCGAGCAACTGCTTTGTGTCACGAACGGCGCATCAGGTTTTTTCTCGACGATGTCCTCGTCATTTACTCCCACCACACCCAAGACAGGTTTAAAAAAATGTCAGAAGTGTGGTAGGAAAAAGTCAATAACCGACCCCCATCGGAATTGCCTCTGGTGTCTCAGTCCAGAACATCGGGTTGACGATTTCGGTTCCTGCCAGGCCATGTCCTCTACGTTCCCTGTCTTAGGGAACGTAGAGGTAAACTGGCGGTGGCGGAGGAAACTTACAAGTTTTCTAAAAGACAAAGAGATTCGAATAAATCTAGTTGAAAATCTTGACATGAGTCGAGGAGGTCGAGATTGAAGAGTCGCTTGAGGAAATCTTCCTCATCTTCCACTAACAAGTCTAAAAAACGACATCAGAGGTCTTCTTCCTCCTATTCCTCCTCTGTTAGGAGAGTGACTTATCCATCCAAGCACGATTCCCCTGAAAAATGGGAGGCCTTTAGGGCTTCGATGCTTAAAATATTTGAGAAAGCGGCCCAGACCCCCTCGAAGATGCTGCGTGGAGATTATGCCTCTGCCCGCTCCAAAAGTGACAGAGGGAGATCAAAGATTAAACACACGAGAGACGAAAAAGAGTCGAGAGTGTCATCAAGGGAAAGTTCCCTGACGCCTTGTACTAAGACAAAACCTCTGGTGCATAAATCGGTGGTAGCGGAATCGACATCAGCGTCGAAGTCAAAGTCAATACTCGACTCGACACAGTTGACGACTATTGCGTCGAAACCGCTGACGAAAATGGCGTTGACACCTTTCAGTGTATCGAAGCCTTCTTCGACAGTATCAAAGCCTCCTTCTTTAATCCCGATACCCAAGTTGATGCCATTGCCCATGCCTAAGTCGATACCACCCTCTTTACCTGAAAACGCTTTCCATCCTCAACCCAGACAGAAATTTTTCAGATCCATGTCATATATTTTTGAAGAACACTCCTCTGAAGAGGATGTCACTTCAGCTGGAGTTAGGTTTGGAGCCAGAGAGGTCCCTGAAGAGCTAGTGGACCTGAATTCCAAGATAACATATCTTTATGACTGTCTCCAAAATGCCAGTGCCCTAGAAACTTCACCTAAAGTAGAAATTGAGAGACCAGACCCTACAGATCATGCTGATCCTAGTTATAGAAATCTCATGGGAATAGTCATTGATTTTATGGGTTGGAAGGCAGCTTCCCGAAATTTCGACCAGGATGACATGACGGACATCCTGAGTGAAGGTCCGCTAAAAGATCCTGTTCTTGCATTCCATAAAGCACTTCAGAAGAGGGTGATGGTAAAATGGAATACTCTTGATTCTATTTCAGCAGTAAACAAGAAATGTGTACAAAAATAGAGGCCATATTTATAAGATCCGGAATATCTATCCAAACATCCCTCCTCTGAAAGTCTAGTGGTTCAAGCTGAAACCTCCACTAGGCAATCAGCTTATCCCTCAATACCACCAGACAGGGATGCTAAAAAAAATTGATGCTTGGGCCTGGAAAGTTTTTTCTTCGGGCAGCATGGCCCTTAAATCGACTAATGTAACTTGTACTTTAGCGAGATTTACATATACCCTGTGGGACGGCATGACATCAGCGGCTGATCGCATCCCGGAAGGTGAGGAACGGGGTGGTTTCCTGGCTATAGTAAAAGATGGAAAAGAGGCTATGGAGGAATGCCTTCAGTCAGGACTGGACACTGCTAATAGTGTAAGCAGGTCCATGGGATCCAGCACAGTCATACACAGGTTTGCATGGCTAAGGAAATCGGGCTTTGCACCTGATGTGCAGTCTAGATTACTTAATATGCCCTTTGCGAACATATTACTCATGTTCTTTTGGAAGAATTATTCTTTATTTATTTATAATAATAAATAAGGTTGTTTGGCAGCAAGGCGGACGAGAGCTTGGAGAAGCTGCAGACCTCAAAAGCGGCAGCAAAATCACTTAGCGCCGCTATAAATCAGCTTCAACAACACTCTTATGCAGGCTCATCTTCCTGGAAGAGTCGCCCCTTTGGTTTCTACTCCTCTTTTGGAAAAGGGAGGGGGCAGGCCAGTCAAAGAGGCCAACAGAGAAAACCCTTTTGTGGTGGAAAAGGGAGAGGTGCTAGATCAGCCACAGCAGTGGCTACTACCTGCTCAGCCACTGCTGCAGCTGCTGCAAAGTGTAACGCTAACCTGGTACCACGGGGACGTCACTCAGCCTGTTCTGACCTCTTACGACCTCGAACCCTTCCCTGGAGGCTATTCGACTGGAGACAGAGCCTGAAACACAGGATTGGTAGAGTTTAACTCCCTATTGTCTCTGTGTGCTTGAACCCCTTCTTCCCAGGGGTCCAACCCTTCCCTTTGATCCACAGCTCACCTTGTTTTCTTGGCTAGTGTGCTCTCCGTCCTGCTTTCAGCGCAGGGGCGCGTTGATTGATGCGGGCTCGTTGCTGCCTAGTTACTTCACTGGCAAGAGTCTGACAGGTAAATATAATGAGTCTTTTGAACAGTTCTCTAACTTCGTTCCTTTCCTTTCTTAGATGATGGCCGGCGTCCGGGGATGGCGGTGTGCTGCTGAGATGAGTAGCGCTGAAGTTGAGTGAGAGCGCGATGCGCGATGCACCCCTTTCTTATTTGTATTGAACTGAGTTATTTTTCTGTGTCTTTTAGGTGCCGCAACGTTTTCAGCGTGGATGCCGGTTATGAAGAACAAATGCAGTGGGTAAGCGCAGTATGCAGCGCCTCTAGATGTTTCCACGCTAACCTGGAGTGTCTTTTCCCTCTTGCAGATGGATGAGAAGTTCCGGAGACAGAGTTCCCCCAGAGCGGCTGGGATTCAGGTAAGCGTTTGAAGCTCGTACAGTATTTAAAAATAAGCGAAGATTTGCAGAATGCTTACTAATGCCTTTTTTCTGTTCTTTTCCCTTTTCCTTAGGAAGCGGCATGCTGGGGTGGGAATGACACCGTCGAAGATGCCTGTAGAACAGAAGGAGCAATGAATGATGGGCAGAAGCGCCGCAAGGTAAGGCTGTTCCTAACGGAGTTCTTATTTTTGCAGGGGCTGAGCGCAGAAGAAAGATGCAGGCCTACTGGAGACTGGTACGAACACAGTGAGTGTCACGCTGCAGGTGCAGAAAATGCAAAGCATGTTTCTCAGCCTGGGTGTGGCTTAAATAGTCTCTGGGTATCCCAGGTGTCTCTGGGCTGAACCACACCCAAAAGACTAGACCGCACATGCATTTCTGGGAACCAAAATATGTGGGGGCATCCATCTTGTCCCCAACAATGCACTACAAGTCCAATCCCCAATGTTATCCTATGGGAGTGAGTGGGTCTGGTGCCACACATGCCAAGTCTGACTCCAAGTGGGTCTTTGGAGGGATGGAGAGGCCCTTGAGGGCCATGTAGGTGATCGTGGCCTGGCTTCAGCCTGACATCTTGGAGGGCTGGGGACATGAGGGGCAGGAATCATGACAGCACTCCCCCCCCAAGGCCCCTCTCAAGGTGGCTCTTCTGTCTGGTCCTGGTTTGGTTGGATGGTTTTGATGAAATTGTCTAAGCAAACGAGGTGCATGGATGTACTCACAAGGCTCACATGTCCTGTCTTGTGGGCCATACCCCTTCCAGTCTACTAAGTAGTATAATTTGGATCTGATGTACTTTGAATGTAGGATGTCCTTGACTTCGAATTCTGGCTCCCCGGCGACTACTACTGGCTGCGGTGGCGTTGCTACCCGGGTCCCAGGTTGAACAGGTTTAAGACACGTGGAACACAGGATGAATCTGCATGTTTGATGGCAAAGCTAGTCTGACCGCCACAGGATTTATCACAGAGGTGACGGTGAATGGGCCCAGGTATCTTGGACTGAAAGTTTGGGTTCCTTTAATGGGCACGTGTTTAGACACCAGCCAGACTTTGTCTCTCACTTGGTAGTTGGGGGCCTTTGCTCAGTGTTGATCAGCAAACTTCTTTTGGCGATTCTTAGCTAGCTTGAAGTAGGTGTTCAGCTGCCCTTTTAAAGGTTTGAGAAATGGTCGTGTGCAAGGTTTTGACTGCTGGCATTTCCAGGGTTGTAGGAACGTCCAACTCAGAAGTACGTGGCTGCCTGCCATACATGGTATAAAAGGGTATCTGCCCAGTGCTGGTTTGTAGGGAATTATTATAAGCATATTCAGCTATCCATAATAGGGCGAACCAGCTTCCTTCAGCTTGGTGTAACATGCAACGCAGATACTGCTCGAGCGTCTGATTTGTCCTCTCAGTTTGACCATCCGTTTGGGGATGGTGACTGGTGGATAGCCGGATGTCGATCTGGGCCATAGAGCAGCGTTTTCTCCAGAAATTCGATACGAATTGAGTACCTTGGTCTGAGACCAAAACTGAAGGAAACCCATGGAGCTGTACAATGCCTTCAAGAAATACCTTTGCCAGAGTGGAATAATTTGGGAGCCCCTTAAGAGGAATGAAATGTGCCATTTTTGAAAATAGGTCCACAACCACAAGAATAGTGTTAAACCCTTGACTGGGTGGTAAGTCAGTAATAAAATCAAGGGACAACGTGTGCCAGGGTTCTGGTGGGATTTCCAATGGTTGTAATAGCCCAGCTGGTTTCTGCTTGGATGACTTGTTTTGAGCACACACCCCACAAGATAGGATGAATGGGATAATGTCTTTACGCCACGTGGGCCACCAATAATTTCGTTTTACCTTGGCTAGGGTTTTAGAGATTCCGGGGTGGCCCTCGATCAAGGAATCATGATAACCGGACATGACTTGTTCTCGTAGTTCTTGGTTTGGTAAGAATAAACGATTCCTGAAGTAGGGAAATTGATCTTTTATCATGTAATGTTCTCCTTGTGCACTCCACGCTTGTAATTGCACCGGACTCATCAGGTTTCAGATTTATTCATGTAATTCTTTCTGAGTTATGGTTGCTGTGATTCCTAGGAGCTTGTCACTCGGGATGATTGCTATTGGGTCAGGGGTCTGATACCCTTGCTCTTCCACACCCATACGGGAAAGGGCATCGGCCTTCCCATTTTTCACCCCTGGTCAAAATGTAATCACGTAGTCATATTCAGCAAAAAAAGAGCCCAACCTAGTTGTCGTGAGGATTGGGCCTTTGCCGTTTTTAGGTACTGGAGGTTCCGGTGGTCAGTTATTACGGTGATTGTGTGTCTGGCGCCCAAGAGGTAGTGCCGCCATGCCTTAAAGGCTAACTTAATGGCCAGGAGTTCTTTGTCTGTGATAGCATAATTGAGTTCAGGGGGTGTGAATTTTCGCGACCAGAAGGCAACAGGGTGTAACTGGCCCGTTTTGGGGTCCTTTTGTGAGAGGACGGCGCCCATAGCCATGCTTGAGGTGTCCATTTCCACCAGGTATGGGAGATCAGGGCGAGGGTGGCGTAAGATTGGGGCAGATGTGAATCTTGCTTTGAGTTCCTGGAAGGCCTCCTCTGCTTCTGTTGTCCACTGGAACTTTTTGTTGCTTTTCCTTAGTAATGACGTGATGGGATGCACGATTTGCGAAAATCCTGCGATGAACCGGTGATAGAAGTTTGCAAAACCCAGCATACTTTGAACCCCCTTGAATGAATTTGGGGATGGCCAGTTCAGGATAGCATCTACCTTTTGTACATCCATTCGGATTCCATTTGGGCTGAGAATAAAGCCCAGGAATTCCACCTTGGAGACGTGGAATGAGCACTTTTCGAGCTTGGCGTGAGCTGGTGTTGCCAGAGTTTCTCCAATATGGATCGGACGTGTTTAACGTGGTCCTGCTTTGATGCAGAATATACTAGGATATCGTCGATGTACACTAGAGCACAGACATCAATTAATTCCCGTAGGACATCGTTCATGAAGTATTGAAATGCAGCAGGCGCGTTGCAAAGGCCAAAGGGCATTACTTGATATTCGTACAAGCCGTATTTGGTGCGAAAAGCGGTTTTCCATTCGTCCCCTCTGTTTTACGCGAACAAGGTGATATGCCCCCCTCAGGTCTAGTTTTGTGTAGATTTGGGCATCTTTGACTTGATCAAGCAATTGAGGGATCAGTGGCAGGGGGTAGCGATTTTTTACGGTAATCTGGTTCAGTGAGCGATAGTCGATGAACGTTCTCAAGTCCCCCTCCTTTTTTGGTACGAAGAATAGAGGACTGGCTGCTGGAGACTTCGAGGGACGGATGAACCCGTTGTCCAGGTATTGGTCAAGATAGGCCTTCAGGTGCTGGTTTTCTGGTTCTGTGAGTGTGTAAATTCGCCCACAAGGAATTTGTGTGCCAGGTATCAGGTCAATCTGGCAATCGTATGCGGTGTAGGGTATTAGCCTGTTCCTTCTGAAAGACATCTTGAAAGTCCTGGTATTCACTTGGCAGGGTGCAGATTGCCACAGTCGCAAGCGTGGAGGTTCTGGTGTCTATTGGTTGTTTCTCTTGGCAATAACATGTGTGGGCGCAAGTCTCGGAAAGGCCAATTCTTTTACTCGCCAATCGATTTGAGGATTGTGAGCTACCAACCATGGCATTCCCAAAATCAACCGGAACTGTGGTGCCTTAATGATGTCAAAAACGATAGATTCTTGGTGTCCACCCAGGCACAGAAGGGTTAAAGCTGCAGTGCATTGGGATACTGGACGAGAAGCTATTTCCGTGCCGTCGACAGTGTCAGTGGTTGATTTAGGGCTTAACGGAAGCCCCATCTTTGCCGCAAGATTCTGGTCAATGTAATTCCCAACGGCTCCACTGTCTATGTACGCTCTTACTGCGTGCATACAAGATGGTTGTTGGTGATTGATCAAGACCACAGATAGTGCAAAATGGGAGGTCTGTAGTTCACTTTCTTCACTCGACAAGTGAACCCCTACACTTGCCGAGCTCAGGAGTTTTCCGATTCCTTGATGGTATCTTCCTTGTCCGTGGCCCCTACCGTCCTCCTCGGTGGCTTCACAGGGCACTCTTTAAGGAAATGACCTGACCTTCCACAGTACAGACATTACTGCTACTGTCTCCTTTTATCCCTTTCCGCTTTAGTCAAGGGGGATCTGACCCCCCGATTTGCATTGGTTCTCCTGAACCTTCCGTTGTTCGGGCAGTATTGTCCTTTGAACGCACATACATAGGACGAGGGTCCGGTCTGGTTCGATCTGCTCTTCGGTCCTGCAACCTATGATCCAGTTGAACAACAAGTTAATTGAATTCTGAGCAGTCTTTTGGGGGGTTCACTACTTGTGCGAGAACATCCTTGAGCTCCCCCTGCAGCCCCCGATGAAATAACGTGGTTATCTTCTCCCCTGGCCATTCTGCTTCAACTACGAGTCTATTGAACGTGGCTATGTATGTTAATAGGTCTTCATTCCCTTGGCATAGGGAC
Source organism: Ambystoma mexicanum (assembly GCF_040938575.1). Lineage (NCBI taxonomy): Eukaryota > Metazoa > Chordata > Amphibia > Caudata > Ambystomatidae > Ambystoma > Ambystoma mexicanum. The sequence goes on along the minus strand of NC_090940.1, from coordinate 331,305,433 downwards.
AGAAGTTTGTTGTCTAATGCCTGCCCATGAGTAAGACGGGCGAACAGCTTTTCCATCTCCTGCTGAAAGCCCCTGAAGTCATGCAGCAAAGGATCGTCTTGGGCCACAAAGGGTACAGACCAGTCTGCGGCGCTACCACTCAGGTAGGATGGCACAAAAGCGACCCGTGATTGGTCATTCGGAAAGGCCCCTGGCCTACAAAGGAAGTGCAGGCGGCACTGGTTCATGAACGTTGCAAACCTCTTGGGATCCCCCGTAAATCGTTCGGTCGGGGCCAAGGGAACTGTCCCAGTTTTCGGGGGAGATGTCAGATCTTCTACAAGTCCCGACCAAAGTGGCTCAAGATCTCCTATGGTGGACTTGCAAAGAGAATATCCTGAAAGGGGAACCTTTTTGGCAACCATGACCGGAGATAACGGTAGTGACAGATGCCTCACTCATGGGGTGGGCAGCCCACACCAACTATCTGACAATCAGTAGTCGTTGGTCTGCATCAGAGTCCAAACTACACATCAACCATTTGGAGCTGAGAGCAATCAGACTAGCGCTGAAGGGTTTTCTACACACTGTACAAGGAAAGAATGTCCTGATAATGACAACAACACAGTGGCCATGTAGTGCCTCAACAAAAGAGGAGGCGTAGGATCACTCCCACTGTGCAGAGAGGCAATGCAGCTCTGGTTCTGGGCAATGCAAGAAGGAATCTCTCTATCAGCAGTTCACCCAGCCAGAGAGCTGAACACAGAGGTGGACACTCTGAGCAGGCAGAGAACAGTCTCCCATGAATGGGACCTAGCTCAGGAAGTCCTTCAAGAGATCTTTGCCCTTTGGGGAATCCCTCAAGTGGATCTGTTCGCAACCGGGGCCAACCAGAAGTGCGAACTGTATTGCTCAAGGTATTTTCCCCCAAGAGGAGCTCTAGGGGATGCGTTCGTAGTGGACTGGGTATTTCCACTACTTTACGCATTTCCTGCAGTCCCCGTGATTCCACACGTAATCAGGAGGTTGAGAAAGTTCATGAAAACCATGATCCTAATTGCCGCGGATTGGGCCAGGAGGACGTGGTACCCGGACTTTCTGAACATGTCTATCTGCCCTCCAATACGTCTTCCACAAAGAGAGGATCTTTTCTCGCAAGAGGAAGGTCGGGTTCTACATCCAGAGGTCAAGACACTCAGCCTTCACGCATGGTTTCTGAGAGGCTAAGATATAAGGATTGGCACCTCCTGGATGACGTAATGGAGATTTTGCTTTCGGCCAGAAGGCCAGCAACAAAATCCCTGTACCGGTGTCGTTGGAATAAGTTCAGTAACTGGTGCAGGGATAAGAATGTGGATTCATTTCTTTGTAATACTCCAACAGTATTTTCTTTCCTCTTACACTTGGCCAATTTGGGGCTCCAAGTTGGAACTATAAAAGGTTACTTGGCAGCGCTATCTTTAAGCGCCCCTCGGAAGAGGTGTCCTATTTTAAAATGCCTTTAGTCATTCAATTCTTGAAAGGGCTGACAAATGTATAGCCTCTGACACCTTTTCAGGGACCCATCTGGGATTTAAATCTAGTCTTAATATTTCTCATGTGTGCTCCTTTCGAACATTTACATTCTTGTCCATTAAGACTGCTCACTCTTAAGACAATTATGTTAGTGGCTATAACATCAGCCAGCAGGGTAGTGAGTTGCAGGCACTGTCTTGTAAGCCTCCTCACACCATTTTCCATAGGAACACGGTTATTCTAAAAGTCAAACCACCTTTCTTGCCTAAAATAGTGTCTGATTTTCATCTGCAACAGAAAAATGGTTTTACCTTCCTTTTATCCTCCACCTCACACTAATAAGGAAGAGGAAAGGTTGCATAGACTGGACCCAAAAAGGGCTCTCAGTTTCTACATTTCCAGATTGGCAAATCACTGGTAATGTGACCAACTATTCGTTGGGTATACTGGGCACAAATTGGGCCTTGCAGTATATAAACAAACTCTTCCAGATCGATAATTCTAGCAATTTCTGAATGCTATAAACTAACTTGGAAAGAGCCTCCAGATGGATAAAGGGCTCATTCGACCAGAGGCATGGCAACTTCCACGGCTCTTCAAAGGGGTGTCCCAGTGCAGGATATTTGTGCTGTGGACACCTGGTTGTCAATGCACACCTTTGTAAAGCATTACTGCTTGGACTCTACTGCATATCAAGGAGGACTATTTGCAAAGGCTGTCCTTCATTCAGTCCATAATTAAAATTTCTAGTACTCCCACCTCCAAAATTACCACTGCTATGGGAGTCTATCATAAGATGAGGAATACGTGGGAGGACAAGTTACTTACCAACTGTAATGTTCTTTCGATTGGATGTTCCTCCCACGTATTCCTCATTTTATGATATTCATATCCCAGCTCTGCTGCTTCGGAATTTTTTTCACCAGGGGCGCTGTGTTCGAGACCGCCGAGTCGAGGTCCCTCGAGGGCCGCCGTCGGTCATCGACATCATCCGCTGTATAAAGGGTTCGAGCAGCGCCCGTTACCTCAGTTCTGTTTTTACGGTGTTCATGGTTGCATCAGCTGATCAGGTTTTAAGTCCTCAGGCCCCAAGTTGGCTCTTGCAGCAGGGGTTATTGTGTACATTTTCCCACGGTATGGAGGTGTAGCCTCCTGTTGCGTTGTTCACCATCTTCCGTCTCGTCAATGTTGATTATCTTCCCGCTGCTCCACACTATTATGCTCCTTGGCGCCCTTTCTTCTGTTGTCCCAGTGCGTCGCAGTGTCCATGCTCCCTCTGTATCAAGACAATTGGAGCGCTCTTCCAATCTGTAGAGGAGAGTCTTGCTGTGGCCAGGTCACCGTCTGCACCCGTATCGTTGTTGTACGCTCAGGTACGTTGGTTTCTTTTTGCTGATTGCAAATGTTGACTCACTGCTTAGTTTGCCCAGTTCCAGGCGTTAGCCGTTACTTCTGTGGGCAGCTCTGCACTTTCTTTCTCCTCAATCACAGTCTTTTCCCAGGTGGTGCACGGTCCAAATCACTCCCTGCCACCGCTTTTGGGGTCTTCTTCATTCCACTTATTTGGGCCCCCGTCGTATTATCTGAGTGCTTGTGCGTGCCTAATGCAGTCACACCTCATCAGTGTCTCACGGGGTGCCGTATCTCGCTTTTTTGTGAGACCGCAGCACTGTGTCTTCACAGTGCATCACTGCCAGCTCGTTTTAGTCGGTGCGCTTGTTTAATTTAGGTCTAGCGTCCCGTGACTGCATCACCCGGGCTATTTTGTTTCCTCTTACCAGCCAAACCGCCTCGCCCTATTTTGGCTGGGATGTCCGTGGTGGTTCTCTGCTTTACACTCCAGTGTCCTCACTGACTGGCACCTTCTGTCTTCCTCGGCTCTGGGGGTTGCTCCCGCTACAGTCTGGCTGTCTGCAGAGGAGGGTTTAAGTCATTTGCCTTGCAGCAAATTCAACAGAGCTCAGCGCTGAGCTCAGCCCCTCCGTCTTCTCGCTTCTGAGTTGCAGAACGGTCTGCCATGTTGCCTGCCCCGGGGCACTTGTTTGCAGGCTTCAATTTTCAGCAAGCAGGCTCTGATTTTTGTTGACTTTTTGCTAGTTTGTGGCGGAATCGCTTTATCTATTCGTAGATACCAATTGTGGTTCGTGGGTCATCTGGTGTCAGTAGATTACAGGATCGCAGCGAGGATCTGGACGGGAGCTCTACCCAGGTGCCTCCTTACTCCATGAGCCCAGGCCACACCCCCATGATTAAAATCCTTATTTGTCTCAAAACTAGCATTAGCTCACATGTAATAAGCTTCCACCACCATAGCTGTTCCAGTATCAGCATTAACTGCATCCGCCGGGGGCCTCTATATTTTGATGCAAACTGTAGGCTAGATTTAAGAAAGAATTATTGTCAAAGACATCAAAACACATTAAATCTTTGCTCTGCTGAGCTGGCAATCTATCAGTGGAATGAGCCCTGTTTGGATCGGTTGTATGTGAGGTGGATTTAGAAACCTTGAGAATCACTGGATGATGTTATTTTTCCTTTGTGGTTGTTCACACTTGCCGCAGGTTCCAATTGATCAGACTCTATTATAAGAGTCCTAGTAACTGATTCTGTGGCCAAGGTTACATCTGCATTCACCTTACCACCACTGAAATTATATCTTTTGGAATCAGTTCTCTGCTTATATTTTTATATTTTTTAGTTCATTTATAATGCACTTAATACAAGTGAGTGGTTTCTAAGCACAGGATCGGGATTCGAACCAGTGTTGTACCACGTTGTCTTGCTTCCAAGACAAACATGTTGCCCTTGAGCTATCCTTCCTCCCTTGGGCAACGTTTTCATCTTAGTGCCTAGTGTTAGAACAAACACGATTTACTTAAAGTCTGTAATCCTCCTACTCCTCACCGTCTCACAGTGCAGCAGACAGCCGACAGCACTCGAGTTGCACTCGTCAAATGCGTGCCAGCCAATGCGCGCAAGGTAGTGATTTTATAGACCTTAATGTGTTGGAGGCGGGTGTTGTTGTAATGACCAGTGAAATAAATGAGTTCCGTGGTACGGACCAATAGCAACACTGCAATGCTTTTCCGACGATTTCCCAGCAATTCAGGCAGATTCAGCACAAAGTAGGTGGGGGTAAGCGGGAGAGGACAGCACTGCCTCACACTCGTCCAATAGGAAGAGTAATGAAAGTGAAACTATGAATGTAGCAGCAATTAGGGGTAACCTCCTCACATTCAAAAAGAAGAATGCAGAAATGCCAATATTATAGATGAACATCATGTTGAAGGAATCAACATTTGGTACAATACCTTGAAAGAAATATGCAGGGCCCAGTATAATGACGCATTTTATGTGTGAATGCTTATCCCACATGCGGTTGGCACCCCCAGACTTTTCATAGCAAAGAAAGTGCTGACATTAGAGGCACAGTGCTTGGCACATTTAGTACTCTGCAAGTTACAAGGCCGATTCAAGGGACACACAGTACAAGTACGACTCAAAGAAATGGACAAAAGTAAATGTCAAGTGAAAAAAGGACCAGAGTGTTCAGTAAGAACAAAGATGTACATAGAAAGTGCAACATACTGGAACAAAAAATGGGCGAAGGGGCGAGCAATATTTAAAGCAGAAGGGCTGGTGGGGTACACAGAGGATGTAATACAGAATGTAGAAAAGTATGGGTATCAAATGTCAGCAAATTAACAATCTTGCAACCACATTAACATCCAGTAAAAGCACAGAAACTCACTCGATCTTCATTTTGTTTCAGAAGCAGAGGAAGCATACCAGTGGATCAAAACACAGGATGCAATAATAATCTCCCCATGACGGCATTACAAGATGGGGCAGAAATGGTAATGGAAGTTTTTTGGCAGTGTGGAACCAAAGGCTATTTCCATCTACCATCATCGTGGAACAGAGTGTGTTCCCTAGTGAACCTTCATGCCCCATCGCCTTTAATCCTGCAAGAACAGCTTTCGATCCCAAAAGGTAGATCCTAGTCCCCTGCAGTGTACCCAGCAGTACAAGAACAAAACAGCTCACAAACTTTACATTGCCGGCAATTATTCAAACATGCACTTTACTTCAACTCAAGTGAGACTCAAAGCAAGGCATATAGTAAAGATATTAACAGGAAATTGAACTGTCAACCAGAGCACTCATTAAGACAAATATCCCTCCACCAAATGTTTAAAGACAACATATTCTGGATTATTATGCTAAAGCCCAGACAATTGAGGTATTTGTAAACCACGAGTAAAAAGTATGTACACTATCATCCATCATTCCAAAACCTAGCTATGGCTTATATTTCAAAATGACCATGCCACTAGGTGATAGTTTACCATAATTAGTATGCTAGTTTGAATCAGAGATGCTGGAGTTAATGCAGCCTCTTTTGCAGGAACATTGCGCTCCAGCAATTGTCAAAGGTGTATATGTGACCTTTGAACCTGGCCTCTACCACTGGACAGCATGTGTTGCAGCTCTCTCAAGAGACTGGTGCAGCAGGGCACATTTGTACACTTTGCTTGTGGCACTGGAACTTTGTGAAAGGGGGTTCTGGTTGGCAAACCATTCTTTCTAAAAATGGATTACCCACATCATTTTATTATTAAACAACATGACAAAAGTGAGCACTTTTACACCCGTGCCAGATGGCAACCCTGCACACGTCCCCAGGTCAAAAGGTTTGATACTCACACTCCACGGGCCTGGCTCATTCTCCATGTGAAAATACACAGTGGGGCCATGCTGCAACCCAGTTTATGCTGGATGTCCCTGTTCACTCCCTGTAGCATACGACCAAACGTAGAAACTTGTGCTTTTCTCACTCCATGGCCATATGCCACTTAAAGGGCTTGTTGCCAGTTTAGACCATGAAGTGGGGCAAACAAATCTACTCCACTAAAGCATACACATGGTTGCTCACTGCTCTCGGAGTTTGGCTGCACTAACAGTGCAGTAACTCCAAATTCACAAGTGTCTATCTGAATCATGAACTCCTGCCCATAATCCAGCCAGTATATTTGGAACTGGATACTTGCACAAACCATCCTTCAAACTCTGAAAGGATGTATGATGACGACTGGCAGAGGTCCAGGTGATCTTTTGAAGTATTTCTTTAGATGTCACATCATTGTGGGGAAGGGCAAGTCTTCCATACCCCTTGATAAATGGCCTTCAGGGACCTGTACCTGAGTAGTGAGGGTATACCAATCCATCGCTACCTGCCCTTTGCCTTGGCAAGACTATGTCTTACCAACACCCACTAAGTGTGCTAAGTAAAACATGTCACACTGTGCTATTTGGCACTTGGATTTCTTGATAGTCAGCCTTCTGCCTGGATTAAACCACCTGTTTTTAGGAAGATCTGTATAATCTTGTTCACTAAATGCTTGTGTAACTCCATCTCACATTTTTGTACGGATATTCTTGCATACAACCAGATTATACATGCCATCAAAATGTATCATTAATAGCATATGGTTAAAACAAACCTTTTGCCAATTTAATACAGTAGATAAATATATCATACAAAGTCATATTATAAAAAGCTAAAATAAAAACACAACAGCATAGGAAACAATTACTACATACAATCAATTACAATCAAAGAACCTTTGTTAAAATTTGAAATTGTCCTTATATTTCAGTCATAGTCAATACATTATCTAGACAAATAATACAGAAAGCTGATATATGCTTTCCACACATAGTAGACTGCAGCCGTCATGGCCGTTCTCTCTGCGCTAAATAAAGTATTCCAAAATTGATCCCCATGTATGGAACAGATATTGTGTAGTAAGCAGCTATAGTTAGCAATAAAGTAAGGTGAGGGAGCCTGACATTGGGTGAGAAGATGGCGTGCAGTCTCAATGTACACATTACACAGTCTAATACTTCTTTCATTTAGCGCTAATTTGCTCCTTCACCCTGTATAATGCCTGGTTGGGAGTATGTTGAATGGCAGGTATATAATAAACCTGCATATATTCATAGACAGTAATTTAATTAAGTATGTCGGGAAAAGGTCCCGTCCAAAGCCTTGAGTGCTATATACAAGATACATGCACTTATTACTGAGATGTGAGATATTTGCTATAAAATCAAAATTCTTCTCATTCTTTTTTAATATACTAATGGTATTGGGTAATTCAATCTGATCATGCACATCAATGTCCATATTTTGTAGGTGCTCCATTGCTGTCACCCTAAGCTGGACAAGACATGTATTAGAGGTGACCCCTTGTATAGTCTAGCCAGATAGCTAAATACATTCTCTACCTCAATAGGGGAGTGAAAAATCACCAACAATAGCTTGCACCGGTGTAATAACCAAATGGAATGAATAGATTGAACCCCAAGTTCACAGCGAAGGGCCTCCACTTGGACCGAGGAATGAACTCCCAATACGGATCTCAGCAATTTTGTTTTGTTTCTAATCTATCCATCCATTTCACTATTGGGTCTGGATGGATCGCAGAGCCATATAAAGTCATGGGGATTAAACTTTTGCAATACATTTCAACCAAACCCTCCATGTTATTAACCCCTTTGTTATGGACAAATCTCCTGAGTTCCAGCCATTTCTTAATCGTTTTGGTTTGAAGATGATCACCAAACAAGTGGAGAGTCGGGCTGTTGCAAATTGGAACTCCTAAATATAAATATGTATCGACTACTTCCAACGGCGTACCTTTATAGCACCAATTGAAATGATGTCTCACCTTCGTTTTCTTACTAAACATAAGTATCATAGTTTTAGCACTGTTGATGCAGAGATGATTAAAATAAGCATACTCAGCCAGCACATCTAATGATCGCTGCAGGCAATGGAGTTGTATCTAATAGTATCATAGCGTTGGCATAAGCAATCCAGGATACTGGAACTTTACCAATACAGGGAGAGAAATTGTGTGCTGATTCAATAGAGAGGCCCATATCTGCCATGTATAAATTGTATAGAAATGGGGCAAGGACACTACAGTAACCTCTTCATTCTGATTAACACAGAGCGACACAGTAGTGTCAGTGTACAAGGCGATGAGGAAATACAAAAGTGAGAGATCAATGCCCCTATTAGCCAGCTTAGTCCACAGTCGAGTACGGGACACTGTGTCGAATGCTTTCAAGAAATCAACAAAGCACACATACAGGTTTCCATAAGTATCACCCTGGCAATGGCTAATAATAGTTTGCAATATACTAAGGTTAAGTAATGTGCCAATGCGATGTGGGAAACCCTGTTTGAAACGGGGAAAGCTGATTTTTTGTTATAGCCCAGCTAGATAGTTTTTTTGAAGAATGATTGCAAATACTTTTGAGCTTATATCGAACATGGCCAATAACCTATAATCTTGCGTATTGGTACGTTCACCCTTTGTCAACACATGTAGTCTATCCACAAACACATAATCCAGACTAGTATAGCTGGAGCCATTAGACCAGGTACCTTTAGGACTCCCACTATTATTTTTTCTTGTATTCAAACAGATAAGATCCTAGGTCACAACCAAATTCAAACACATAGCTTCAGTGGGAGACAGGATGGTCAAGTCTCCCATATAACTACCATCATACCCGTCATAGACTCGGACAACTCCTGCACCAAGCAAAGCGCATTCATGTCTCCAGCAATAATAAACCCTCCACTGGGACAAGCCTCTTGCCAGGTCAACAACATTTTTACAATATTGTCTATAATACCGCTCGTCTCCACCCCTGCGAGGGGAACATATATAAGAATAAGGATTTGGCGCCCAATAGTTGATAAAGTGGCACCCATAGCATAAGATGATGGCCTTACCATGGAGTATTCTTTAAGTGTATGTATAACCAAAGCACCAATTGCAAGGCCCCCACACAGTCTACCCTTTTCACCTCATTTAGCCACCATATATAGAAGATTATAGCCATCTACAAAGAATGCCTTCTTAGCCCATGTCTCCCTAAATAAATATGTCACAGGTTCGAATATATGTAATACCAACTGGGTGATCAACGAAGGAATGAAAAACGCATGTTTTCCAACTAAGCCAAATCAATACACCATCATGCTGTTGTAGTCAAATAGAGCTCTTGGCACTAAGGTCTCTTTCTTTGTGACTCACTGTGTAGTTATTGGCATGCTGAGAACACATATATTATGACACAGTATTTATCAAACTTTTGTCTAATGATACAAACTGATCTCTCAAGTACATGTTCATAATGGGAGCATGCAGGGGTAATTGGTATTTTTCCCATCAGACATATTGTATAAAGTCAGTTTGAAGCCCCTAGCATTCACATGTTTTGTATATGTCCATAGCAGAGAAGCTGCCTCTGATGAACGAAATTCAATGAGGACCCAATTGAGCATCCCATTTGGGCTGTTCGATTCGCGCAACATCATAATTAGTAATAGTGCTTAGGCGCAGAATTGATTTCAATATAGCAAGCAGGTTAGTACGATTCAGGAAAGGACTCTCTCTTTCCGGATGAATTTCATCTAATTTATCCACACGCCCCATTGAGGCAAAGAAAATTAGCATCCGTTTGTAGATGGGGATCCTGGAGATGAGCAGAGTCGGGCAGATCTTGTAAGAGAGGCAAAGTCTGGGCCCACCTATTCTGCCAAAATCCCTTGTGTTTAGTTTGACATTAGCAGGATCTTTTCTTGGAATCGTCAAAGTCACGTTAGTAGTGGTGGCAGCCTTAGTGGAATTAGGGCATACCCATTTGTCCATAGGAGCATGCAGAACAACCTGGTGACTAGTACCATCTCCCTGGGCTTTAGTTATCATCCGAGCACCACCAGGAGGAGATGTCAATGTAACAGAGTCAAGTTGTTCAACTGGGCAGCTTATGGATGAATTCAGAAAGGCTACTCTTTTCTTATTTCTCTCACCCTTATTTGTATTGATGTGTTTAACTTGGCTCTCAGCCAAATATATATCAGGGCTATCAATCATAGATAGTTCATTACAAAGAGCATCCATAGCTTCACTCAGTGATGCTGCTACAATGTTAAGGGTATCAGAATGGATAGAAGCTTTGTTTATAGTGCATTTCGACAACGCAGGCACCTTTTCCCGGGATTCAAATGTACGTCCTATCGATTGGAGGAGGGTGGTATGCCTATAATTTTCCATCTGAGTGACCATAGGGCCTTCCATTACAAGTGGCCCCACCACTTTAGACAATAAGAGTTTGAGTTCTCTTTGTTCTGCCGCAATACTAGCACACACGACCAGCAGAGCTTCCATTTTAGCCTCCAATTCCTTATGGACTTCCTCCTGTCAGAAGGAATTTGTTCAATAGCAATGGACATTTCTTCGTCCTCCCAGCACTCAAATATTTACTTGCCATTTGCTTTGTTTGCGCTAAGAAAACACTCCTGGAGGAGATCACCACCTAACTCCTCATGAGATTGTTACAGGGAGGAGAATGCTTGCATTAATTCTGTCATTGCATACAATCTCTGAATTCTCACTCTACCTCTGCTATTCTGGGGGGATTTGATCTGTACCTCAAAGAACTTACCAAGTCCCTTAAATATATCTCCTTGCAGAGGAGGCCTAAAAAACAATCTGGACAATCAGGTGATCCAAACGGACATTTCCCACAAGCAGCACCTCTTTGTCTGGGTGAACACGTCTTTTTGTGCAACCATCTGAGAAAGTGGAAAGAAGAATGTTTCACAGGACTGCACATTGTCATCTATTAACAGCTGTTAAACTCCGTGGATGGGTCCACATAAAAGACGTTCGCAGAGACAAAAAGTACTGTCTCCCAAAGCACAACATAATGGAGAGTATAACGGTGTTTTCTTTACATTTTCTAACAGCCCTTAGAATTTATAAAAGCCAGCGAAAGAGGGAGCTGAAGAAGGTTATAACGCAAAATGTGTGTCAAAGAAAAATAAATGTTCAGTTTCTGGAGTGTAATGATGTTAATATATTTTAGTGCAGTTGTAATGTTTTTGTTTTATTTGTTTTTTAAAGAAAAAAGTAAAACACAATTGAAAGCAAAAAGAAAAATGGGAAATAAAAATGTGATGAATGGGGAAGGCTCCGACCATGACACTGAGGAAGAGCATCATTAATTAACAGGCAATATTTGGTACGGTGAAATCATGTGTGCACGTGTGCTCTCTTATTCCACATGTAGTAGGAGTAAGCAAACTTTTCCTTCTGTGTCCTATGAGGAGGCAGGATGCCTGATGCACCCGTCTTTCTGTAGAACTCGAAGTTTATTCCAGGGGGAAAATGTGTATGAGGACAATTTTGTAAAATCAACTCAAATGCTTTAAAATGAATACACACAGCATAAGGTGGAGGAGTATGTCACTCAGGGTCCTAAACAAGGGAAATTACAAATAAGAGACCATAACAGATTGCAATGCACAACTAAAGAAGGGCAAAGTGTCCCCGGTTTCACACAAGGCCGCTGATGAGGATAGAAGGCACAGTATGGTATGGGGACAAATGGGAGGGGGGGAATAATGCTGTGTCATGCTGAAGGACTGGTGGGCCTTGAGAAAAACTTGGCAGCCAAGGTTAATGACAGCTGCTGAGCAACTTGGGGAACACATATTCATGCTTTAAGGTGGTTACATGAAAAACATCAACCACTTGACATAAAGAGCTTGTGTTTCAGGTCTAGTGGGTCAATTTTCCTGGGGACTAATTCTGGATGCGCCAAGGTGGTGAAGAATGTGGCGCTGGCGCGGAGAACAGCAGTGATAATGGATTATTGGTGGGCCTGTGGATCCAAAGCATATCCCCAAATTCCCCTTGACTGGAGTGGAGTGTGCGCTCTCATCATCTTGCACAGCCCTGCACTATTGGTGCCTTGAAATAGCACTGCCATGAATATTGCACTGCAGGGGGATATGGCACATCGAAATGAGCAGGGCAAGGAAAAGAGAAAATAATTACTTCTCCAGGAAGAATGTAGATAAGCTGGCTGCTATCCCGGATGAGTACTACTTGTTCTCTACTGCTGCTACCTTTTTCACTTCGTTGTTGCTTCCTGGAGTAAAGGCTACAGCAAATTCAAAATGGTTGCAGCTAACCCGTTACAAGCTATTGCAGCTGGCTAACTCAACAGTAAAAGGGTTGAATGCCATCAAGGAAGAGAGGAGGGCTTAGCGCTTGGTGGCCCTTTAAAATAGATTTATTTTGGACTTCCTGGCAGCCATTGAAGTAGGTGTTTGTGCCAAGGTGGGATCAAGCTGCTGCACTGCGATACCTGACGTTGATGCGTCAAAAGGAAGTTTAAGGGCAGCTATACAAGAGATATGGACAATCCAGAGAAAGATGACAACCAAGATTAATGGAGTGCAAGCAAGAGACTGGCTGGACAGAGTATTCACATAGGTGCCCTCCTGGCTTTATGGACTGTTTTGAGTGACTCAATCTCATCACCTTCTGCGTTATTAAGAACATTCTTAAAGAATATTTTAACAAGCAAAAAGGACATTTGATGTTACCCTTGAGTGTTGACAAAATAGTTTTGAAATGAAGAGCAGGAAGAAATAAATGGAGTAAGGGGGAATATCCTGATGGATGGGTTTTCACACAACCTGCTGATGTTGAAAATTATAAGCAGTTCCAGATTCAATGCCTAAAGGATGGGACAGGGTGTGTATGGGTGGAGAAGATCTGAATGGCTCGGAGGAGACTGGGGAAGACATGACACAGTTGGAGAAACTATGGATACATAAAGATGAAGTTGCTAAAAAGGAACAACAATAGGCCCAAAAAGATGTATTTATTAATAATTTAATCACATGGGGGAATAATATAATAAAAATGCTAGGTTCAGCGCAGTATGAAGGAACGAAGGAACGCGATATGAAGGAACGGACTTATCGGCTGCATGAGTAGAGCTGTAAAAGGGGAGTGGGCTCTTTCTGGGGTTATTGAAATTAAATGCTACTAGAAGCGGAAGGTCCGTCCTGCTGCCAGAACATGCCTCCTTTTTGAATAAACCAGCGTGGACGCCCCCGGAGTGGTGAAGCCCGGCATGGGATAAGGGCGACTGTTGTGAGCCGTGGCTGCTACTAGAAGTGGAAGCTCAGTCCCTCTGCCAGAACATGCCCCCTTTTTGCATAAACCATTGTGGAGGTGCCTGGAGTGGTGAAGCCCGGCAGGGGATAAGGGCGGCTGTTGTGAGCTGTGGCTTTTTGGACAAATGGGCTGAAGAGAAGAGAGTTTTGCCCCCACACTTCATTTGCCTGACTCCATCGTGCGCATGGACCCATAAACTTAAGGCAGTCGCGTGCATGAGTTGACTCTGCTGTCGCCCTTCTCCTTCCACTTGTGAGTACTTCTGTGTTCTTGAGTGTCTTGTGATTGGACACCAGTACCAACTCTATTTTCTCTTTCCGCCACCATGAAGCTCGAGTGGCAGTAAGTAGAAGCAAGATCCCTGCACGGCATCCCCCGCAGTGGGCCATTGGTGATGCACCTGACCCTGGCTCTGGGCAATTTTTGCCTTTTTGAATTTGTAACTCCCTGACTGGTCTTGATAACACTCTCATTAACTCTGTTTTTCTTTCACCTGACTCTGATGAGGGAGATCAGGGGAGGAGGGGGCATCAGACTATAGATGCCCCCTTAGATAGTCGGACTTCCCGCTACCTTATCCCCCACTTCAGACCCAATGGTGTCAAATCTAATCTTAATGACCTCCAGTCAGGTTTTAGGGCTGGTTTTGGCACAGAGTCTGCCCTCCTAGAACTCAAATCCACACTACTTCACTGAATGGATAACAGGGAAGCCTCCCATTTGATGCTGCTGGACCTGAGAGCAGCATTCGATCTGGTGGATCATCACATCCTAGCCACCAGGTTGTGTGAGGTGGCAAACTTTTCCCCCAAGGCGACTCAGTGGATGATGTCTTTCCTTAGCAACCATGAGAGCTGTGTATTCGGCCCGGAGGCTGAGGCTGATCCCACTATTGTCAGCTTTGGGGTACCTCAGGGCTCCTGCTCCTCGCCCTGTCTATATAACCTCTTCACTGTCCCGTTTTTTTGCGATGTTAGTACATGAGAGGGTTATATTTACTAACTATGCAGATGATACTCAGTGTATTATCCCTTTCTCTGGGAACCTTGATCTTGGTGAAATCTTGATTAAGAAACCCTTATTGAGTCATGGATGGTTCAGAACAAATTAGCCCTGAACAAAGGGAAGACAGAGCTTCTAGTTGTTGGCTCACCTAATATGCTATGGAAAATGGAAACAGCATATGAATGCTTCTATCTGGGAGATGTAAAAATCTGTCCTCTTAAGAAAGTAAAGACGTTGGAGGTGGTGATAGACCAAAGTCTTACCATGTAGCCTCACGTGTCTGCTATTATCTCATCCTGTGCCTACTATATTAGACTTCTGGCTCAGCTAAGGCCTTTGATCTTGCAGACCAATGCAGAGACGATTGCAAGGACAAAAATAGGAGCCAAGATTGATTACTGCTCTAGTCTTCTGATCGGTATTAATAAGATGACCTGTAAGAAATTGCAGGTAATCCAAAACTTAGCAGTAAGGGTGGTTTTAGCACTCTCTCGCAGAGACCATATAACCACTGTGAGACGCTTACTTCACTGGCTCCCAGTGCAATCCAGAATTCGGTTCAGAGTCCTTGTTATAACCCAAAAGTGTAGGCAGAGTAAGATGCCGGCTTCTCTGCAAACCCTACTCAATAAAAAAGTCATGGCAGAGTGCTAAGGACAAATAATCAGGATGTCTTATTGAATCCTAGATGCAGAACTGAGAAGACCGTAAAGGGATCACTCCCAGGCTGTGGAATGATCTGCCTAGTGATGTGAGAAGCATTCAGTCTACAGACATGTTTGAGAAGGCCCTAAAGGGATCGCTGCCAGGCTGTGGAATGATCTGCCTAGTTATGTGAGAAGCATTGATTCTACAAACATGTTTAAAAATAGGCTTAAGACCTTGTTGTCTGCTTAGATCTCTCTTTTGGAATCTGATCACGGTGCTGCTCCTTCCCGTTCTTCTCTCACCCTTATGTGTTTTCTGTTGTGAGTCAGTCTGTGTCCTAAAGCCTATGGGTCTATGTGAGCGTGTTACAAATTTAATAAAGTAAAGTAAATTAATCCAATTCTTACAGGCTTAATTTTGGCTCAACTTCAGCGTCTTAACTGCTCTTAATTGCCCAAAATTTTAACTGTTTCTCATGGATTTCAATTGTCTTATTACTGTTTCTATTACTGTGTTTACTATTGGGATTCGCATACGGTTGATATACCAACACAATTAAAACTCGCTGAGCCCTGCAATTTGCAATAGTTGGCAAAATTTGAAGGACTATATTTTCTTTCTTTTTTTTCTTGCCAACTGCTGATTTTTCAACTGACAATAGTCTTGCTGAAAAGAAAGGCCACCACCGACATATCCCCCGATGGAGGGGCCAAGCGACTTTTTTTTTTTTTTTTTTTTTTTTATTGTTTGATCAAAAAAAGATTTTACAATACGGACTGTGAGTTCTGTCAACATCGGTGTCATCAGAGAGCTTTGCCAGGGTTTGCGCTCTTTTGTTGTTAAGTTCGTTGTTAGATTCGCGCAGTAGACTATGTTTTGCAACGTCCGTTTTGTCTGGTTCGGTAGTCTATTGCTTGTCATTTTTATTTAGTAGATTGCTTTCGACTTTTTTAGAAATTTCAAACCTATTCAAGATGTAAACATTTTAATATCCAAAATTGAGGGGCTACTGTCAGACATTATGGATGGGCCTCCGCGTATCAAGGTCAAATCTAATTGTGTGATAAGGGATAATGAAATTGGCATTACTGAAATTGACCCTGACCTCCAGACTGGCCCGGCTACCAACCTGCCAAAAAGAGTTACCATAGGGAAACGAATACCCCTACAGAAAGAATCACTCAAGGAAAATGTTTTTGAAAAAAAACCTGGCCAGCAAGAGGGTAAATCATACAGGCTGGTGGCAGGGAACCTAGACCCCGGAAAAAGGGTTGCCCCTGTATGATTGAGGTTGTACCGAGTGGGGCACAACAAAGGCTCCAGTTAGCCAATGCTGAGCCAGCAACAACCTTGTCCAGACCCGATCAACTCCCCCACACCAAAATGTAGTGGGGAGAGATTGAGGAGGGGGGGGTAGGGCAACGAGCAGTGTGGGAGATACAGGAGGCTAGGGAAAAGCTTGTTGAAATCTGTCCTCTTATACCCACAGCTAACAGATTTTTGCCCCTAGCAGAATGAGACCAGAGCCCATTAGCTAACCCCGGAGCTGGGAGTAGGGAGGGAGTGGAGGGAGGATGGTTAAGAGGAGGAAGTTGGCCACAGTGAGGGTTCCTTGCCAAAGGGGCCCTGTACTAGCTTTATGCCCTCCCTCGATATGCCTCAAGAAGTGTGCCCTAAATAGGGGGAAAATGCTAAAATCCCTCCCTAAACCTATTACTGTCGGAATAAAAAGTATATTTTGCCTCCTATTGTAATAAATATATTAATATTGGCCTACGCCAAGCTGCTCGAAAGTAATTTGCATGATCTGTGTTACAAGGTCCTGACCTTTAATCTATGTAGGCCGCCATTTTAGGTCAAACCGCCATTTTAGGATTTATGTGGAAAAGTCACCCTGTGAGCCAAAATGGGGGACGATGCCATTGCAAAATACAACATGGCCGTCTTGACATCTGTACATCGCTAATGTGTAATCTGCCTGCAGGCTACTTGTTGAGGTCATGAACTGAGACCTCGTCCTACGTTGACCTATGTGTAAAAGTATTACTCGTGCAAGTAAACCAATCCACGAGTATGTATTAGGATAATGTATTCACACATTGGACAAAGAACATCTGTTTTACTATATTGTATTAATGTTTAAGAAGACCTGCAATACGAAACTTAGAATACACAGTTAATGCATACGCATATTGTTACATGTAATAAAGAACGAACCAGTTAGATGCGGTTATTTGAGACTCGGCAACAAACCCTAGAATTGGTAACATATAAAGTAGAATATTAACCCGAAGAGGGGTTGGCCATAGCGTTCACAAAATGTATAAAAAGCGAATACATTCTAATGTACACTCTGTCACTGAACATACTGAACCACGCTGGAGTTCGTTGTGTTGTACTGAGGGCCGATAGCTATCTGACTTTGCACTGTTTTGTAATTGTATTTGATAGAGAATAAAGTACTTTGTATGTTCCTTTGAAACAAGTGTTTGGTGTATTTCCTTTTGGGGTACTCAGCCTCGATATTTTGTTTCTGTTTTCACAGTTGGTGCCCGAATAGGGACCCTCAAGATTGATGCCGGATTGTTGAAGGTTGACACTTGCTATCGGACCGGGATCGGACGGTGTACAAAAGTAAGGGGCCCCTGGATGAGACGCGACACCTCAGCAGCGCTGCACAATCCGATCCCTGGACGACTAGCCTGTGGTCTGAGACGGCATCTTGACGAGGGTCCACTTATCGAGGCGGGGAGATTTGCCGAAATCACCCTCCACGAGGTAAGATTAGTTAGGTAAGATTCTTAGAAGTACCGATCGGTCCTCCTTAGGTTTGGCCAGGTGAGTCGTGACCCGATTCTTAATTTAACCCTGGCAATTTGAATTTTGGCGCATTGTATCTGCAGACACAATTATTGACCAGGTAACACCAAGAATTTGAGATGTGCCTGGGAAATTGTCTACCTGCTTTAGGGCATTATTCCGCAGTGATAGACAATCTTTGGAATTTAGCCATCCAGCACCACAGGAGGGGTCGCCGGCATGTACTATGTACTGTAAGCATGGCATTGGAAGTATAGTATTTAATGATATTTGGCACAGACAAACCAGACATACCTCCGAACTTCAGTGGCCAATCAATGGTAGTTTTGAGATCCCTCGCATTGAATATTTGGAGTCAGTATTGTTAAAGAAAAAGGCTAGACCTGCAGCATTTAATGTTTTACAGAATTGGAAAAAAGAGGCGTTACAACAGCTTAAGAGTAGAGAAAAACATGCGTGCCGTCATAAGACGGTTGTCGAAAAAGCATTATTATATGATCAGGATAAACAGGCTGAGTCGGCTAAGAATATGGAAAGGGCTTTTTCACTTGGTATTCAGAAAATCTATCCTTCCAAAGATCTCCATGATTCTGATGAGTTTTTTGAGAAAATATTAAATGAACGAAGGCCTGGTGCCTCTGCACCACCTCCGTATGTTCCTCTTTTTGCTGCAGTACCTTTTCCTGCTGTTATTCCTACTCTTCCCGCTCAACCTGTTGTTCCTATTCCTTTGACTGTTGTTCCTCCGCCTGCTCCTCTGCCTCTTCCTGTCGCACCAGTTATAGCTCCTCCATCGAAATTGCCTGTCCTCTCTCTTCCAAGTGGTCTTGGGTCGCCTTTAATTGATCATGGTGCAGGCTCGAAGGTTGTCACTCACAGTACTGTACCACCAGAGAAGAAACATGAGTTAATTGCATGGGCTAAACATTGTATGGAGAAGGATGATCAGGCTAGTGTTTTTTCCACACTTTCTAATACGGATAATTTTCCTGATGAAAATGTTTTTATTGAAGGTTTGGGGATTCAGTTATGTATAATGTGGGGAAGATTAAATAATAGGGATGTTCCGCAAGGGTTAAGGGATCTAAATACTTTAGCACTTTCCAGAGATACTGAGGAGAAGGTAAATGAGCATGTCGAAACGCTATTTGAATATAGAAAGGAGTTAGAAAGGATACGGACTGAGGATGATGAAGAGGAAAGTATGTATGTACAGAAACGGTACCTTCCGTGTCGTAAACCGATATCGGAGGAAATGCGAATTTGTAAGAAAGATGCGATCAGATGGATTTCAGACATATCGATAACTCCAGTTGAGGTATAGGACACATATAGTCAATAAACGTTGGAAATGCAGAGAAAAGTGATACAGGTAATGATAGAGTACCTGCAAGATGAATGTGTAAAGAGGAAGATTAGTTGTCCCACAGAGTTATTGAATATTTATAAGAGAGCTTTTTCGTTTGACACTTCTTTGACTGCTTTAGCGCTCGATTTGGCTCTGTTGCTTAGTAAGCGTTCGGAGTTGCCTACATCTCAGTTGCCTATGAGAGAGGTTCCTCCGACATTTGTCCCGAAGGTTGAGGTTGCGGCCGATGCTGCACGAGGCATAGTCGCTGTGGACATTCCCGCACATTATGTATCACAGTTTGTTCACGTCCCGTTTTCACAACAGGAAGTGAACACGATTAGACAATCTATTCCTGATATAAGGAAAAATCCGACAGGGTTCTATAAAGAGATGGAATCCATTTTGCAATCCTCAGTGTTCACCTTGGGTGACATTGATTTGTTGTTTCCAGTACTCCTGCCCGTAGATTTATGGAAACAAGTTAGAACTATTGACGATGTACCCGGGTTGGGAGATACATGGGCGAATTTAATTAGATTTGATAGGGAAAGACCACAGCAGGTGATATTAACCTTGCCTGATAGAATCATTGCTAAATTAAAAACCATAATTCCCGATAAAAGAATTATATGGGACAAGCTTACGGCCTGTGTCCAAGGAAAGTCTGAGAGTGCTATTGAGTTCTTTAATCGCGTCGAACAGGTATTTACGGATTTCAGTGGACAAGACTTAGGCACAGAGTCTGGGAAAAGGTTATTTGTGGACAAATTTGTACGTGGATTGCTGCCTGACATCCAATCACAGATTATGTCCTCTGAGAGCTTGGCAGGCGAAATCGCAATCAGAAGTACTGCATATGGCTCAGTATTATGAAAATCGTGTCAACAATGAAAAAGATAGGATTGAAAAACGGAAAGGTGATTTAAAAACAAATTGCTATTGCAGCAAATTGTTAGAGGCCCCAGAGGGGGTAACTCTCAGGTTAGAGGTCAGTATGTCCCACAAGGGAATGTGCCCTTGGGTCCTGTGAACATTAATCAATGTGCTTATTGTCGACGAGAGGGTCAATGGCGAGCACAATGCCCCGTCCTTCAACAGAGGTCGAATAATAATATGGGTAGGCAATCTAGAGGTCGCCCGGGCATAGGGGGCCCTGGTAGAGGTCAGTTCACACAGGACCCTCAACAACCTTTTTCGCGGGACAATCAGACTCCGAGTGTGGATGCTAGGAACAAATTCCATCATCCTTCCACTGCATATTTGTCTGAAGAGCTTCCTTTTGACAATATTCTGTTTCGTTAGGATTGCCCGAAGCAGGGTTTGGAACCTACACCTATTCCAGTCAATCAGAAAGGTCCCTATGTTGAAATTATAGTGGGAAATAGGAAACATCAGTTTTTGATAGACACTGGAGCACAGAAGTGTTCCATTGATCGTTCACGGGTTCCAAACGTTCCACTGTCAGGGCAAACCAATGTTTCTGTAGGGTTTTCCGGTACTCCCGTTGTTTGTCCGGTCTCTATGCCAGTACCTATTTCTTTGGGTCCTTTTACGGACCAGTGTCCTTTTCTATTGACCTCGGATTGCGGGGAAAACTTGCTGGGATTGAACTTGTTAAAAGAATGAAATGCAGTGTTTTATTGTTCTTCTGATGGAGTACGCTTGACAATTTCACCGCAGCAATCTTCCACCTCGCAATTTCTGACTAGACCTTTGCCTCCAGAATTCATTGATGTACCAGAGAGCTTATGGTCTGTTGACGACAATGATGTCGGTGTTTTGCAGATTGAGCCTGTTAAGATAGTTTTGAAACATGGAATTGAGCTGCCACGCATTCCCCAGTATAAGATTTCGGTTGAGGGCGAGCGGGCTTTGAAATGTATTGTTTCTGATTTTGTGCACCGTGGTGTGATTGAAGAAATCTCGGGAAGTTTGTGTAATACTCCGATTTTACCAGTGTACAAGAAAGGTGATAATGTAATTCTGTTTCGTTTTATAATTGATTTACGTGCCATTAATAAAGTTGTGGCACCACAGTTTCCAATTCTGCCTGATGTGACAACGATCTTAACCATGATTCCAGCTACAGCTACTTACTTTAGTGTTGTGGACCTAAAGAATGCATTCTTTAGTATTCCTATACACAAGGATAGTAGATATTTGTTCGCGTTCACCTTAGGAGGACGCTCGTTTACATTTACTCGTGCACCTCAAGGGTACACAGAAAGTCCTAGTATTTATAGTAGGGCTTTGAAAGAGCAACTTGATACCGTTGAATTGCCCTCTACTTGTACTTTGCTTCAGTACGTTGACGATTTGCTTCTGGCTGCAGACTCTGAGAGTGCCTGTACGGAGGGCACCGTGTTACTACTTATTCATCTAGCTAAGCATAGTCACAAAGCTTCGCTTAAGAAATGTCAATATTGTTGCGAGGAGGTCGCCTATTTAGGCTATCTCCTGTCAAAGGAGGGAAGAAGATTGGCACCTGAAAGAATAAAACACATTTCTGGTGTGTCTGTCCCAAATACGCAGAAGGAAGTTAGGGCCTTGATAGGTATGGCTTTTTACTGTAGGTTGTGGATCCCAAATTTTTCACTAGTGATAAAACCGATGTTGGCCTTGACGAAGAAGGGCATTTCTTCGCTGTTGCCATGGACTTCGGAACACCAGCAATCGTTTGACTTGCTTAAGACTGCATTATGCTCTGCACCAGTTTTGGGCACACCAAACTATGAAAAGGCCTTCGTATTGTTTGTGCATGAACGTGATGGATGTGCTTTGGCTGTATTAACGCAGGAGCATGGAGGGAAGAATAGATCGTGCTGTTACTATTCCTCCGCCCTTGATCCTGTAGCATGCGCCTTGCCAAGATGTTTGCACGCTGTCGCTGCTGCTGCTGCGTCTGTAAAACAGAGTGAGGGAATGGTCCTAGGCCATGATTTGACCCTGATGGTGCCTCACTCTGTAGATGTTCTATCGAACCGAACTCAAACTCAACACCTCACTTCCGCACGGTTGACGAGATACGAATTGATCTTGTTTGCCCCTCACATTCAAATTAGGAGGTGTTGTGTTCTTAATCCGGCTGAACTCCTACCTTTCCCGCAAGATATTACTTGCAGCAATAAAGATTCACATGATTGTTTGTACACGACCGAGCAAGAAACAAAGGGCAGGATTTATTTGAAAGATACCCCTTTGGATAATCCGCAAGGAGAGCTGTTTTGTGACAGCTCCTGCTTTAAACTTCCAGATGGTACATCCACAGCCGCTTATGCAATCACTACCTTAAGCACGATTGTGGAAACTAAGAGAATTACACATAATTCTGCACAGGCCGCAGAGATTATAGCCTTAACCCGAGCTTGTGAAATTTCCAAAGGGCTTGCAGTGAATATATATACTGATAGTCAGTATGCCTTTGGGGTGGTTCATAACTTTGGGAGACTTTGGTCGGAAAGAGGATTCCTAACCTCGCATGGCACCAAGATCCAACATGGCACCCTAATAGTGCAACTTCTCTCAGCACTTGCACTCCCTACCCAGTTAGCAGTTGTGAAATGTGCAGCACATCGCAAGATTGTAGATAACATTGGAAAAGGGAATGCTTTCGCTGATCAAATAGCCAAAGAAACTGCCACTGATCTCTGTACGGAGATATATGTCTTTAGGGAGACTGACAATGCTGATGTGATGGATGAGGGAGTGGGGTCTGTACGCGATATCCAAGCTGATGCCATAGTAGAAGAAGCCAAGAGGTGGGCTGAGGGCTTGGGAGAACTTGATGTCGATGGGTGTTGGGTGGACACGGTGGATGGGAAATGGTTACTCCCCGATGCGTATGTGCTAATGATGGTTGTAATGGCACACGGTCCTACGAATTTATGTGCTCAACAGATGACGAAAATGTTAGAAAGAGTGTGGGGAAACAACACAATTTCAAAAAATGCTCAGAACTATGTCCAGAATTGTATGATTTGCCTACAACATAATATGGGAAAGGGGACAGCAACCCCGTGGGGAAGTTTTGGGCCACCCTCTGTCCTATTTGAAGTAATTCACTTTGATTTCATTGAAATGGAGCGATGCAATAATTTAAAATATGTATTGGTAGTCATTTGTGCTTTTAGTAAGTGGGTCGAGGCTTTCCCTGTTAAAGATGCCACAGCTATGACCACTGCGAAAACTATGTTAAAAGAATACTTTCCCCGGTCCGCACTTTGTCGCCGCTGTAATCCGACAGATATGTACATCGTTACAAATTGACAAACGGTTCCATTCGGCCAGACATCCTCAGAGCGCCGGACTAGTAGAAAGACACAATGGTATCATCAAGAACAAACTCGCTAAGACGTGTGCTGGCACCAAACTAAAATGGCCGGACACCTTACCGATCATGTTACTAATCATGCGTACAACCCCTCAAACTAAGACTGGGCTCTCTCCATTTGAGGTGGTAATGGGGAGACCTGCCAATATTTGGAATTTGCCAAAATGTTGAAAGTTAAGAGATATTGAAAATGTATTACTTTCAGATTATTGTAGCCAATTGACTAAAAACCTGTATTTGATTTACCGCCACGAGAGGCCTTACCTGTGCGGTACGAAGGCCCAGGCCACGGCATACGACCTGGTAGCTGGGTGCTTGCTAAGTCATTTGAGCGCACCTCCTGCCTCGCGCCTCGCTGGCGTGGGCCATTCCAGGTCTTGTTGGTCACCCAAACAGTGGTGCGGGTAGCTGGCCGAAAGAATTGGATCCACGCGTCACACATCAAGAAACTTCCTCACCATGTGCCGCACATTACAGAAGAAGCAGAACCCCTTGCTGATACTGCAACCAACGATCCCAAAGCAGTAAACAGTGCCGAGAGTGTGTCAGAGAATATCTCTAAGCCCGAGAGGCTTGGGGAAGCTGCCATTTTGTTTCCACACTCTCCACCGATTTTGCACCCGGGAGCGGCTGTTTCAAACGCAGCCCCTTCGTTTGTCCCGGATACGTTGCTTCCAATGGGAAGTGACGACACATTGCTTCCGGATCAATCAGTACCAGGAAAAATCAGATATCACTTGCGTCCAAGAAAATAAACATACGGCACGGTTCAACTGTGCATTCAAGGAAGGAAAAGAATCATCAAGGGCTTAATTTTGCCCAAATTTGAGAAAGGGGATTCTGTTGGCTAAGGTTTTGGAAGGACACAGAAATTGCACGACCAGGGGGTCGCCAGCAACGAACATTGGGTTTCCGTCTGAAGACTGCAATGCCTGCTACCGCTGCCGCTCATATTGGACTTGTAAATAAGGGGGTGACCAACCGGGACAATGGACAGAATGCCTGGGCCCCGAAAACGTACTGCTATGTTTTTGTAATAATATTTGGTTTTATAATAGGCACTGTTGTAGGCCTTTGGTATTTAGAAGAAGCTTATCCTTTAGAGTTTTCGCTACCGACTATAAATGTACCCACTGTTCATACACCTTTTGTGCATTCGCATACTTTGTCTCCTAGAGATTCCCAGCACAGACAAAAGTATCATAATAATACTTTGATACTTATTATGAACGCTACACATGCCATTTTTAATAGATCCAATTGTTGGGTCTGTTCACATTTACTGCAACACGGGGATAAGGGGCTAGGTTGGTATATTCATCCTTTACCGTTGACGACTGCTTGATATGCTTCTCTTAGAGCACTATTCTTTGGCCGATGGAATGATAGCGTCTCAGGGAACTTTGATGGCACCAATTTGAATAGTTTTGAGAAATGTGTTTTGACTCCCCTGGGATGCTCTCTTTTTTCGAATAGGAGTAGACTGAATGTTGCTTCTATTAGGCCTTCTGATAGACTGTCTCATCCTTTTCAATCTTTGATTTCTTTCAAAATGGCTCTGATAGGCAATAAGGATGCCATGCCTCCTTCTTACACAGTTAACCATAGCCCCGATTCAGTTTCTTTTTGCATACAGAGGAATGTCACTCGGTCAATCGGAGATTTTAAAGGTTGTGCCAACGTTGCAAATTTGACTGGGGAAGACAGACCTTTGTATGTAGGCGAACCTGTCTATTTTGTTTGCGGTAATATAGCGTTTCCATGGTTGCCCAGGGATTGGCAAGGAACCTGTTATTTAGGGATCCTGTTACCTGGGGTGTTTATAGCGAGTACTAAAGAAGTTTCGAAGGCTCGTCCATGACGGGATGAGAATGGTGATACCCCGGCACAAGTATTGGGAGATATAGCAAAATCAGTTGTGCCATTTTGGGGGCAGATAGCGAATTCAGAAGATATTAGAAAACTAGCGAGAGTACTGGAGAGAACCATCAACCAGACCACAGATATACTCTACAATATGACATTAGAGCAGAAAGCAATAAGATTAGTAGCACTCCAAAATCGAATGGCATTAGATGTCATTCTAGCTGAGCGTGGGGGAGTATGCAAAATAGTGGGGTCCGCTTGCTGTGTTTTTGTACCAGATTCCTCACAACTATCTGTAAGGCAATACAAAATCTGCACGTCCTTGGTTCCGAAGTGCATGTTGCTGAGGGCAACTGGGATCTAAGCGCTTGGTTCTGGGACTTCTTGCCATCTTGGGGTTGGAAGGTACTTTTGGTTTTATTAACTATTTTAGGAGTTCTGTTATTCCTTTGTTGCTGTATTCAGTGTCTGCCTGGTATGTGTTCGATGCTAGGGTGTGTTGTGCACGAGCAATAAATTCGATAGGACATGAGGTGTATGCCTCGGATAAAACTTCCAAAGAATATGTATTAAAAGATATATTAGTAAAAGACATAAGGGCAACAGATATTTCAGATAGTGATTCAGGGTACATGGATACTGATGTATGGAGTTATTCATAAGGAGACCCAAAATAGCTTTTAGCACTCCGCATAGGCCAAAAGGAGGGTTTGTCGGAATAAAAAGTATATCGTGCCTCCTATTGTAATAAATATATTTATATTGGCCTACGCCAAGCTATTCGAAAGTCATTTGCAAGATCTGTGTTACAAGGTCCTGACCTTTAATCTATGTAGGCCGCCATTTTAGGTCAAAACGCCATTTTAGGATTTATGTGGAAAAGTCACCCTGTGAGCTAAAATGGGGGACGATGTCATTGCAAAATACAACATGGCCGTCTTGACCTCTGTACATCGCTAATGTGTAATCTGCCTGCAGGCTACTTGTTGAGGTCATGAACTGAGACCTCGTCCTACGTTGACCTATGTGTAAAAGGATTACTCGTGCAAGTAAACCAATCCACGAGTATGTATTATGATAATGTATTTACACATTGGACAAAGAACATCTGTTTTACTATATTGTATTAATGTTTAAGAAGACCTGCAATACGAAACTTAGAATACACAGTTAACGCATACGCTTATTGTTACATGTAATTAAGAATGAACCAGTTAGATGCGGTTATTTGAGACTCGGCAACGAACCCTAGAATTGGTAACATATAAAGTAGAATATTAACCCGAAGAGGGGTTGGCCATAGCGTTCACAAAATGTATAAAAAGCGAATACATTCTAATGTACACTCTGTCACTGAACATACTGAACCACGCTGGAGTTCGTTGTGTTGTACTGAGGGCCGATAGCTATCTGACTTTGCACTGTTTTGTAATTGTATTTGATAGAGAATAAAGTACTTTGTATGTTCCTTTGAAACCTGTGTTTGGTGTATTTCCTTTTGGGGTACTCAGCCTCGATATTTTGTTTCTGTTTTCACACTACGACCCACCCCCCTCGAGTCGAAAAAATAGGGTGGTAGGAGGCCCACAGTGGTAAAAGCTACGTGGTCGGGAAAGGGGCCACAGCAACTGCCAGCAATGAGAGGAACAGCGCCATTGTTACACTGAAAGAGGCAATGTCAGAAGTACAGAGTTATGGTTGCTTTAACAACTGAAATAGCTAGGCTGATAGACCTAAACAATAAGGGGTCCACTCCCTGTCCTGCCTTGTTGAACCAAGGCCTGGTAGCAAGCTCCCTGTCCCTACACCCAAGACTAGGGAATGTTTCCCAGCCTATCGAAATCCCATCAACAAGACCCCAAGGGCAATCTCAAGGGGATAACTGGGATAAACCTCTTTTAGAGGTAATCCAGAACCAAATGACTAAAGGAAAGGGGGACATCACCTTAGCGGCAGCCGGATTCCCTGATTACCCCCCATCCTCCGGAGGGGGTCTAACCGGCCCATAGTAGCTCATGGGGACAGGCAGAAGGTAAGACCTATGGGACCACTGCTGCCCAGGTGCAATGTCCTTTCCCAAAGAATCCATCAAGTTGCCTTGGCCAATGTATCCAAACTCAGAGAGGGCTCCCAGGAGAGCCAGGAAGCCCTCATCAACAAAGTAATAGACTGGATTTGTCCCAAGAGAGGTGTACGACAGTCACACGGGATGATATTGTACACTGTAGAATAGTCAATAATTCCAGTGTTACATATGACTACATCCAGGTGACCCTGAAGGATGAGTGGCCAGTCCAAGGTTACTTGGCATCGAGACCCACACTTATCCCCCATTGGGCTTTAACATTGCCATTAAAGCTGGAATCCCAGGACTCCAGTCCTTTCCACCAGAGGACCAGACCACTTTATAGTCACTGTTGGTGGAAATAAGTGCCATGGGGGAATGAGCAACCTGAGGATCCCTCAGGGTCCTTGGGTAATGACCAATGGGGGAGCGACCAACAGAGGGGTGGTTAACTTGGAGGCTGTAGATTGGCTGGCAAAAAAGGGTACCCCGCTTGGACCCCCAATCTCCCAACCAATTAAGGATACTCTCTTGGATATAGCAGGCCTTGCCAAACACCTTAATGACAGTGAGTGTATTGACATTTTACACTCATATGATATTGTAGTATTCCAAGTGTCATGACCACCAGCACGTGCCATTCATACATTAACACACACAGCAGGAACCAGTCATACATTGACACGCACAACATGGCTGAGATCAGGAAAGGTGAAGGCTGGACTGCAGCATGGCGCACATGGCGCTCTTTAAAACCTTGAAGCTGCATTTAATGTCATGGTCCTTGATCTTTTATGGACCTTCCAAGATGGTTTTAAGGTCATCCCAGTTCTACCAAGATGGCCGACAATCAGGCCAGTGAACTTTGTGCCAAGTAGCAGCCTAGTGAGCATGGGTGGGTTGTTATTTAAACTTCACCCATGCGAGTTTCCATTGCTTTGCGTTATCCTGGTCAGCAGCGTAGTGCTCACTGCAGGTTCTCCGCTCTTTACCTAAGGAAGAAAGACATTAGAATAGAGTGCATCATAAAAGGGGAAACCAGATGTACATTGGAATGCTTACCGAGTAGCCTACTTTCTCCGGCTTAGTTCCCAGCATAGCACGGATCCTCCGGTCCTTCCAGCCCCGCAGTTTCAATCCACCGCGGCCTGCTAAACTCGTCACCGGCACCTGGAAAGGGAAGAAAGGAAAGTTAATCACGTGGTGGCAGTTCTGGCAGTTCACAAGCCGCTAGCAGGGTACAGCACACCACAGCAGCAGCGCTCACCGTCTTGAGGGACAGTCAGTTACATCAGGCATCTGACAACGATAGCGCTCAAGCGTTCAGCAATGGTTTGGGTATGTTTGACCTTGTGCAAATTGCCTCGGCAATTTGACCTAAAACATTTGACCTTTTCAACAAATTGACCTCCATTGTTAAGGATGCATGGACACCCCTGCAACCCTGCACCTTATGATCAGGTAAGTAGGTATTAGCCTATTTGACCTAAAACAAAAAGGTCAATTTGGATGGGATGCAACAAAAAGGTCAATTTGGACCACTCAGAAAAGGTCAATTTGGTCAAAAGGTCAAATGTTTTAGGTCATATAGGCTAATACCTTCAGTCACAGCTGGCTACAGACAGCAGCAGCGCTCATCGAGCCACAGAGACATTCAGCCACAGCAGGCCTGGGCTCAACAAACTACCAGTGAAGTATTTGTATTTATTAAATTTTATATAGCGCTTTATTCCAAAGCGCTTTACAAGAAACAACAAGAATACATAAGAAGCAATGTAATACATATGATGAGTCAAGGGTCCAAGAACAATATAAGTACAATTTGCTGAGATCAATGGAGACAAACCTGACTAGGATAGAGCAGGTGAGAAGTAGAATGGAGCTGTCAGGATGGAGGTTGGAGTAGGTGGGATTTTGAGGAGGAGCGGCAAGATGGGTATGAGGATATGGAGCGGATAGGGAGAGGGAGATAATTCCAGTGGAGAGGGGCAAGGAGCTGGAAAGAGCAGAAGTGGGAAGGGGTGCATGGTGCAGGTGGGACAGTGAGTAGGAAGTGATCAGCAGAACGGAGGGGGCGAGACAGGGAGTAGATTGAGATGAGGGAGGATAGATAGGAATGGGCAAGATCATCAAGAGATTTGAAAATGAGACAGAGGAAGTTGAATTTGAGTTGGGAGTGAAAGGAAAGCCAGCCAATGGAGGAGAGTGAAGAAGAGATGGAGTCATGGGGAGAGAGGGAACAGAGGGTACGGATAGCGGAATGGTAGAAGGATTTAAGGGGGCTGGATGTGAAGCGGGAAGGCCAAAGATGAGAGCAGAGCATTAGAAGAGGCGAGAAAAGATGAGGGAGGATATTAGGAGTTTGGTGGCTTGAAAGGTGAGGGAAGATCAAATTTTATGAACGTTATAGAGATGGAAGCAACAAGCACAGGAGGTGAGAGAGATGTGGTGGGTAAAGGAGAGGCTCTAGTCGAAGTGGAGGCCGACATTGCGGGTAGAGGCAGAGATGGGGAGTTGTGCAGGGGGAAAGAGGATGGCGGGAGGGGGGAGGAGGGAGGAAGTGTGTTGGCAGGAAGGAGTAAAACTTCGGTTTGTCACTGTTTAGGGTGAGAAAGTGGGAGGACATCCATGACTTGATAGCAGTGAGACAGGAGGAGAGTTGATGGTGGATGTCTGCAGTAAAGGAAGAGAAGGAGAGGAAGAGTTGGGTGGCGTAGAAGTGGTGGGAGATACTGAAGGAAGAGATGATGGGAGCGAGGAAGGAGGTATATAGCGAGAAGAGAAAAGGGCCAAGGACAGAACCTTGGGGAACGCTGAAGTCAAGGGAGAGGGTAGGGGAGAGTGTCTAGGAGTAAGGGGTGATCAACGGTGTCAAAGGCGGCTGAGAGGTCGAGGAGAATGAGAATGGAAGAGTGTTTGGAGTAGCGAGCGGTGAGGAGGGAGTTAAGAATGGAGGTGAGAGCAGTTTCAGTAGAGTGTTTGGGGCAAAACCCAGATTGGGTGGGGGGAGGAGGGAGAGATTGGAGACAAATGTTGAGAGTTGGGAGTAGATGAGACGTTCCAAGAGTTTAGAGAGGAACGATAAGAGGGAGATGAGGTGAAAGTTGGAAGCCAAGAGGGGGTTAGCGCAGGGGGTTTTCAAGATAGGGATGATTGTAGCATTTTTGAAGGCTAAAGGGAAGGTAGCGGTAGTGAGACAGATGTTGAAGAAGGAGGTGAGATAAGGTATGAGGAGAGTGTAAATTTTGGGAATCAGAGGGGTGGGGAAAGGGTCAGAGGGGGCAGCAGTAGGGTGAGTTTTGGACAGAAGGAGGGAAACCTCGGAGTGAGAGACTGAAGTGAAGTTAGACATGTAGGAGGGTGGGGTAGTGGGAGATGGGGAAGGGGGAGAGAAAGAGGGGAAACTTAGAATGTTCTGGTGTAGGGTGAGTATCTTGGAGGTCAGCGAAGTCAGAGGGTGAGAGAGGAGAGGCAACGGAGTGGTCAGGGGTGGGAGGGGAGAGAAGGTGGGTTAAGGTTTGGAAGATTCAGTGGCGGTGGGAGGATTGAGAATGGAGGAGGTTAGAGAAGTAGGATTGTTTGGATGACCTGATGCAAGCATCGTAGAGGGAGTGTTAAGAGAGAATAGGGGGCTTGGTTGGCTGGTGAACGGTGTTTAAGCCAGCTTCTTCCAAGGTGCCAGAGCTGGCAGTGCATGGATAGGAGATGTGAGGAAAGTCAGGGTTGGGTGGGTTTATGGGAAGGGCGCAAGGGGGTGAGAGGGTGTAGTTGGTCAAGACTGGAAGTGAGAGAAGAGGATAGAGTAGATAGAGCGTCATTAGCAGAGACAGAAGAGAAGTGGGAGAGAGGAGGGAGGGAGGAGGCACAGGTGTCAAAGAAGTGAGAGGGGTTAAAGTTACGGAGGTCGCTTCGGGAGAAAGAGATGGAGGAAGAAGGGAGAGTAATAGGAGACACAGGGGGAGTGAGGGAGAAAGAGAGTAGAGCTTGGTCGGATAGATAGTTAGGTTTAGAAACCAAGGAGGGGGAGAAAGAAGAGACGAAGATGAGGTTGAGAGTGGTGATGCTGGGTGGGGGGTAAGAAGGTAGAAGTCGAGTATAGATAAGATGGGGGTATGGTGGGTGGTGGAGAGATGGAGGTTAAAGTCGCCAAGTACAATTAGGGGAGTGGGGCTGGGGGAGATGAGGGAATGGAGGCAGTCAAGGTCATCATAGAAGGATGCGAGGGGACCAGGAGGAAGGTAAATTATGAGAAAGGATATGGCCTGGGGGAGGAGAAGATTTTTTCAAGTACTCAAAAGAAAGGAAGACTGGGAGAGGTGTGGGACAGAGGGACGATAGGCACTTGGGGTGAAAGAGAAGACCGATGCCGCTGCCATGTCCAGAAGGGCGGGAGACGTGAGTAAAGGAAGAGGAGGAGGAAGTGAGAGAATCAGGTACAGTTGAATTGAAGGGAGGGATCCAGGTTTCAGTGATGCACAGGAAATTAAATTTTAACTGTATAAACAGGTCCAGAACAGCAGCAGTCTTGTTACAGAGAGATCGAGCATTCCATAAGGTGATGTCGATGACAGGTTGGGGCGTAGGGTTGGGGTAGATGGGCGATGGGACACTCGGGGTGGGGTGGTGAGGGAAGGTTAAGTGTGGAGATGGTCATGATGATGAAGCAGAGGGTTTTGAGAAGGGGTAGGGAAGAAGAGTAGGGTGTAGTTTTAAGAAGGGGCAAGGAAGAGGAGTAGGGTGAGGAGCGGGAGAGACAAGGGAAGCAGTAGTTGGTTGCGCATACCTGGTGATGCAAAAGGAGCAGGTAAAGGTCAAGTTGTAGAGCAGGAGGTTGAAGCTGGGTTGGCAGGGAGGGATCTTTGCCAGGAGAAAGAGGTGAGGTGGTCCTTGCAGTATGTTCACTGGAGTGTGGCAAAGAGACTATGACTGGACAGTATGCACAAAGGGGGAGTGAGGAGAGAGGAGAGAGTGAAGGTAGCTGGGGGACTCCACAGGAGTATGTGCAGAGGCACGGCACAGTCGAACAGTCCGATGTGCACGGTCTGAGAGTAGGAATCCAGTGCTTAAAACCCCTAAGAAGGGCTTAGCATTACAACAGGAGTGAAGCAACCACAAGTAGTGAAGGAAGAACAAGCTAACAACATTCTACATTGAAGATAGCGCCCCTGCAAGAAGAGCTGGAAGGAGAGCGCCATAGAGCAAAGCAGCAGGTTAGTCCAATCCCACGGTGGGTATCAGGGGGAGGGGGTTCTGGGGTGCACACATCAAGGTACATGTTTTGACACACATGCTGTCACCCTAGGAAACAAGTTCCACGGCAGACCTGTCCAGCAGGTTGTAGCACGCCATACCAGCTCCCATCTACACCAGGCCCCCTAGATGCCAGAGGGTTCTAGCGCTCCCGCTGAGTCAAGGTAAGCATTACACCAAGAGGCATGGGCTGTGGAGTAGGTAATCATCCAGGGTTATGAGACTTTTCAGGTAAAAGCTGGAAAAGGCCAAAAGGGGAGACCCTTTGGTGGACTGGCACTCAAGGCTGCTCTTAATTGGGAAGCTAGGCAACTGAAAACAGGGTCAGACAATTTACAACTGGTGGAATTATCCTTACCCAATCAGGAATCAGCTTTGCTGTTTAATTAATTTAACAGGCTGAAGGTTACTACCAGTAATAACGCAGTACAGGCTTTGTGTGATAAGGTGGATCAATTGGTGCTGCCCAACAAGGGACCATCATTTAGTATGGCCCTGGCGATTTTAATCCCCAGATTGCTGGAAGGCTTGTGGGATGATGAAGACAAGGCCTGGGCCATCCCTGATATGAGGGTAAACACCTCCGGGAGAACCCACCCAGAGACCCTTGTGGTGGTAAGAGGACTCCACAGTGCCGGTCTAAGGTGTTGTAATCGTAATTTTCCAACCGATCAGCCACCAAATGACACCTATTTTGGGACAAAAGTTTCATCAAGAAAAGACTGCGCTAACCAATCACCCTTTCCCTCATGAACCCTGTTCTCTCGCCGTCCAGGGTGACGGACCAAACTACTCGTCCGGTAGCCCATGGCCATGCCAGACAACCGATCAAATGGACAAATATCAATTTGGACCTGCTGGGTCCAATGCTGTATGATAGAGTCCTTTCGCAGATTGAGGTAATCTATAATCCTAGCACCCGCACCAAAGATATATGCTTGAATTATGTTGCGCTGCAGGAGGCACTGGGGTTTCTGCTATCTGCCCCACCCAAACGAACCAGGGAAGGGCCCAAGAAGTGGGTTGCTTGGTTTGATAAGGACTGCCTATTAGCTAAAAGGGCCCTAATTGCATATTGGACAGGGATTCCCTCCAGCTCATGAGAAGATCGTATATGTGATTATCAGCTACTAACAAGAAATGGAACATGCAGGAGAGATCGTCACTTATCCAAGAGTGTGCCGAGGCCAAAAATGGTGTAGGCTTCTGGAGGTTAATTACCGACTCTGATTTAAAAGGCGACATTAAGGCACCAGAATGTATAAACCTGACCAGGTAGCGTAATAATTTGGAAACCTTTTACAGTGACCATAAAATACCCCCCAGCCAACTAACCCCCTCGAGAGTACCCTGCCTTGTTGCACTCAAACCATCTAAATATCTCAATTGACAAGGTAGCAAGGGCCATTAGAGTGCAGAAATGGGACAAAGTGCCAGGCCCTGATGGGGTGCCGGTGGATTTGTATAAAAAGCAAAATGGCAGTCTGGGCATCAGTGCTTACCAGGCTATTTAACGCTATCCAGTCCCAGGACCGGGCCCCAGAGACTTGAACAAAGGCAGTGATTGTCCCCATATTCAAGAAGGGGGACAGGGGTGACCCTTGCAACTATGGACCAATATCGCTGATGGATGTGACAGGAAAAACCTTTGCAAACGTAATCGTGCAGTATCTAAGAACGTGAGTCGATGAGACCAACCACCTAAGCCACCTCCAGGTGGGGTTCCAAGTAGAAAAGAGCACTGTCGACCAAAGCTTTAGGTTCTATTTAACTATCCATAAACATCTAAAGATAACAAAGACCAACCTGTATGTTGCCTTTGTGGACCTAAAAGCAGCTTTCAAAAGTGTCCCCAGAGAAACCCTTTTGATGGTCCTGAGGGCTAAAAATATCCCACAAGAACTGCTACGCCCGATCCAAATCCTCTACGAAAACAACAGGGCAGTCATTAGATGGGGAACGGGGTTGAAGTTCTGGGTGGCTAGAGAGGTTTGGCAGGGATGCACTTTGGCACCCATTCTATTCTGCCTATATATATATAAACTTGATAATTGAGAGACTTCAGGAATTAAACGTGGACTCCCCAAAGAGGAGGAAGCAAACGTATCCCAGTCCTCTTTTTCGTGGACAACACTGTCCTTTTGTCTACCTCCCAGATCGGCTTGTGGTATGCCTTGAGCACGTTTAAAAGCGAGTGTGCTAACCTAGGATTAGAAATCAACGCTTCAAAAACTAAGGCTATGGTCTTCTCAGCAAAAACCGCAAGAAGAGTCTTAAAACTTGTAGTACGTTAGAGCAGGTGAACTGGTATGACTACCTGGGGATACGATTTTATAAGGGGGTTCGGTGGGAAAACCAAGTGAATAAAGTCAATACTGTACTAGAAAAATCCAGTGGTACGGTTAAGGCTTATTATGCAAGACATGATAGGGGGGAGATGGGCCCGGCTTTGGATCTCTACCAGGCGTAGGCAAAGGCAGAGGCTATAT
This sequence comes from Ambystoma mexicanum, assembly GCF_040938575.1. Lineage (NCBI taxonomy): Eukaryota > Metazoa > Chordata > Amphibia > Caudata > Ambystomatidae > Ambystoma > Ambystoma mexicanum. The sequence continues at coordinate 331,270,053 of NC_090940.1, read as the reverse complement.
ACGGGCCAGCGGTCTGGGGCTATGTGGATACCTCATAACAGAAAACACATTTCTGACAGCTAGCCTTTCTATACCCCAAAACATGACAACTAGCTCCTCTCGTATGGAATGCAATCTCCCACCAATTTATGAGGAGCTTGCAATTCAACCAATTTTTTATTGGGTTAGGATTTGGGGTAGCCGGAAATTAGAGGAATATCGACAAACCTTGATCCATGTGTTATCCTTGAGAGGCTTCCAGAAGATCCCTTGGCTGTAGCATGTTAAATCCTGTCTGGCAGAGCCCATGTCAGATGGAGCACAATGCCAAGAATAGAGTAAAGGATGCTTTCAGAAGATATAAGGACATGAGAGCCAGTACCACAACACTCTCTTTGGCCATGGTCCCGGCACTCTACATAAGGCTGTGCCTGGGATCGCTGCCATTTTGAGACATAAATAAAAAGTGGGCAGGGCCAGAAAAAGTATTGTGTCCATTGTGCGAGAATGGGGTGGAAACAATGGTCCACTTTTTACTATTTTGTGAGTCATTGAAATATCTGAGAGCAATGTACCTGATACACCTATTTAGACAGCGCAGGGCCTGAATTGTTAGCGAAGCTATTCGCCTATGTAAGGAGACCATTGATTTGAATGTGGTTCACGTTGTCACTGAGTATATCCCCAGAGCCTGTGCAGGTTTATCAAATGGATAACCACTATACCAAAACCGCTGTCCTTATGTAGAGATTTAGGATTGGGATTTATTGGGATTTTGGTCGAATAGCTTTTTATCCTATCAAATGTATTTTAGAGTTTATGAACTGACTGCGATTTTTATTAATATGTATTGTTGGGATACTGTGTGATTATTTACTGTTGTGATTCTAACCGATATGGCTTATGCCGAATAAAGATTATTTCTAATCAAAATTAAATGCTTAATAAAACAAATCCCTAAATACAGAGGCGCAGATAAGTATAATCAAACTTAGCGGTAGAACAAAATGCGGTAAATAATTCTTAAAAGCTTGCTTTTGCAGAAAACGATCCCAGTACAATGATGAGAGAAGTGCACAGTGGTTGGTATTTTTCGAGGTCACATGCTAGAGCTCACAGGTCCCGCCACCTGTTGGGATGGAAATTAGCATATCCCACCCCCCCTAGGTGAGAGCGAACCCCATATGAAGTGATGTAGTGTACAAGGGGGGAGTAAACTGCACCACAAAACACAATATACAAGCAATGTAGTGCCAATAGTGGGTGTGAGGCACTAGAAAACACATAGAACTGAACTCCATTTTGTAGTAGACCAAAAAGCACAGGCTTGTATAATCGCGCTGCACCCTCCAAACTCCATTAACCCAATTTGCTAAGAACACTCGCAGCCAGTTCTCACAGAAGTGAACTGCCCCCTTGTCCCTTCGCTGTTGCAAACATTTAGTATCCTTCCAAGGAATGCGCCTGAGAGAGCATGAGACAAGCCGCATGCGCCGCAGCCTGTCCATCCATCTCCAGTAAACTGCCAATAGGCCTCTAACCCCCACCCAGTGAGCCCAAAGCTGGGCCCACACCAATGACTCGAACCCCACACCTCTTCATTCCCTAATAAGCAAGTGACCCTCCTGTCGTAACACAAAATCATGTGTCTATAAAAGATCCAAGCTTGTCCATCCATCTCCAGTAAACTGCCAATAGGCCTCTAACCCCCACCCAGTGAGCCCAAAGCTGGGCCCACACCAATGACTCGAACCCCACACCTCTTCATTCCCTAATAAGCAAGTGACCCTCCTGTCGTAACACAAAATCATGTGTCTATAAAAGATCCAAGCATGCACAACTGTATTTCTTTCAGCCTAAAGCACAGCCTTTATAACATGAGGTACAGGGATGGATAAATTAAAAGATCAAACCCAGGGTGGAGACCTTGTGTGCAGGATCTGCAGTATCAACGAAGCCCTGAATGTGTGGCTGTATTTTATCCTCCTTTCCCCCTGGCACCATTTCCTGTGCCTCCCAGGTACACGCCGCAATGATGGAAAAGGGAGCTTAGTGTGTTAATTTAGATGATACACTGTATTATATAAGCAACCCCACCTACACCCAAAACCGCGATGACCCCAGCTGATCTACTTGGATCCTGATCGACGACACCAGAACTAACCAATTGTAGCTTGGCATCCCCTATGGGGCAGGCCCCTCCATAGTGCCTAACCAATCAGTAGTATTAGGTTGTACTGCACATGATGATGCACAAGGCCTTTTAAACCTCTGCTTTGCTTTAGAATAGCCAGAGCGCTCTCGAGCAGCAGAGTCCTTTGCTGATATTTGTATTCTGTACAATTAAACCTTGTTATCCTTGAAACGCTATCTCCTGGCCTATTTCCCTAGAGGGTTGTCTTTATTCTGGAGTTTGCGTAAAAAGGCACTTGCCTTCATTTGGTGACCTCGACGTGATTCCATCGTCTCGGTACTTGCGGCGGTATCCCAGTTGCTTGTCTGGAAGGGCCATGCCCACCTATGGTGACCAGTCCCAAAACACGTACGCTGAGTGGCCCTTGTGGGTGCCGTCTTTGCTGAATTCCCAACTGCTTGTTGAAGTGGGGTGTGGCCCCAGGGAGAGGCCCAGGCTTGTTGTGGATCCCCCGTGAAAGGAGGTTTTCAGATGAATGTGAACAAGTGAGTATAGCCTGCAAGAGATAACAAAGTAGGGTTGGGTGTGTTGAGCAGTGTGAAGGGGTGAACACACAGTGAATGAAAGTGAGAGTGTATCTTGGTTTGTAGATTGTGGAGGTTTTTTATGGCCATGTTTTATTTATTTTTGTAAAGAATATTAAGGATAAGGAAAAAGGAATGCAGGATCGTCCCCGAGTGAGGGGAGAGGGTGGCGCCACCTATGCATTGTCTCAACCACTGCGAGAGAAAAATATAAGGAGAAATATAGAAGCTCTGTATAATTAGAGAGCTCGGGATAAGTAGTGGTTGTTATTTTTATTTGTTATTTTAGTTTGTTTTGTTGGTGTATTTCAACATGTATGGAGGAGGCCCAGGAGGGGCGTGTACGACATGTGTGAGTGCATCAGGGGAGTGTGTATGAAGAAGCTCTAGCGGGAAACAGGGGGGAAGTAAATTGATGATTTATCTGTGAAGCTATTGATAGTATTGACTGGTGTTAAAGACACAATCAAGGTACACATGTTTTAACTAGTTTGGACAAATTTGTTTTTTCCGACTGTGGCAGAGTAGTGTAAGTATAACCACAACACCTGACACCCTCCGGACATGACCATGGGGACGGACACACCCCTAGACCATATTTGTAAATCACTGCCCCTGTAATGTGAGAAAATCAAAAATGATTACAATCAATGGGTGACTGAGACAAAAGGGAAAGGAATGCTCCACTCCTGGCCAGATCATGGGTCTTTCGACAGATGCGCCCTGGACCATATGTCCACGTACTTAACTGCTAGGTATAAGGGGAGACCATTGCAAAATGGAAGGGAGATATTAGACTTCTCGAGAATCTTTGAAGAAACAGAGGTCCCAAAAGAGGATGAGGCAGCATCTGACAGTAACAGACAAATTAATACAGTAGAGATGGGAAAGAATGGGGACATGAAAAAGGCAATATGTGCACTAGCAATGTGCCCAGCAGATGGGTATACAAACCCAACCTATGTGTCGGCAGGGACTATAGTGGCCACACCAGGTATGGCCCCACCCCCACCATACGTCTCACCCCCAGAGGTATCGGCCCACAATGGGGTGAGTGCAAGAGACCTAGAGGTAGCCTTACCCTCAACGTGCACGGAACTGGTGAGATTCCAGGCAGCATATGAAGCAACAAGGGTGGCAGAGGTTTCAATATTGCCCATGGGAATGCCCCCCACAGCTACGCGGGGATGAATTAAAGTCAGGCAACTTCCTGTTCAGAATAGACAGTGCACCCATACAATATGTGAGAATGTGGGGTCCCAGAGAGGGGACGAGGAGTATTTGAGTGACTTTGATGACACAAAGGAAGATGGAGATGGAGGGGCTGAACAGGCGCCCCAGGCCACACTGAGATTAGAGAGCCTATGGGATGGAAGATTAAGAGAAAGGTTTGGCAGAATAACAGTAGCACGAAAAAAGGGAAGTGCACTAAGGGTGGGAAAGGAAAGCCAAAAATTCAAATGCCACTTATACACAAGGGCGCAGGATGACTACACTATGTACCCTGGGCCCAAATGTATAAGAATAACCTCCTCAAGGCATTTCCACGACTGACAGTGGGGGCGAGAAAATGGATCAATGCATTTGAGAAAAACACAGCAGGGGTACACCTAGCAATAGGGGACATTCAGAGTCTCTTGGTAGCTGCAGTGGGAGATCAAGCAGAGATGGTGTGGGTTAAAGCCGGGTAATGATGCCCATGATGGAGCATCATTCAACAAGATAAGAGCACGAGTATGGGATGCGCTGTGACGCACATTCCTAGACACCCTAGATTTACAATCAATAATGCAATGCACAATGGGGGGTGAGGAAGATGTTGCGCAGTATATTCTTAGGGTTCAAGAGATGTGGAGAGCAGAAACGGGTAGCGCCTGGGATAAATCAACATTATTGTTTTATTTTATTTTTAAAGAGGAGTCTCCCCAAAGAAGTGCAGAAAGTGCTTGGTAAGAGTGCAGGGGTGGAAGCAAAGGGGTGGCCCGAGATTGAAAACATCATAGTCAACCGTTGTAGGAGGAACAAAGAGCGGGAGAAGGAAACGGTTCAAAGGAGGCAGGCAGAGGAAGCGAAAAAAGTTCAAAATAAACTAGTGAAAGTAGCATCAGTATCGACAGTGCCATCCCAAGAGCAGACGGGAGAGGAGGGGTATAACTTCATTGCAACCCAGACAAGAATAGCAGCAGTTTGGGCTGATGGCGGACAAGGACAGTGGGGAGGAAACCAGCATTTTATGGGACCCCAGTGGCAAGGAGGGCAACAACGAGGATGAGGTGGGTTCTGAGGGTCTAGGGGAGTGGGATTTGTTGGCCAATGACAGAGAGGTGGTGGACCAGGACAGTGCTGGAAGGTGGGGGCACTTTTCAAGAGAATGTCGCAGCAAAAAGGGAGGGAATTATAACTACAATCAACAACCTTATGGGTATCCCCACATAGGTAGCCCTCAAGGGCCTGCTCAGGGAATGTCATCAATTCCATATGAGATTCACCAGGCCTACACATAGCTACCTCTCCAAATGCCCAACCCTTACCACCCACCACACCAACAACATGCAATGAAGCCACACCAGCCACGCCCCAACCAGCAGCCTGCCGAGAACAGACACCCTTTCACTACTGCCCCCAATCGAGCAGCAGCCCCAATTCAGGGAGCAACAGTTGGTGGGGAACACTTTTTCATTCCCTGGGACAGACACATACTTCGACTAGGATAGCCCACAGAGAGCACTTGGGTGTCCAGTCCTGTCAATGACCTTACATCCAGAAGAGGAACCACTGGTGGGGGCAGAGATAGGGAATAAGCAATTCATCTTTGTGGTGGACTCAGGAGCGGAGAAGTAATGTATTAGTGAAGGAAATCTCCTGCTATCAGGAAAAACTCTCGACACACAGGGATTATCTGGGGCTGTTTTGCTGGTTCCTTACAAAAATGATCTTGACATCAAGGTGGGAGGGAAGGTTGTACAAGCTCCCCTCCTCTATTCAGAGAGTTCTCCTGTCAACTTGCTCTGAAGGGATTTGCTTAGCAAATTGAACATTACAATCTCATTCACAGACAGAGGTATTCTCTGTGCGACACCTGGCATGTGCTCCGTAAGGGCAATGATAGTAATAGATGTGGTGGCCAGCGAAGTGGCAGTGAGAGGGAACCCTATCGATCCAGACATGTTTATTTATAGTATCACGGTACTGGTCTGAGCGGTCCCCCAGATCACACGAAAAGAGTGGAGGGTACCCACTGACCTTATTTTCCGACCTGTAGTGCTGCCCGAGATGGTGGCTGGCACCATCGTATCATTATACTTGGAATGTCTGCTTGTGTCTGCTAAAAGGATTGTAGTGCTGGACACTACCCCCGTGGGTGCCAGTGGTGCCGTGTATTGTGTATCTATCCCAATGTGCCCCTAAGAGAATAGTCTGATGAAGAGCTTTTTGAGGATAGCAACAATGATGGAGAAATAATACTCAACATTTGTATACCTTGTGAAATAATGGTGCAATATAGGAAAGTGCAGAGCCCCCTCATGTCCGCTGTCAGTGGCCCACTCCATTCAGCGAGACAGATCTGTGATACGTCCCCACACACTTATACAAAACTAACCGCATGATGTAGGGATGTTGCAAGAAGTGACCCCTGTAAAAATCACACTCAAACTAGGAGCAATACTCCTGCGGGTCAAACAGTACCCCCTATCCAGAGAAGCTGAGGAAGGAATTCAGGAAACACTTCAGGCCCTATTGCACCAATGGATCATAGTGTCCTCTACCTCACCATGCAATACAGCTTTATACCCCATTAAAAAGGCAACAGGGGCCAGTTGGAGGATGATCCAGGATTTATGACCCCTTAAAGATATTGTACAGAAAGAGTTTCCACTTGCTCCCAACACGGCATACAATTTGTGTAGCATTCCCAAGGATGCTACCCATTTCACTGTGATTGATATAAAGAATGCATTCTTTTCACTACCCCTCCATCCATACTCACAGTACCTTACAGCATTCACCCTGGATGGGAGGTGATATGAACACCATTGCTTGCCCCAGGGGTACTGTGAGAGCCCCAGCATTTTTAACAGGATATTACATGAAGATCTAGGGAACATCCAAGTGGCCAGCACAATAATTCAATATGTAGATGACCTACTGGTCTGCAGCGACAGTGAGCATAGCTGTCAAAGGGACTCCATTGCATTACTGCAGTTGCTAGCAAGAAAAGGGTACAAAGAGGACAATGTAAAACTCCAGTACTGTCAACTGGAAGTGCTTTACTTAAGGCAGCTAATCTCTAAGGATGGTAAGCAGATAATTCCTGACAGGGCATGTACAGAATTGCCACTCCTAAGCCACTCACAGTGAAGGATATGCAAACATTCTTATGATTATGCAACTATTGCAGGACCTGGTTCTTAGACTACGTAGCATACACAAGGTCTCGCCTATAGGGCCTTAAAGAGGCACAGAAAGAGAGTAACAACATTGAATGGACCCCAGAGATGACAGAGAGTTTCAATGAGTTAAGTGATTTAAACAGCACCTGTCCTTGCCACCCCAGATTACACACAGGAATTTTACATTTTCTCCCTCTCAAACGGTAATCTCATGGCAGCAGTACTCACACAGAAGAGAACAGTAGGTCACAAACCACTGGCCTACTACAGTGGCACACTCGATTCTGTCATGCAGGGACAATTTGCCTGCGAACAAGCTCTTGCTGCCACACCCTTTGCTATTGAAAATAGCTCCACAATTGTCATGGGGTGCTCAGTCACACTGTACGTGGAGCACTCACTTTTGCAATCCTAAACTGCTCAAAGTCCACACCCCCAACACAAAGAGCATCAGCATATGAGATTATACTGTCTAGCCCCCAAATCCATGTCATAAGGTGCAAGATAGTAAACCCTGCCATGTTTCTCTGTCAGCCATGCACGGGTGAAGACTTACAGCAGAATGATTGTGCATCATATGATGGGGAAGAAGATGATATCCCCAAAACCAAAGATAGCCCCCTAGAAGAGTAAGAAATGCAGGTCAGCGTCAATTGATCAGGAAACAGGGGAAAGACATGTTGGGGCAGCAGTGGTATGCCTGGAAGAGGGAGAATATAAAACACTGGTCATGAAAAGACTACCCCAGCACTATTCTGCACAAGCAGCTGAACTATTAGTGCTCATAGAAGCCCTGTGGGCCTCTAAGGGGTGCTGTGTTACCATCTATTCAGACTCTGCTTACGTCACCACCATGGTGCATGCAGGTCTTTCACTCTTGAGAAGGAGTGGGTTCAGAAGAGCAGATGGCTCACCAGTACAGCACGCTGCCCTGCCTAACACATTGATTTCTGCCCTCGCTGAGCCCTCTGTGGGTGCGGCCGTCAGATGCGCAGCACATACACACAATACAGATGAAATTTCATTGGGAAATGCAGCTGATGACGGGGCAGCAAAGGATGCAGCATACCTCTCAATACAAACATCAGAAGAATACGTTGTGACCACAGCAAACACGAGGCCAGACACAGATGCATGCACAGATCTCCCTGTAGCACAAATCATTGAACTGCAGTGCAGGGCACCCCCAGAAGAACAGGACCTATGGCTCAAATGTGGGTGCATGCAACGACCCACAGATCTCTTATGGAGATAGCAGAGCACAGGGAAAGTAGTAATGCCCATGGGATTACTGCGCACAGCGTTCAAGCAATTGCATTTCCCTTCCCATATCTCTAAACAACACATTGCAGTGGACCTTTAAGAAGATTGGTTTGTCCCAAACTTACAAGAGCACCAAGCAACAATGGTGGTCTAATGTACAACGTGCCAGGTGTTCAGTACAGGAATGACACTAAGGACACTGAGGGGGACTCTGCCCCGCCCCATGGATCCATTCCATCAGCTGCACATTGACTACGTAGACATGGAAGAGCGATGCAATGGGGGACGATACTTAATTGTGGTGGTGTGTCGGTTCTCGAGGTGGGTTGAGGCGGTCCATGTGGCCACCCAGATGCCAAGATCACCGCAAAATTCCTCATCAGATTGGCCTTCCCCCGCTGTGGGGGTGTGTGATGTCTTAACGTCAGATAATGGTACACATTGTTTCAATGAACTGTTCAAATAAATAACTATTTCTATTAGGAATTAAACATTGTATGTGTTCCATTTATCACCCACGAGCAAATGGGGTGGCAGAGAGGATCAACAGCCTCCTTAAAAGCAGACTCTCCAAACTATGCAACACCCTAAAAAAGAATTGAGTGTACTGCCTGCCACTGGCCCTGTTTCATCTGCGCACACAACCCACTAAGGACCACCTGTCCCCCCACAAAATAGTGACTGGCAGACGCACGCAAACAACCCTGTCACCAGTACGAAGAGCATTGAATGCTCATAGAGCACCTGCAATTCTAGGCGAAGAATTCAAACAATACTTGTCCCAACTGACACATGCAATAAAGAGTATTGCAAAACAAATGGCTCTGCCACACACAGATGACGCACAATCATCAACTGCACCACAAACTGACACCGCCCCAGCGCAATCATTGTTGCCAGGGGAAATGGTCTATTTCAGAAGATTTGTGCGAAAATGGAACAATCCCAGGTTCCATGGCCCCTATGAGGTTGTGTGTTCCACCCTGCTTGCAGTGAAAGTAAAGGGGCTCAGGTATTGGATACACTTCTCAGACATTTGCAGGGCACCACATGATGGGACACCAAGTGTCCACAGTGAACAACACACATCTACCTCAAAAACATAGCTCTAGGTTGTCCATATTAGTGCATGTGATAAAATACAGAATACATGCATTGCTGCTAGAGCACAAGCTACATTAAATAAAACTCTCTCTCTCTTTTTTCCACACCACTTACCTTTTTCTTCCCCTCCCCGTTTTTTCCAAAACTCACAGGTGAAACAAAGATGGAGATGATACCACTGCAATATACGCCGAGTAATGATAGAAATAGAAATGTATCAAGTAACAATATAAATTATATCAGCAGTACTAGGATGTATAGTTATAATCGTGGTCTTCATGTTACAGCCATTTTGTTTACTATAATGATGTTTACATTGGGAATGTATTGGGGAACATCTTTTATCTGGGCTGGCCATTTAAAAGAAGGGGGGTGGGGACTACAGGAATATGGAATATGAGTATAACTTCCAATGTCACTGAATCACTTTTGAACAGTACTGAAGTACATTTTAAAGTCACTATGGTTCCTTCCAATGTATCGGAAATACCATCCGCTATTGCTGAGCTTGCCCCGAGAAGCCACCTTGTTATTAAATTCATCCCAACCTCCTCCCCTGTTATATTGACAATTCCTAGCCCAAGCCTACACACGAAAGACAGGAGGGATGAGATTGAACAATTTGATAATTCAGAAACAACCATTGTGATGAACATCAGATCAATGAATAACGTAACCATCACAAATAGTAGCAACTCCCAAACCACTAAATGTAATAGTAAAATGTTTCAAATGCTAATGACAAATGTAAAAAACTCTTTGTGCAGCAATGTAAATATGACTAGCAGTAGAAGTACAATAATGAAAAGGCATGCAATACATAATAGCAGAAAGAAACGGCAACTGTCTCAAGGAACCACATCTAGTGATTGAAGGGGCGAGATATGCCAACAACGAGTGGCAAGAAACAACACATGCACGTAGGGTCATAGGACTTCTAGGGTTATCTGAGAAAACGTTAACACTCATGGAGCAAACATGTGAGCAAACATGGTCAGAACATATTACAAAACTAACATGGATTACGGCCCTCGAGAGACCAGTAAAAGTGCACCAACAGAAATCATATGAACTTTGTTTTTTCAGCAAAGGGACAGAATCTGTCAGGTCAAACAAACAATACAACCGAGCTGTCATAGTACCCGACCTCAAGAAAGGTACCGCTGCGCTGATGGATTATTACTGGATCTGTGTCCAGCAATCGTACTTGCACCTCCTGCCTTCTTGGAGGAGCTACTGTTCGCTAGCAATGCTGCACTCCGCTCTGTTGGTACCAGAAGAACACCTGAAGGGAGGAATGCTCGACGCTCCCACCATGGCCCGACCGTAAAAACTTGACACATAGTGCTGCCACCAACCTTTCATATCCTCCATGAGAAAGGGCCCCGAGACTGACTGCAAAGAAGAAAGAGCGCCTATAAATATATATCCAACGACTCGCCTGAACTGCTTGCGCAAATACCTGATGAACATAAGCTCTAAAATTCAGCAGAGACATTTTTTGCATCTCTAGTACGCAGTATCCAGACACAAGCAAATGCAAAGTGGCTCCAGATTGCCAGATGGGAGTTAATCCAGCTGGCTAACGATACTGAACATGGGTTAAATGTCCTAAAAGCAGAACTAAGGGCCCTCAGACTAATGACACTGCAGAACCGCTACGTATTAGATCTCCTGACAGCCATGGAAGGAGGTGTTTACAAAAAGATAGGGAGTTCATGTTGCACATTCGTACCTTCTGAAGACGCTGAAAATGGGACACTATCACACGTCATTGCAGCAGTACATGATCTAAGGGTGAAAATGAAAAAAGAAGCTGGGGTCCAAGAAGAAGACTGGTTCACCATGGCCTTTAACTGTGTCCCATCATGGCTTGGAACCCAGCGTGGAGACGTTGAGTGCAGAATCTGCAGTATCAATGAAGACCTGAATCTGTGGGTCAGCGTGACTGTATTTTATCCTCCCTTCCCCTGGCACCATTTCCTGTGTCTCCCAGGTACACACCACAGTGATGGAATACAGAGTTTAGCGTGTTAGTTTAGATGATACAATGTATTATACTAGCAACCAGACCTTCACCCAAGACCGCAATAAGCCCAGCTGACCCATGTGGATCCTCATCCACGACACCAGAACTAACCAATTTTAGCTTGGCATTCCCTATAGAGCAGGCCCCTCCATATGATATGATATGATGATATGATATGATGATATGATATGGCATGGCATTTATAACACACCTATACACAAGTCGCAACGAGGCAAGGGAGAGTGAACAAAGGGAAGACAGAGACAGCGATCCTACTAGGCCAGGTGTTACTCAGATCATGCACGTGCATGGGAAGGGGGAAGGGGAAAAGTGCGGGGGCAAGGGGGAGGGGACAGTGCAGTACATGGGATAATACAATAAATAAGCAATAAGTAAAAGTATGTTCAGCTGGTGGCAAGTGCAATGGTAAGTGCAGACATCAGTATCAAGTGCTGTTAGAGGGACTGTAGAGATACAGAAAACAGTTCCCAAGTGCAGGGGTGTGCCAGGAAGCAGTGCAGGTGTATGACTGGCAGAGGAGGGTCCTGGGCCCAAGGTCGGAGGGTGGCCAGGTAACCAGAGCAGTTAAAGTTTCAGCTAGGAAATTCAGCAGGGGAGAGGATGAGAGAAAGCAGAAGCAAAGAGAAAGGTTTTGAGGTGCTTCCAGAACCGGAGATGGTTCTCCTCAAGTTTCAGGGAGGTAGGGAGGCTGTTCCAGAGGGAGGCCCTGGCCGAAGAAAGAGATCTACCATGAACTTGTTGCTTGGAAAAGCGATTGACACAGAGGGAGTTGGAGGCGGATGAGTGAAGAGTTCGAGAAGGAAGATATTTGGGAAGAGGGAGTTGAAGGTATTTAGGCCCCAGACCCAAGAAGGCCTTGTGGACAATGCTTAGGGTTTTTAACTTAATCCTCGCATCCACTGGGAGCCAGTGCAGCGATTTCGGTCTTGGTGAAATACGATCCCTGGGCTTGAGGCCAAGGACAAGTCTCGAAGTTCTGTTCTGGATGAGTTGCAGAGGGCGGAGAGTAGAAGCAAGCAGATTTAGAAAGAGGCTGTTGCAATAGTCCAGCCTAGAGAGAACCAGCACTCTTGAGACAGTGAGCTTCTGGGGCAAGGAAAGGAAAGGAAGAATACCTCTGAGGAGGTGCAGCTTGTAGTGTAACTTCTTACAGACTTCAGAGATGTGAGGAGAGAAGGAGAGTGTGGAGTCGAATATGACCCAAGGTTTTTTGTCTCACAGGAGTGAGCAGGAAGAGGGCCAAGAGAGGCCGGCCAGAGAGTGACAGGAAAGGAGGGAGCGGGTGTGCTGATGAGGAGAATCTCAGTCTAACCGCCATTAAGGCAGAGCTCATTGGCGACACACCACTCCTGGATGGCGGACAGACAGTCAGAGATGAGAGAGGGAGAAGAGGTAGCTGAACGTAGCCTGAAAATGAGCTGAGTGTCATCTGCATAGCACTGGAAGTTGGGGCAGAGAGCTGCAATGCGGTAGGCACGAAGTGCCAGGTATTAGTTGAACAGCCAGAGAGAGAGGTTAGACCCCTGTGGATCACTACAGGTAGAGATGGAGATAGAGGAAAGGAAGGACCCAAGTTGGACCTGGGAGGGCCGATCAGAGAGGAAAGAAGTCATCCATGCCAGGGCCTAACCGGTGATACCCAGGTTATCACAGAGTCGGTTGAGCATTAAGGCATGGTTGACCATGTCAAAGGCAGAGGAGAGATCAAGTAAGGTGAGGACACAGGGGGTGTTGGAATCAAGGTTGGAGAACAGGTCTTCATGGATGTTCAGGAGAGCAGTTTCCATGCTTCTGGCAGCTCTGAAGCCATATTGTTGATCATGGAGATAACCAGCAATTCCAGTGTGAAGATTGAGCTGGGAGATGGCCAGCTTTTCCAGGAGTTTGCCCAGGAAAGGAGTGATGGAGATTGGGCGATAGTTAGCCGGGCCGGACGGGTCAGCAGAGGGTTTCTTAAGAAGAGGGTGCACAAGGGAGTGCCTCTGGGAGGGAGGGGAAGAAACCAGTGGCGAAGGAGTGGTTGCAGAAGATGGCCAGAGCAGGAGCCAGGGAGTCAATGTGGTCCTTAATGGTTTTGGAGCAACAGGGATGAACCTGTTTTGACAAGACTTTCATAGATCGGACTTGTCTAGAAACCTCATCTGGGGAGAACAGGGGAAAGGCAGAGAAGGAGGGAGGAGAGGTGGCCAAAGAAGGGACAGAGGAAGAGCAGGGAGTAGAGGGAGGAAGTCGTACCAGAAGCTGCACTTGGCTTTGGGCTTCAGGCGGATCCTCATGACAGGGGCAAGAACATCGAGAGTATCAGATATAGCAGAGTGGAGCATGGAAAGGGCTGTGTCAGGGTGTGAGTCAGCCAAAGGGGGAGTGAGAAAGTGTAGGCAAAAGCCTCAGCTGACACACACTTCATGGGTCGGATGACTGAGAAGGTGGGTGGCAGTGCAGGAGTTGGCTTGGCCTAAGGGGTAGAGAGGGTGAGCTGGGAGGAAAGAAGAAAATGATCACTCCAGGAGAGAGAAGTGCTGAGAGGGATAGAAAGGGAAAGGACTGCAGAGATCAGAACCTCCAGAGTGTGCCCTGCAGAGTGAGTCAGACCAGAGGGGAGAATATAGAGTGAGAGAGAGTCGCAGATTTCACAGAAGAGTCAAGAAGAAGGGCAGGAAGCATCCAGGTGGATGTTGAAGTGTCCAAGAAGGAGGAGTTGAGGGGTCAAGACCAGTAGGGAAGAGGAGAGGACTGCCCACTCAGAAAGGAAGGAGGAGATCTGACCAGGTTGCCTATAGATAGTAGCCACAGTAAGGGAATGGCTACGAGAGAGAGAGAGAGAGAGAGAGAGAGAGAGGGAGAGAGAGAGAGAGAGAGAGAGCCTGCAGATGAGGCATTCCAAAGAGGAGTAGGCCTGCGTAGGAATGATAGAGGCAAGAACCCACTTGGGGAAGAATAGGGCTACACCCCCTCCTGCACGGTTGGACCTCGGCGCGGAGGGGATATTGTAGCCGTCAGGGAGGAGAGTGTCAAAGCTTGTGACAGAGCTGGAAGTAAACCATGTCTCGGTGAGACCGAGGACATCAAGGTCAAGTTCCTCCAGAAAGCGGCAGAGGTCGGGGGAGTGTTTGACAGCTGAGTGAGAGTTTAGAGTGGCAATATGGAGAAGGTTGCCATCCTTGAAAGACTTCCGGGGAGGGGTACCAACCAGAGGTATGCCCAGCCGAGGTGTAGAAGAAGCCTGAGTGGGGAAAGAGAAGGAAGGAGGAGAGGGCAGGTTAGCCAAGGAGTAAGCAGCAGGCAGAGGCGAGGAAGCCGTGGAGGGGGAGAGGGGACAGCAGGAGAAGAAAGGAAATTGATGAGGCACGGGAAGCGTCGATCAAAGAGGTGCAGGTTGGCCTTAGGGCCTTGGACCAAGACGGTGGCATTCACATAAACATTTATGAGACCTTAGAGGAGTGGAAGAAGGCCAGGAGGGCCTTCTACCGGCTGCCACCACTAATGGGAGAGGAAGAGAAAGGAGAGAGCACTGAGACCATATGTAGAGTCCATAGGTCTGGTGAGGTAACAACAAAGAGGATGTCAGTGAAAGTTTGCCTGGAGGAGGCACTGGTATAGGTTTCAGTGATAGGGAGGCCTGGGTTGGAGACCAGGATGTCCTTTTTAAACATCTTCATACCAGATTTTGGGAGAAGAGGAGGATAGTCGATAGAGAAGCAGTTAGAGAAGATAGGAGAGACAGAGAGCACCATAGAGTAGGTAGGGAGAGGAGAGAGAAGAGGAAGGTAGAGGGAAGGGGAGAACATTAGGGAAGGATACAGGGCAAGGGTGCAAGCAGATGAGACAGAGAGGCTAGACAAGTTGACAATTGGACAAGAGGCTGGCACTTAGATTTTAAGACTATCACAATGCAATTTTAAAAGCAGGAGGAAAAACACACCTAAGAGTTTGAGAGTCCTGAATAGAGGTGACAAGCCCTAGGTCTCACAATGCAATTTTAAATGCTTACACAATGCAATTTTAAAACAGGAGGAAAAACACACCTAAGTTTCAGAGTCCTGAATAGAGGGAAAAAGGCCTAGGTCTCACAATGCAATTTTAAATACTTATCGAATGCAATTTTAAAAAGGGCGGAATAACACACCTAAGTTTGAGAGTCCTGAATAGAGGGGAAAAGGCCTAGGTCTCACAATCTAATTTTAAATACTTACACAATGCAATTTTAAAACAGGAGGAAAAACGCACCTACGTTTGAGGATATGCTATGTGGACAAGGAGGGTATGCAGGTGTTATGATGTGGCTTAAGAGATACTTGTCCTGACACTGCATCTTAGTGATGTCAGGTGGAGTGTTGGTTCATGAGGATTCTGTCAAACTAATGAGATGTGTGTGTTTACCTTTGTAAAAGCCGATGCAATAGCCCAGCAGGTAGGAGTGCTTGCTTTGACATCTGTGCAGAGCCTGCTGACACAGGTTCAAATCCCGGCAGGGCCGGGCCAAACTCAGCCTTTCATCCTTCTGAGGTCGATAAATGAGCACCACACACCATGGGTAACAATAAGCAGCACTCAGATTCTTGAGGGTTCGTAGCGCTATATAAATGCTAAATTATTATTATTATTAAAAATTCTATATGAAATCAGTTGATGGGCTCTTGAGGGAGATCAAGCTGCGTGTAGGCAGCTGGGGGTTCTTACCGTTATTAACTTTCAAATAAATGCTTAATTCCTATTATCGTGTCACGCTGTGTATGCCTCCTAACATAGGTGGCGGAATTTTGAAGGAAGAAGCATCAGGAGGACCCCTGGCAGGAGTCCAGTGACTGGCCCGCACTTGACTCCAAGGCCGCTCTGCTGTCACCGGCGTTGCAGCGGGCCGGACCCCCAAGCCTGCCACATACCTGACGAGCACGTCTTGCTCGTGCCGCTCTGCTTCCCCGCCTTGTAGTGGCCGCCGTGGAACCATCCACAAATAAGTAGAGTTGCCTCCACCGCACGCGCGGCCCCCATCCTTTATGAAGAAAAGTTTCCATAGTAAGGAAGGGTCTGAAATATGATCTGTTGATCCGGCGATCAGCGTCAGAAGCGATAGCCATCGCCGTGCACCAGGCTAACCACCCACCGTATAATAGAGGCGCACCGAGAGTCCACATCAAGATGTTACCACACGCAACATATAAGAGGGGCACTCTCCTTAGCAAGCATATCTAACCGGCAGAGTAAGTACGGAATCCAGTATCAGTGGACACTACTATATTACACACAGTATATTATAGAAGCACAGATTTGGGCAGGCAAATCTCATCAGAGGAAAGAAGAGAGAAGGTGAAAAGAGGCCTCATCAAAGAAAAGAGAGAAGGAGAAAAGAAGCCTCATCAAAGAAAAGAGAGAAGGAGAAAAAAAAAACATATGTGCCTGGCATAGCTGGAGTGATAATTGCCATAGAGTGGCCACAAAGAGAGAAAGAACAGGTAGAGGATAAGGGAGGTACAGAAAACGGACTAGCAAACACAGAGTGCAGTGAACCGTAATGGCAATGTCAGGAATAAATGGGCCACCAACGTTCATGCCCACCCAAGGAACCCCCAAGATTGCATGGTTGCAATGGAAGAAGGGCTTCCTACACTACCTGAAAGCAGCTTGTGGCAACTCATAGCCCAATGACAGGAAGATGGCTTTGCTCATGCATTTCCTTGGATATGAAGGACAGAGAATCTTCGAGACGCTGCCCCAGGTCTAGGATGATGGAACCGGTGATGCTCCAAATGAACTAGAAGGTGCTCTCTTTAGACTTAACCGACATTTCAACCCCAAAACGAGCACAATTCTAGAATGTTTCAATTTCCGTATGCGCATACAAGAGCCAAATCAATCAGTGGAGGGCTACATCACTGCACTACGCCACTTGGCCCTTTTGTGCAAGTTCAATGATGCCTTTGATGAACATATAAGAGACCAATTAAGGACTCATTGCTCCTCCAACAAGATTAGAGAGGAACTATGGTTAAGGACGAGCCATCTTTGGATGAGGTATTGACCATAGCGCGCAGAGTGGAGCATTCTTTGGCGTGTGTGGCTAAACTATCAAAGAATGAGAGCACTACCTATAAGGATCACAAATCCGAAGTACTGGCGGTGGGTGATACCAAAGGCAAGAAGAAGTCTAGGCCTAAGCAAAGTGGTCGAGGAGGTAGAGAGTCGAAATCCACACAAGGTCCTATCCAGAAGGGAGAAAAAAAAGGAGTGAAGAGAGAGGACCGTTTGTGTTTTCGCTGCGCTAGCGGAAGCCACTTTGAAGCGTTTCTAGGATGCCCCGGGAAGAGAGTCACGTGCTCTAAGTGCAGGAGAAAGGGACATTTTCCTAATTGTTGCAAGAATTACCAATCTGGACAGTTCAACCAAAGGAGAGTACTGTACGTTAATGATGAATCATACTGGAGATCATCAGAAGATGAGGAGTCGTCCTATGTTGAGAACATTACTATTGGCACGATAAATATTGCTGATGATGATGACGATGATGATGACTGCGAGCATCTAAGGATGTGATGATGATGGCCAACTCAGGGTCCAAGATCACGTTGGTGTCCAGAGAGGTGTTTGAAAGAGATGTGAAGGGAGAAGTTAGATTACTGCCGAAGCCGGACATCAACCCTGGTGGATACAACCAAGACAGAATTGAGTTGTTGGGCTACTGTGTTGGCCAATTTGAGTTCAAGATTCGCCATTGTGAAGGGAAAATGTATGTGTCGAAGAAAGGTCTTACGCTATTTGGATGGAGAGAACAGAGGAAACTGAAAATAAGATTAGACCCTAATAAAGAGGAGCAGGTACTTAATATGGGTTGTGCGATAGCTGATAGGCATCCCCTTGTCTTTAAGAAGGGTGTTAGGAAGATAAAAGGGGTCCATCATCAAATAATTTTGAGAAAAGGTAGTAGACTTGTGGTGGCAAAGTTGAGACCTTTACCCATGATGTTAAGAGAGGGTGTCAGGAGGGAAATGTACAAATTGCTGCAGATGGACATCAACGAAAGGGCTGTGGGTATGGAGTGGACATCCCCTGTGGTGGTGGTGGTGAAGAAGGGTTCGGGAGAGCTCAGACTATGTGTGGACTTGCGCAACCTCAACAGATGTGTGTTGGTGCACCGGCATCCACTCCCTAATATGGGGGAGATGTTAGCGAGGGTCGGCCGTGGGAAAGTGTTCTCAAAACTTGACATGGCGTCGGCCTACCATCAAGTGGAGCTTGAGGAAGGGTGTCAGAAACTGACTGCTTTTGTTACCCATGAAGGGGTTTTTCAATTTACCAGGATGCCCTTTGGGCTGGTGTCGGCATCGCCAGTGTTTCAGAAGCTTATGGACAGGATGCTAGGCGGTGTAAAAGTCATGTTCTGTTTTCAAGATGACGTGCTCATCTGCGGTGAATCTGTTGAAGAACACAATGCTATATTGAATGACGTGTTAAGGATATTTGAAAGGAAGGGTATTACCTTGAGAGAGGAGAAATGCTTGTTTGGCGTGAGTCAGGTAGAATGTTTGTGTCATGAGGTATCAGGAAATGAGGTCAGACCGAAGAAGAGCTTAGTTGATGCAATAAAAGTGGTGAAGAGGCCCACCAATAAGGTGGAATTGAGATCTTTTCTAGGCTTAGCAGAATTTTACCAGAAGTTCGTAGAAAACTATGCATCCAAGGTTGTCGAGCTGAGTAAACTACTGAAGAAGGGCGCCGAGTTTGTGTGGACTCAAGTATGTGAGGAAGAATTCTGAGAGTGAAGAGGGATATTGATTTGGCTCAGCCCTTAGGATGTTACGACACTAGGCGGAAAAGTGACATAACTGTTGATGCATGTGATGGGGGAGTCGGTGCGGTTTTGTCTCAGATCAATCCAGATGGGTCCCATGACATAATAGCACATGCGTCGCGAGCACTTAGGGGAGCAGAAGGAAGATACTCTGTTTTGGAGAAAGAGGCATTATCATGCTACAGGGCAGCAGAGAGATACAAGAATTTTGTATGGGGAACGGATTTTAAAATTCAAACAGATAATAGGCAGCTAAAAGTCATTTTTGAGAACAAAGGGTTGGACAAGATATCAAGGAGGGTGGCAGGATGTGTCACCAGGATGCAATGCCACCGATTTCAGATGGAGGAGATATCCGGCAAGGAAAACATTGTAGCAGATAGTTTGTCTCGTCTAAGGGTGGCACCGAGTGCTAGGGAGGATAAAGATGCAGAAATGGAAATGTTTTTTGTCAATACTGAGGGTATAGTGTCTATAGAGGTGTGGTTAGAGGAAGGAATGAAAGACGAGGTATTGTCATGGGTCATGACATATGTCTTAGCATCGGTGTGGCCTGGGCGGATGGAACTATTGGAGGGAGTGAAGCCATTTTGGGAAGTAAGGGATGAACTTTGTGTAAGAGATGAGGTTTTGTTTTCGATGGGAGCGTGCAGTGGTTCCGATTGGATTACGTGGCAAGGTTGTTGATTTAGCCCATGTTGGGCATATTGGTATTGCTAAAAGCAAAGGTGTTCTCAGGTCTGATTATTGGTGGCCAGGTTTTGAAAGGGACATTGAGAAGAGAGTGGGTGAGTGTCAGGTGTGTATTAAGTCAGGAAAAGGACTTGTTGCGATGAGACAACCGATGGTGGAGATGAACATCCCTACGGGGGTGTGGAGAGAATTAGCTATGGATATTTTGGGTCCGATTGACCTGGGCTATGGGAGAGGTAAATATCTTGTACTGCTCATGGACATGTTTTCCCGGTGGTGCGAGTTAGCGATTGTTAGGAACATTTTGGGTAAGAGTATGGTTGATGTATTTCAAGAAGTGTCTGCGAGGGAAGGTGTTCCAGAGAGTGTGCTGATGGATAATGAGACACAGTTCACTGGAGGATGTTTTCCTGAGTATTTGGTGAAGTGCAGGGTCAAGCATAAGAAGTCGGCTCTCTACCACCCAGAGACGAATGGTATGGTGGAAAGGATGAATAGATGTGTGATGGAAAGTGTACACATGGCCCAGGAAAGTGGCTGTGATAAGAGAGTAGCCATTCAGGAAAGGATATGGGCTTTACGAATGGCTCTGCATGCATAGACGGGTTTATGTCCTTTTGAACTGATATGTGGTCGGAAACCGAACTCTGCAGTGAGTCTGCCATGGTAAGCATATTAGAGAATCTGACCTGCTGCTTGAAGATGTGAGAAAGTTGTTGAAGAGGAGTAAGGAGGAATGGGTCATGAGAGTAAAATGTGGTGACATGGTGCGAATAAGAAAAGCTGTGATAAAAAGGAAAGGGGATCCTTTATATTCTGACCCCGTGAGGGTAGTTGTGGTGTTGAAGGGGGACATTCCCATTGCGGGTGGTCAGGTATGGAACAACAATAGAGTTGCTGTGGACAGGAGAGATGTTGTGTGAGTGTGTGGAGGAGATAGATTGAGAGAAGGTTTTGTTTCATTAATGTGTGATATATAAAAGGAGGGAGATGTGTTATGATGTGGCTTAAGAGATACTTGTCCTGACAGTGGATCTTAGTGATGTCAGGTGGAGTGTTGGTTCATGAGGATTCTGTCAAGATAATGAGATGTGTGTGTTTACCTTTGTAAAGATTCTATATGAAATCAGTGGATGGGCTCTTGAGGGAGATCAGGCTGTGTGTGGGCAGCTGGGGGTTCTTACCGTTATTAACTCTCAAATAAATGCTTAATTCCTATCATTGTGTCATCCTGTGTATGCCTCCTAACAGCAGGGTAGCGTGAGAGTCTAAACCTGGTAGACGGCTGGCACATGGCTTCCTTGCAGACAACTGCAGACACAGTAGGGAGCCGCCTCCTGAGGGAGCTGCCCTTGGCCTAGGGGCCCTTATCCGCAGGGGCTGCCAGGCAGGAGGGCTGCCCTGGGAGGGTCAGTAATGAACAGTGATCTGACCAGTCAGGGGGATGAAGGTTGGATGGGAGGCAGGACGAGGTAGGAAAGAGGAATTTGGAGTCGGGAGGTAAAGGGAACAACGCTGCTGAAAAACAGGGACTGGGGGCTCAAAAAACACACACTTGCACAGTATCCAAAGCCCAGGAGGAGCTAGCAAAGCCCAGCACTCACCTCAGTCGCCAGTGGCAAAGTGGCGAACAAAGAATGCAACCGTACAATAGTACGATTACAAAGGGCCTACAGAGGCCAATCAGGAGCTGGGGGTGGGATGGGAGGCGGAAGGAGGGAAAAAAGAGGAAGTGGGAGTCGGGAGGGAAAGGGAACAAGGCAGACAAAAAACGGAGGCTCAAAAACACACAATTGCACAGTATCCAAAGCCCAGGAGGGGCTAGCAATGCCCAGCACTCACCTCAGTCACCGATAGCAAATTCTGACCAATTAGTAGTATTAGGTCGTACTCTACATGGTGATGCCAAAGGCCTTTAAAACCTCTGCTTTGCTTTAGAATAGCCAGAGTGCTCTCGAGCAGAAGAGTCCTTTGCGGAAATTTGTATTCTGTACAATTAAACTTTGTTATCCTTGCAACGCTACCTGCTGGCCTATTTCCCTAGAGGGTTGTCTTTATTCTGGAGTGTGCATAAAAAGGGACTTGCCTTCACAACTAATAAATGAAACATGACCATTTTATAATTTAAAATCATGTTTTAATGGAGCTGAAAAGAACCACAATGGTTTCAAATCACCACATTTTTCCTGGGAAATGGGTTATAGTGTCCATGATATGCAACATTTGTGCAGCAGTATGTCCGTGGTTCAAGGCTCTGGTGGTGTCATGGTGGGCAGCCATTCTAATGGGAATCACGATGGGGAGGCCTGTGCAGGTTATTAAAGTTCTGCTGGTCGTCTCAAATGTTTCAATGACTTAATTTTGTGCTGTGGGTATTTCAGGCTCGATTGTGACATCACAAGCTGTAATTGAGTATGGTGTGGGATGGTTTGTGGACCCAATAGTTGATTGCAATGTATGTTTTTCTTTAGGGGTCCAAAGTCCAATCAGTTCTGTGTGGGGAGATTATTTTGTGTTTCACGATGGAAAATGCTAATTACTTTACTTTGTATAAAAGTACTTATTTTAGGGGTGTGTCTTTGACAGCGCCTTTTCATTCAGTTCTGTTGCACAATCTGTTTTGAATTTGCTGTCCCAGCTGCGTCTGTGGCCCTGAATAAAACTGTGTTACTTCTTGCACCGGCGTACACTCCTTTTTGGCTACTTTTGTCATTTTTGGTGAGTTGTAGATCTAGATGTTGCCTAAAGTTAAGAAAAGACTTCACCAGTAATCATATACATTGTAGCCAACAAAGTGTCAGTTAGAGTGGGTATATAAAATAGAGAATGGGCCTCATTACGACCCTGGCGGTAAGGGGTTAACGCCAGCATTAGCTGCGCCGACCCCTTACCGCCAATTACGAGGTCCCCTAGCGCCATGGTGCTTTTAACACCTGCTTTTAGCAGGTGTTAAAATCCATGGCGCTAAGGGACCATGGAGTTAATTACGCCACCGTAATTTACGGTGGCGTAATTAACGCCTTCCCCACTCCCATTATGCCCTATGGGGCAAAAATGGGAATGGGGAAGGGTAAATGGGGATTGGGGACTTACCGCCCCGCCTAGGTCGGAATGGGGCGGTAAGTCCGCCAACCACCATGGCGTAAACGTAGTTTACGCCATGGTGGTAAAGTCACGGCCCAGGCGGTAACTTACCGCCTGGGTCGTAATGAGGCCCAATATCTCCTAAATATTGTGATGAATCCTATGGGCCTCTCACTAGTTCCCTGCCTAAAGTTTCCTCCCAGGTGGTTAGGGAAAGGTAGACTCTTTCAAATTCTGACTTGGGGGTGGGGGTCTGCAGGTGGATTGCCTGGGAGGAGAAAAGGCCCAGGGGAATGGGAGGAATACGTGGGATGAGATGTAGTATTTGCCTTTCTCTACGGAGGCTGGCTCAACACTGCCAAAATATCTAATGGCTTGTTGTGGTGAAAATCTTGCTGGTCCACAAGATACATGGGTAAACTGGGGTGAAAACTAGTCCTTGGGAGAAATAAAAAACCCTCTGTAATGCAGAAAACGTATAACACTAAAGACCTCTCCAAAAACCAAAGTTGCAATGAAAGGAAATATGTGAATAAGAATGGTTTGACAGAGCTGCCTTTTCCTTTTCAATCAGGGCTGATGGCCAATCCTTATGATGTTCCTTGGAAGAATAATATGAAGTTTAAAAGTAAAACAACAGAAACTCAAAAGCAATTTTTTCTATTAGGGACTTCAAGTCCCATAATCCCCTAAGTACTGGGATGAGGAAGAGGGCTGAAAAGGTACAATGTTGCAGGAGTGGTCAGATCATTAAATCAAATGAACCACATCTGAGGGAGATTGACAGGTTTAAAAGGACCACTCAGGTGCAGGTCAGAGAGAGCAGGAAGCTAATGTTGTTGGGAAGGAGCAGAGGAAGCAAGAAGCAGAAGCAGCATGGTCTGTGTTGGCAGTCCAGGTAGAAGCTGAAGGACAGGGAAGATGCTGAGACCACTGTTTTGCAGATATCAGCCGCCGGTCCTCAGAGGGTCTGTGCCTCTAGAATTCTGAAGTGCAGAAGTTGCACAGCGGGAAGCATGCAGGAGTTAAGCTGACCCCCTTGTGACCAGTTCTGCAGAGGCTGTGCAGCAGGAAATGGCTGGCATGCCCCTGAGAGAATTGAGGCTATCTCTGACAGCTGATGTGCTCCTGCGCTGTTGGAGAAGGTCCAGTGGAAGGTGGCGTGGAAGAGGGGGGGCTCCTGGAAGCAGTTTGCCGGATTATGAGAAGCCACCACAGCAGAAGTCATGGGAGCGGCGAGGGAAATAGAGGCATTCGTCTTACCCGGTGAAATTACAAGCAAGCAGTGACCATGGAGCACTCCATCCCTGCTCGTGTAGCAGAAGCAGGCGTTCGGCGAGTGAAGAGCACTTGCGTGTGTGTAAAAGTAACTTGCAAGTTGATTGTGACCGTCAAACTATTGCAAAGCAGAAGCAGCACTCACGTGTGAGTAAAAGTAACTCCCAATTCGATTTTGAATACAAAACTATTATAAAGCAGCAGCAGCACTCGCGTCAGAGCAAAAGTAATACCTCAGTTGATTTTGAATACCTAAAGCAGCAGAAGTGTATAATAATAAAGCCAAATGACCGTTACTTTGAAAGTGTGAATCTTTGGAAACCCCAACAACCCAATGGGGAACATTTGTTGAGAATTGATAATGACAAGCATTGCCCAAACCAAGAGAGACTAAGATCAAGGCCAATACAACCTAGCCAGTATTCTCAACCACTAAGTGGGACTAATGCGGGCTGCAGAAACTCTGAAACTTGTTGCCAATACTTTGTACAGTATATGGTGCACGCTGGGATAAAAACACTTTGCCAAACCCCAAGGAGAAGAGGGAAGAGACCTTATCCCTGTCAGTCATTGGTTACTTGAGTAGGGGGGATGCAAGAGTGGTAAAACAAGGTTGCCCTTCTCAGAAAAGATACTCAGAGGGAGAGGAGCATCATTACAGAAAAGTTTTAAAGAGCACTAATGTGAATCTTGTTTTCTGTGAAAAGATAATAGAAGTGTTGAAGCTGCACTTTGCTGAAGACTGCAAAGTTGTTGTGAACTTTGGTCTTGACCACAAAAGCACCTGTTGTTGTGAAATGCTGTTCGGGCAGGGGATTATACCCAGATGGCAAGCCTTTGAAGTTGTAGGCTTGGCATTGAAGTAGACCAGGCGG
The DNA here is from genome assembly GCF_040938575.1 of Ambystoma mexicanum. Lineage (NCBI taxonomy): Eukaryota > Metazoa > Chordata > Amphibia > Caudata > Ambystomatidae > Ambystoma > Ambystoma mexicanum. Next base: position 331,244,832 of record NC_090940.1, on the reverse strand, counting down.
AAGGTGAAGAAGTGGTACGAGGTGGTTCTGACAAAGACAATTTATGTTGTTTTTGGTGCTATAAGAATGGAGTAGAGCTGTTACAAAAAACTATATTTCCTTGGAAGGTATCAGTGTTCCAAATATCATCCTGACCAAGACACTTTTGGTTGCTATTGATGAACTGAGAACCTGTTCAAGGGGAAGGAAGATCCTTAGATCTTTTATGTTGGAACTTTCTGTTGACAAATTGAAGTTGCATTGAACTATATTGGAACTTTTATTTATTCATTTATATTGCGCTGAAGCCCGCAGGCATCAAGCGCATACATTTAGATGAGTAACAAAACACAAATTAAACGAGATGGACAGGCGCTACTTAGTCAGCCTTGAGGGATCTACTGTGTCTATCTAAAGATGGTGGTCTTCAGAGCTTTCTGAAAAGCCAGGTAATTGCTCTCTTGTCTGACTACAGTCGGCAGTCCATTTCATGCTTGGGCTGCTTTTACCGGAAAGGATCTACCTAGCATGTTTGAGCATTTTAAAACTTTGCAAGTGGTCTGACCCCTAGATTCAGATCTCAATGATCGGCCTAGTTGAAGAGGGAAAATCTGAGTGTCCCTTCCCTCCCGATGGAGCTTCCAACAGGAAGAAGCACCCCTGACAGAATAACCATCGGCCGTATGAGGTTGCACCAATCCCCACCGCTCCCAGCATAAGCACACACCACGAACGGTACCCAGCCACCCGACCATACAACCCTGCAGTGGAATGAACTTTATCCAGTCCAAGCAATGACAACCAAGACTGAGCTGGAGATTATTATTTGGACCAAATCAATTGACGTTCCTGCAAGCTATGGTGCAGGTCGCTAAAGACGCCATGACAACATAGCCACATTATACAGGAAGCACACGTGCAACCTGCACAGCCAGGACAATCACACACCAATCTACACGAAGAACATACGCATACAGTTCTATGAGCTAGAGGACAGTGACATATACATACTGTCTGCATGTTTATTATTTTGCCACATAGGCTCGCTACAGCACCGTAAAAACGCAAGATGCCAGAAGAACTTGTGTATGTGCTTGCAGATGCTACACGCTATTAATCCTATGGATGGACAGGAGCACTCAAAGGACCTGACCAAATGTGACACGCTCTTAACCTATGGACAATTACGTCGAACGAATAACTGGAACCGATGTAGGCCTTAGGCAAATCCAGTGAACTAGAGTCATCTCACAGAAATCCCAAGCCGCAAGATGCTGTGCAAAGCAGAATAGCCTGGCAGGGGCCACAGCCGCCAAGGCCACGATGTTGCAAGTGACATTCCTCACCCACCGCACCACAGTGAGCCCAGCTACAGGAGAGAATATCCCAAGGTAAAATACAAATCAAATCGAAGTAATTCGGCCTCACCAGCAGTCTCCTCACACGTGATCTGGCCAACCTGACATGATACAAAGGCCTGGAAGCTGGGAAGGCGCAGCTGTCTCACGGCTGGGACCGAACTTGCAACAAATTGCAACAATCCATCTACAACATGCGCTGGGAATGGACCGCTCTCATGGCATTAGTAAAAACACCCCATTGTTACACATTGTCACATAGTCACACCTTGCTGATACACACCATGGGTAAGCAGGTGTCTCACGGGCTGGGAACAACGGTAGTCCGAGGCTTGGGGGCTCCCAGCCTGACCAATGAAGACACTGGGGGATAGGGGACGGTGGCGGGAACCCCCATCCAATCAGCAGGGCTTCTAATGTAACAGTTTTCAGGTGACAATTTCTAGGGACGACCCAAGTATACCACCTGACACTGTATACACCACTAACAACGCACACTATATGTTCATATACTGAACCTACCCCTCTGGGAGCCAACCCGGAGTGGCGTTAGGTTTGGGGAAGGATTTTGGTAAGTGACGTCGAGTGGGATGTGAAAAGTGTACAAAAACGGCCTGCAAGCCCAAAATCGGCGAGATGTGCCTGGACTGGATTTTGCTCCATGCGTATGATCCCTGCTTGTTTGTCATAATAAAACAGCAGTAACCCTTTGCTCCTTGTGTGGACCTCGACTTCTTTGGGACATTGGAAGGAGTTAGGGCCTTCCGAGAGCTGGAGGTCTGCGGACCCTAGGTACGGCTCTGCCAACCCCAGAAAAGACCTTAACAAGTTGCAGGCCCCAGCGAGATCGTTTGTGATTTTGACTCAGCAAGGTGCTGCTCCCTCTGCCGTCGGACCTCGGAGGACTGCATGAGCCTCATGAATTGCAACACAACCGGACAGCGCAACCAAAGATTGGCCAGCGGGAGCTTCAGAAATCATCCCGCCCGCAGTTGTCGAGTGTCCAGACGCGGTCCAGAAGAGGCGAGACAAGCTAAGTGGGAGGGGAGCCAGCAGCCGAGCGGCGCCGGCAGATGTGTTACGCTCACCTGGTATCCACGGGGATGCCACCCAGCCCTGGTTGGATGATTTACACTCTCAAACCCTCTCCCGGTCCCTTGGTAAGGCCTCTGGTTAAAGATGGGTCTGCAATATAGGAGAGCTGGATTCAATACCAGGTTGTCTTTATGTTTTCCCACCTCCCTTGGCCTCTACTCCTTCCTCCCCCTTGGGACGTCTCCTCACCTTAAAATTGTAAAAGGTGGATTCTCCGTCCTGCTCCTCGTGGCAGGGGTGCGTAGATGTGGAGGGCGAGCAGCGACCAAGTTACTTTTCTGGTGCAAGCCCCCCCTGTGGGAATCCAGGCCTGCTGCGACTCTGTAGGTTTGCTGCTTTACAGTCTTTATATGCAGTTCTTATGTTCCTCTTAGTTGGAATAATAATGTCTTGCTTCTTTGCTTTTAGGTATGGAAAGGTATTTTGGTATTGTCATGCAATTTGAAGATGAGCATGGGCCGGTAGGCGAAAGCGCGGTGTGCGCGGTGCTGTCCGGTGAGTAATGCGCTATGCGCAGTGCTGTTTCGCCTTTTATGTTGCTAACCTGTGTCTTTTCTCTCCTTGCAGGTTGCGATGTTCCTCGCCAAGCGCCGTAATGTTCCAGCAATGATACTGACCAGGGGATGACTACCCAGGTAAGAATTGTGTGGTGAGGAAACGTGAGAAAACGCTTACTAATGCTGTCTCTCTCTCTCCTCTTTCCAGGTTATGGTATTCCAGGGTGCATGCAGTGCCGGATGATGGAGTTCGTACCTTCAGGTGAGTGGAACTGAAGTCGGCAATGGATTGAAGACAGGATACTGTTCCAGGTAAGTTTCGTAATGTTCTTTCTCACTCTGCAGGTCATTGGTTCCAGGCAGGGCTTTAAGTGGGCCGGGGCCTGCCGGTGCTGGGCCCCAGCAGGCTCTGCAATTTCGTTTGAGGCGGGGCCCTGCTGGGGCCCACTAATCTCCCCTGGCAGCCCCGGCCACTACACAAAAGGCTTTTTTTTCCACAGCCTGAAGCTCTCGCTCGTGTGCGAGAGCTTCAGGCTTCAGAAAAAAATGCCTTTCAGCCATAATGGTGGCGCCGCACCTGCGAGGCATCCCTTTAATCAAGTGATGCCCATGGGCCGGCGCCACCATTAAGGAGACAACGTGAGGCCGCTGGAAGCAGAGGCCTTGCTTTCTACATACTGAAGCTCCCGCGGATTTGCGGGAGTTTCAGTCTTCAGGAAAAAGGCCTCAGCTTTCAGCGGCCTCACCCTTTCAGCCTTAATGGTGACGCTGCCCCTCCCCAGCTGGCGAGGGACAGCGGCACCATTAAGGTTGAATAGGCGAGGCGCTGTCCCCTGCCGGGCAAGCCTATAGAAAATAAATGCAGAGATCAGCACCCTCTCCCTAAGAGGGAGAGGGTGCTGATCTCTACAAAAGGCTGCCTGGCAGGGGTGCCAGTTGCCCATTGAGCCGAGGCTCGTCAAGGGGGCATGGCCTAATGGGCCAGAGGGACCCCCGCTGTTAGGTCACGCCCCCTCAATGAGCCCCGGCTCGATTTGTAGTGCCACTTAAGGCACTGGTTTCAGGTAAGCTGGCATCAAAGAACTGGACACGGTGAGCGTTACGCTGCCCACAGCAGAATAACGCAAAGCATGTTCTGCTGTTTGGGTGTGGTTTAAATTGTCTCAGGTAAAGTAGTCCAGGTAAAGTAGTCCCATGCCTGCCATACCCAAAAGACTAGACCGCATAGCTCAGTTCCTTGTAACTGAGCTATGTGTGTGCCTCCATGTTGTCTGAACCCCCCCAAGTTAAATAGTCCCAAGTAAATGGTCCTATTCTAATGTTGGTCTTCATGATGGTTATGAGCCTGGCGCCAAAGGCGCTAGGACTGACTCCAAGAGAGTCTTGGATGAGGTTTTAAGGCCTTTGACCTGGCCCTAACTGGAAGGCTGGCTTGCCAGTGAGGGCCAGGGGCAAGGGTCATGATAGCACTCCCCCCCTCCCAAGGCCCCTCTCACGGTGGCACTTCTGCCTGGTCCTGGTTTGGCTGGGTAATTCTGATGGAACTTTTTAATTAAGCAAGGTGCATGGATGTATTCACTAGATTCCCATGATCTGTCTTGAGGGCCATATCCCTTCCAATCAACTAAGTGGTATAGTTTGGACCTGGTGTATTTTGAGTCTAGGATATCCTTTATTTCAAACTCTGGTTCTCCGTCAACTAATACTGGTTTTGGTAGTGTTGTAACCCGAGTACCGGGTTGTACCGGTTTCAGGAGTGATACGTGAAACACAGGATGAATCTGCATAGTGGGTGGTAGGGCTAATTTAACTGCCACTGGATTTATTATGGATTCAATAGAATAAGGTCCCAGATATCAGGGACGAAAGGTCTGAGTCCCTTTTATGAGAACATATTTTGATGCTAACCAGACCTTGTCTCCAATTTGATAGTCAGGGGCTTTACTACGATGTTGGTCAATACATTTCTTTTGTCTGTTCTTGGCTTGGAGTAAATGTTCTTCTGCTTCTTTGAAAGCCTGGGAAATACTTGTATGTAGTGTGTTAACCGCTGGCATTTCCAAAGGGGTTGGGAGATCCAATTCTGAAGTATGTGGATGTCTACCATATATAGCGTAGAAAGGGGTTTGTCCAGTTCTGGTGTGTAATGAATTATTATAGGCATATTCAGATATCCATAACAAGTCCTTCCAAAGTCTTTCCACTTGATGTAACATGCAACGTAAGTATTGCTTGAGGGTTTGGTTTGTTCTTTCTGTTTGGCCTTCTGTTTGAGGATGGGGACTTGTGGATAGTCGAATGTCAATTTGGGCCATTGAACAGCATTTCCTCCAGAAATTGGATACAAACTGACTACCTTGATCTGAGATCAAGACCGATGGAAAGCCATGAAGCCGTACTATTTCCTCCAGGAATACTTTTGCTAAATTGGATGCATTTGGAAATCCCTTAAAAGGAATAAAGTGTGCCATTTTAGAGAACAACTACCAAGATGGTGTTGAATCCTTGACTGGGAGGTAGATCTGTAATGAAATCAAGGGACAGTATGTGCCATGGTGCAGGAGGAATTTCCAATGGTTGGAGAAGACCAGCTGGTTTCTGCTTTTGGGACTTGTTTTGTGCACACACACCGCAGGATTGGATAAATTGGATGATGTCTTTATGCCATGTGGGCCACCAATAGTTTCATTTTACTTTAGCTAGAGTTTTGGCAATTCCAGGATGACCTTCAATCAGGGAGTCGTGATAACCTGAAATAACCTGCTCTTGTAAATCTTTAATTGGCAAGTATAGACGGTTCCTAAAATATGGTAACTGGTCTTCAATGGTGTAAAAGCGGGATCCGTTAAGAGTTGGAATTTGGTTTGGAGTTCACCCTGTGTCAATGTTGTCGGAAGATCCAGGAGTTTGTCTTCTGGAATGATGGCTACTGGATCTGGAGTTATGTATACCTTTTCATCAACACCCATGCGGGACAAGGCGTCATCCTTTCCATTTCGGACTCCTGGCCAGTAGCTGATCACATAGTCATATTCAGCAAAGAGAAGAGCCCACCGCAGTTGACGGGATGATTGAGCCTTCGCGGTTTTTAGGTATTGCAGGTTTCGATGATCAGTTATGACCGTGACAGTATGTCTAGCACCAAGGAGATAGTGTTACCATGCCTTGAAAGCTGATTTTATAGCCAAGAGTTCTTTGTCTGTGATAGCATAGTTGAGTTTGGGAGGTAAGAATTTTTGGGACCAGAAGGCCTCAGGGTGTAACTGGCCAGTTCCTGGGTCCCTTTGTGAGAGAACAGCTCCCATAGCCATGCTAGAGGCATCTGTTTCAACTATATAAGTTAGGTCTGGGTGAGGATGTCGTAGAACTGGAGCAGAAGTGAATTTTTTCTTAAGGCCTTCTCTGCTTGTTCGATCCAATGGAACTTTTTATTGTTTTTTCCCAATAGTAATGTAATTGGATGCACTATTTGGGAAAAATCTGGGATGAATTGGCGGTAAAAGTTTGCAAAGCCCAACATACTCTGGATTCCTTTAAATGAAGTTGATGATGGCCAGTTAAGAATGGCATCTACCTTGTGCCTATCCATTCTGATACCTTTTGGTGTGAGGATAAAACAGAGGAACTCCACTTTGGTGACATGAAAAGAGCATTTTTCAAGTTTAGCATACAGTTTATGTTGGCAGAGTTTAGTAAGGACGGAGCAGACATGCCTGACATAGTCTTCTTTTGTAGCAGAATACACTAAAATTTCATCAATGTAAACCAGGGCGCAAACGTCGATTAACTTCCGCAAAACATCATTCATAAAGTACTGGAATGCAGCAGAAGCGTTGCAAAGTCCAAAAGGCATTACCTGGTATTCATACTAGCCGTATTTGGTACAAAAGGCGGTTTTCCATTCGTCTCCGTTCTTCACTCGAACAAGATGGTAAGGTCCAGTTTGGTATAGATTTGGGCGTCTTTGACTTGATCCAATAATTCGGAATTAAGGGGCAGTGGATAACGTTTTTTTACTGTGATCTGGTTTAATGCGCGATAGTCGATGCAAGTCCTCAAATCTCCTTCCTTATTTAGTATGAAGAATAAGGGACTGGCTGCCGGTGATTTAGATGGGCGGATAAATCCATTTGCCAGGTACTGATCAAGATAAGATTTCAAATGGAGGTTGTCTGATTCATTAAGTGCATAGATTCAACCACAAGGAATTTGCGCACTAGGTATCAGGTCGATCTGACAATCGTAGGGCCTGTGCAGTGGTAGAGTATTGGTTTGTTCTTTCTGCAACACGTCTTGAAAATCTTGGTATTCATTTGGTAGAGTACTAGTCACACCTGGTACAATCGCTGCCATACTGGTAGTAGCAGATGTACATAAGTCTGTTTTCCCCTTTTCTTGGTAATAACAGGTGAGCACAATCATCGGAAAATGCCAACTTCGTGGCACGCCAATCTATTAGAGGGTTGTGAGCTACCAACCATGGCATCCCTAAGATTAGTTGAAACTGAGGAGCTTTGATGAGATTGAATGCAATAGATTCTCTGTGTCCATCCTGGCACAGTAGGGTTAGTGCTGCTGTGCATTAGGTTACTGGTCCGGAAGGAATTTCTGTCCCATCAACAGTAGTAACTTTTTCAGTAGTCGACTTAGAGCATAAGGGAAGCCCCATCTCTGCTGCCAGATCTTGGTCTACATAATTCCCCACTGCTCCACTGTCTATGTATGCTTCGACAGCATGCATCCGAGACGGTTGTTGGTGATTGATCAAAATTACTGGTAATAGGGTATGCTCACTACCATTATTGATAGTACAATCATGGGATCCGTGCAGTGTCTGACCTCCTGAGACTGACTCCAACAGCCGTCTGGCTCTCCCTATGCCGCCCCAACCTCATCTGTTTTGAAACCTGCACTGCGTTCAACACTGCACGCAGAGGCCAGTTCACGCGCCTGAGCACTGCTTAGCTCCACTACATGTTACTTTTGTTTTTCTGTGTCAAGAGATTGACAACAACATCCATAGGTGGCTATTTTCAGTACCCATTAATATACCACACTCCACCTTACCGACCAAACCATTCATGCAGTTTACACACAATTCTTACTGAAAAGCTTAATTAGCGCATTAGGAACCCATTCTAAACTGCGTTCTTGGTTGACACACATGTGCAACTTAATGAAAAACACATTCATGTCTTGTTTTTTTGCGCCCATTAATATTTTTTAAAAATAGAGTTAATAAATGGGTAATTAAATGTGTATATTATCTAACATTTTTAAACAACTTATTTTTAAAGAGCCCATACAGCTAGATGAAAAACGGTGTTCAGTATATTTTTGCTTCTTCTCACAATAATGGCACTTTCTCTACAATATGATAGTCAGTCTTCACTCATTTTCCATTCTCCACACCTCTCACTCATTTCCACTTCCCACGAACATCCCACCAGTGTCAAAACATAAGCAACTGCTATAGTGGACACTGGTTACCATGTTGAATTCTGGTGACTACGGTGGATAACGGGTACAATGGTGGCAGTTGGTTGATATGGTGAATGCTAGTTACCATACTACACTATAGTTCCCATAGCGAACGCTGGAATCTATAAAAGTAGTAAAATAGTAGAATAAATTATTCTATTAAAGTAGCAGCAAGTGCTGTGACACTACAAAGGAATGTCAGCACTTTCACTGATTGAACTGTTTTGCAAATGATAGAAACGGAGAGATAAACAATTAAGTAAAGTACACAGAAGAAATTCTGAGGAACACATACAAAATACAGGTACCACAAGATGTGTTTTTATATGATAATGGGTCTGAACTCAGCAAGATTCAATAAGGGATGTTGTAATCATGATTATCTGGAGAGATGATTGTACAGAGCCAATACAATTTGGCTAATCAGTGGGGAGTTTTAATATGTGCCAATAGTTCTGGAGACTTGAGCAAATGCATGTGCAGAAAGGCTTAGAGCAGCTAAAGAGAATGTACAAGCAGAATACACTCTGCCTCTATGTATGTGGTTGTAATTTGGGAGGCCATGAGCCCTGTTGAGCCTAGAGAGAAATCAGATGCCAAACCCTACATTATAGGGAGGGACCCTGGAATTAAAGCAAATCCCTGTCATTAAAAGGAATTCTAGAGCAAAGAGACTAGAAGCTGGGAAAACATGATACAAGTGCACTTTTCAAATTAAAAGGCTTCTGTAGATGGTTTACTTACTTTTTCATCAGGGCGCTCATCCAGCGGCTGGACAGCCTGCGATCCTCCCTAGAAGAAAACAGAAATGTAAGAAACATTTTCTAGACCCAGGGATGTCATTTCACCAAAATGCCAGGGGTAGCGGAAGTGACATCACATGACATGTGACCTCTGATGACATCACAGGAAGTGATGTCATTTGACCCCACCCTGAAGTGACATCACGGGAAGCGATGGAACATGACCGTTTACCCCTTGACAAAACAGGAAGTGGCATCACATAGCATTGTTTCTAAGTACACTATGAAAAATATGGTTACAATGTTACTATATGTGATGTACATTTCATACAAGAATGGATCACGATATGTATCGGCAGGAAAAAACATGCTATAACTGCAACTTGCGAAAAGCAAAATACATAGGGCCTCATTACACGGTAGGCGGTGAGCCATGGCGCTATTAGCGCCATGGCTCATGCCGGTAAAATACTGGTACCTCCTTGGTGGAAAAGGGATTTACCGCCCTATTCCAAGGTTGGAGGGGCGGCAAATCCCCCTTCCACCATTGCCCTTCCCCATTCCCATTTCTGCCCCATAGGGCTCTATGGGAATGGGGAAGGCGCTAATTACGGCACCGCAATTTTGCGGTGCCGTAATTAGCTCAGAGGTCCCTTTGCGGGTTGGATTTTAACGCCTGCAAAAAGCAGGCGTTAAATCCCCCAACCCGCAAAGGGACCTCGTAGTAAGGCGGTAAGGATTTACCGGTACCGGTATTTTACCGGTACCAGTAAATCCTTACCGCCATCCGTGTAATGAGGCCCATAGTCTGAAATGGATGCTTATTCTACTCTAAATGCTTTTTGGAGGATTTTGGGCCTCATTACGACCCTGGCGCTAAGGGATTAATGGTACCGTAAAAGGCTGCGGCGCCGTTAACCCCTTAGCGCCTAATTAAGGTCCCTTTGCGGCTCCCGACCTTACGGCTGGTCTGGACCAGCCGTCAAAGTAGTGACCCGCAAAGGGACCTTGAAGGTAATTACGGTACCGCAAATTGCGGTACCGTAATTACCACCTTCCCCATTCCCATTGAGCCCTACGGGGCAAAAATGGGAATGGGGAAGGGCCAATGGTGCATGGGGAATTACTGCTCCGCCAACCTTGCAACGGGGTGGTAATTCCCCATTGCACCATGGCAGACTCGTTACAATACCGGCAGCAACCATGGTGCTAATAGCGGCATTGGTTACCGCCGGTGTTGTACTGAGGGCCTTTGTCTGCATTGCGAATTTGAGGTGTTTAAGAACAGACTATGGGCCTCATTACACGGATGGCGGAGAACCATGGCGCTATTAGCGCCATGGTTCATGCCGGTAAAATACCGGCACCACCTTGGCGGAAAGGGGAATTACCGCCCCATTCCAAGGTTGGCGGGGCGGTAATTCCCCCTTCCACCATTGCCCTTCCCCATTCCCATTTTTGCCCCATAGGGCATAATGGGGAAGGCGCTAATTACGGTACCGCAAATTGCGGTACCATAATTAGCTCGCTGGGTCCCTTTGCGGGTTGGTTTTTAACGCCTGCAAAAAGCAGGCGTTAAATCCCCCAACCCGCAAAGGGACCTCGTAGTAAGGCGGTAAGGATTTACCGGTACCGGTATTTTACCGGTACCGATAAATCCTTACCGCCATCTGTGTAATGAGGCCCTATATCAGTGACTCACCCACTGAAGTTTGCCTGAAATGAACCTTTAATGAGTCTAGCAATTATTGGATGGAATTCCAGATAGACAAATAATAGACAAATAATAGCCACATGGCATTGGCCACAGCCCAGGAGCTTCAATGTGTAAAAAAAAAAAAAGTGTAGATAGCAAGGGAGACCACAGGGGTAGCAAGGGAGACTTCAGGGGTCGCAAGTGCCACCCCTGGTGACCCCTAAATGACGTCTCTGGCTAGACTCCAAATGATTGAGACACAAGGATCTTTTTTCCACTATCCCCTTACAGTTCGTCAACACGTTTCCACTTCGTGTAGCTCCCTCGTGACTATAAGGGCATGTTTAACTGGAGCCCTGTCTGTAAAGTGGAGTGTTGCAGTGCAATCCTGCTGGCATCTGAAAATGCACATAGCCCTCAACTGAGCTCACTTCAACAGATGCTAGGGAAAAATGTTGCAGCTCTGCAGCCATCAGTGAGAAGTGATCTAAAATGCATAATATTTCTGAAACGTGCCTCAACCTACTACTTATACTATATGAGGGACGGGTAGGTGCTCCGCAATTCCCTCAAGATAGAGTGATAATAAGTAAATTAAGTAAATGAAACTCTAACGATATCAGCAAAAACAAATGCAAGTAGACCTTCTTAAATATATAAATATATAAATATATTTACATGTTTTAGGAGGATTTTGCCCTATGAATAAATATATGGTTATCCCACTTAATGCATAACCTGCAGGGGCTCTGAGCCAAGAGGGAGGTTTTGCCAACCCAGCTGTTCTCTTCTCTTAATAAACTGCAGCTGAATAAAGAGGACAGAAGAAATCCTGTTTCTCTCACTGATAAAAGCACCTGCGTAGCATCTACATTCACCCAACATTTCCCAGGAGGACCTGTGTGTAAGCCAAAGGGAAAGCATTACAGTATTGCCTACAGAGCATACATTTTATACCAGGGGTACCGGTGGGAGGTACTCCTGAGGACACTAGCATTGCATCAATTTCCTTGAAAGCACCTGTGAGGCACTCAGATAAAGGTTCTAGTATATCTTAATGCCACACAGCAATTCTTAGGAGTGCATGCAGGGCACTCAAGGAGCAACGTGGGTATACATGAGTATGGAAAGTCATGGACTATGTGCAGATGCTAAACTCACAACATCAATACATCAATCACAGCCACCAAAGAATGCTTTCAAACTTTGACGAAAGCCATACTGTCTGTTTGCATGAAACAAAGAGTGGGGCCAAGCATTAGTATTATAAAAGCTCTTCGATCTGAGATACAATACCCCAAACTTTTGTTCAATTACAGGCATTGGTCTTATGAGCCACTTACCTCTGTGCAATGAAGTCCCCTGTCTTTTTCTAGGCACCACCAAGGCCGTGACTCAGGGGGCCAGCTATATCCCTGAGTCAGTGGATGTTGGGACCAAGGTCAGTACGGCGAGCGTCACCTTTTTAACTTAAATTGCTGACTTTAGTCATACAAGTTGCGCCAACCTTTGATGTTGGAATTAAATAGTTCTACAAACTAGGGTAGTGTTCAAAACAATGTTTTTCTATTTTGTGTTTAGACAGTGATTGAGGGGTTTAGGTTTCAACACATTAGACAGTTTCTTTAAGAATATTCCAATTGGTACATTGTCCTTGTTTCAAATTTGATTTTTATTAAAGTTTTCAACCACAATAACATTTTTAATACACATCTCCAAAAGTGTTGCAGTCCAATAGAGTCTCAAATAGCATCAACAATACTCAACCTTAAAGAACTCCAGCCCCACCCCTCTCCCTCCATCCCTGGTACTTCCCGTCTGTGCAATTAGCTCTCATATGTACCTCCAGGCACGTTGCGCAATTCACTTTTTAAACATTGAGTCCGCTTCCCGTTTCACTGCAAGTCAACTCTTCCAAGTCCAATAACCATTACCCTAGTGTCACCTTTCCGTGCACATTACCTTTACCAAGAATTTAGTATATTTCTCACTCAGTTGGTAAATTCGGACCGTCAATTCCATCTCCCGCACCTAGACCCCTTCAGATCATCCCCTCCCGATCACACAGAACTGGTGATGTATTTCTCAGTGAAGCCCACCCTATCCGTCTCAAAGGAAACTGCCTGGCCATGTAGACCCGCTGTTATCCTTTCCATTACATAAAGGTTCCTGGCTACATTGATCCAATCGCTCTTGGATGGGAGGGAATCAGATTTCCTTTTGGCCGCTATGCACGCCCTCGCACTAACATCATTGACGCCGGGACTTGGGGAAGCCTGACATATTCCCCATCCTCCTCCTCAAGCCCAAAGAGAACCAAATGATGTGATTTAGTTTGAGGTATTCTGTCCACCTCCCTTATCCACCCCAGCACCTCGTCCCAGTAAACCTTCACCTTGGCCAGTCCCACCACATGTGCCAGTAATCAGCATTCCTCCCACAGCCCCTCCAACACTTAGGGCTAGTATTAGGGAACATTCTAGATAGTTTGACTGGGTCGTAGTGCCACCTGTGGAGTAACCTAATGGAGTGTAGTTTATAGTGGCAGCAGATGGATGTCTTTGCAGCAGCCCTACACAATCTGTCCCATAGCTCCGGATCAATGCTAGAACTAATGTCCTGCCCCAGTCGACCGCTCAATTTTTCAGTGGATCCCCTACTGCGTCCGACCAGGGTCACCTACATTGCTGAAATCAGCCCCCTCATTTCTGTCCCCTTGTCCAGTAGCGAGTCAAAAAGTGTGAGTACCCTCTGCACCTTTTCCCTCAGTGACGTACTCGTGAGGACCCCTTTCAACTGAAGGAAGGGGAAGACCGAGAGTTTACCCATTCCCAGTGACTCCTCCAGATCATTTATAGAGATAAAGGTGTCCCCCCGCCATAGTTGACCTATCCTCTCTAGTCCAGCCTCATACCATTTCTTGAATCACTCAGGGTTCTGTATCATCTCCCGGACTCCCGGAAACCACAAGTGTCCCAACGGAGAGGGCCATGTGGTGTCCCCTTCCATGTCCCCCTTGTTTTCAGATTTCCCATAGTGTACCCACAATTCGATGATCGCAAATCGTCCTCTGGATTCTATTTCTAGGGACCCAAACCCATTCTCCCACAGTCGCCGGTTGCATCAATAAATTGTCCAGGACAATCCAATGAAGATCCCGCTGAGATCGAAGATGGGCTAAGAGGACTCAGAGCTGGGCCGCCTGATAATATATCTTCATATCTGGTGTTAGGAAAGATTCCCATTTATGTGTAATTTCCCCTTCAGTTGTGTACCCCCCAACTTTTTGCTGCTGTTCAACAACATAGTCTGACTTTACCAGAGGAGCCCAGCCTTCTGCTGCACTCCTCTGGCTTTTCACTCACTTTTAATGGGTAAACTGACATGCCCTTAAGACAGTCAGTACTGGGAGACTTTGGGCCTCATTACGAGTTTGTTTGTAGCCATGGAGCTATTAGCTCCATGGCTGCCTCCAAACCGGGCTCCTTTACCGGGTATCTGCAATGAGGAATAACCAGGTCATTCCGACATAGGAGGACCCGGTAATTCCTCCTTGCAGGAACTCATCCCCATTCCCATTTGAGCCCACATAGGCCTCAATAGGAATGGGGAGGGAGGTAATAATGGGCAGATTACATCTGGCCCGTTATTACCTCCCACTTCCCCTCACGGGACCCGGGCGTCCGATCCTGGTCCCGCGAAGGGAACCTCGTAATACGCGCTCCAGGAATGAAGGGGCCCGGTCCCGTACCACCCCCCTTCATTCCGGGAGCGCAAGGGTCATAATTTGCCCTTTGTTTCCCTTAGTCCTTTTCCAATGTTGCAACTCTTCTGCAACATGTAACAAGTGTACAATGTACCTTCCATTACAGTACACTTGGGTCTATTAGTCAGTTCCAAAGGCCCTAGATACTCTCTAAGGATTTTTTAGGAGAAGTGCAGATGTGCCTTGGACAGGGCTGGTGGCAGCTTATCATTTTGTATATTTTTAACCCTTTCCTGCCAGGTAAAACACAATTACTGTGTTTGGCATGAACAGGTGGCCGGGCTCCAAAATGGCCATGCCACAAGGTTCTTTGTCCTGTCCTTTGGCCATCTTGCCCCCTCGTCTTCCCCAGGTCGAGTCGACGTGGGTCAGTCCTTATTTGGGCATGCATTATCCCGCGAAACGCCAAGCTTTCACAGGCTTCTGCATGCCTTGTGTGTGTGCCTCCAGGATGTGGGTTGGAACGGCTGGTTCCAATACACATCCTGGGTGCCAGAGAGTCTGGAATGCTGTGAATGCCTGGGACCACCATGGTCCGTAATTGGTCCACGTATGGTATGCCTGTATGTGAGCAGATCTCTCATTAAGTCCTCTTTGTTTTGGCGCGAAGGAGATTTTGAATAAGAGAAGGCCCCAAACACCCATACCATGTCGATCTCTGGAGTTCTCACTGAACGAAGGATAGGATCCAAGTATCCTGAAACTAAGAAGCTGAGTCGAGGAACTGCTGGCGACTCGCTGGAAGGTTTGGCACCCAGAGCCCGCTGTCGTCCCGTGGGACCACTCTGCATCTGGTCGTCCTAGAAGGTCTGCGAAGATGCTTTGACCCATTGGAATAGTGGGACAACTAATCTCGGCACATCCATGAAACCCTGCAAGTAAGCCTTCTCTGAAGTGTCCCTGGGCCAACCAGTGGGCTGACCAGTTTACGCGGACTCTTTGGCCTGTTACCGCCGCTGTTTCGAGGGGCCCCTTGAAACTTGGTATATTGCTTGTTCTGTGTTCACGGCATCCTCACACCAAATTCCGTACACTTGGCGTTTCCAGGTCTGAAGTGAGACCAGTGCGCCCGAACCAGGGTATATGCGGTTACCGTGTCACCCAGCCGTGGTGACGACCTTTGCAGGTGTGCTGCATTTGTGCCCCTCTTGCCCCTGAAGCCTGCTGCAGTGAAACTGGCCTGATCCATCCACCAGGAGCGGAGAAATCGCCATTGTCCCGTTTGGGAATCATTGCTGTATTTTCGTTGCTGAAAGCCGCAGAGCCGCCAACTTGCTGCACTTGAACCTGCAACCAAAGTGGACTTGACTGCAAAGTTTGGTCCGGAGTGCACCGGAGATTGGCGAGTAATCCCTGTTTTGCCCATCTGAACTACCGCATGCGTTTGCATTGCATGTACATTTGAGCATTAGACTCCACTCTTCTTTAGGATTGGACTGCATCTTAGTTATGAGTGTGTTGGATGCAGAAGGGACTAAAGACTATTTGCACTGCCTGTTTCCTTCCCCTTTTAAGTTGTGGACCCATTTCGTGCATTAACCCTCTAGACCCATTGGTCTTGTATATATGTATTTAGATAGAATTGTGTTGGCTTAGTAGTATTACTGTGATTTGATTTGTATGTTGAAACTCAAAGGCCTTGAAATAAATGTATATGTATTTTTGATATATCTACACCTGACTGGGAGTGATTTGTAAGTGTCCTTTACTCGGTGTGCTCATTGAGGTCTTTCAGTCACCCTCACCCCTCCTGAGACCTAGCCTTGACCGCCACCAAGCTACCTTGATCGGTCTTGCTTGTCCAGAAGGTTACCCTCTTTCAAGAAACTAGGCTGGCCTACTGAACCTCTGCCCACCAGGTCAGAGTTCACAAATCCATCTTAACATCTGGCAGGTCAACTCCCCACCCTTTCTCTTTAGGTAGGACCAAGGTCTCCCTGTGAATCCGCACCTTTTTCCCCTGCCTTAGGAATCTCAATATAGTGCCTCAAATCTCCCTAAAAAATCCCTCTGGGATGTGAATGGGCAACAACTGTAACAAATACAGAACTTTGGGGAGGACCAGCATTTTGTGAGCATTGAGCCAACCCAGCCACGAGATCTTTAGCTTGCCCCACTTCGTGAAGTCCTCTTTTATTTTCCGCATCACAGGAGGAAAATTACCTTCAAATAGCTCCTCACACGTTTTCGTCACTTTTATACCACAGTACTTCATCCTAGACCGACATATCTGCACCCCCATTGGCTTAAACCTACCTATTTCCCTGTCTCTCTTGGCATCTAGGAGGAAAAGCACAGATTTAGGCCTGTTAATTTTCAATCCCGCCCCCGACCATACTGCTCGATCAATGAAAGCACCGCTGTTATGGACTTCAATGGGTCTGTGACGTACAGGAGTATGTCATCAGCGTAAAGCGCAATTTTATATTCCACATCCCCAACTTGGAATCCATTCTCCGCTGGGTCATCCCTAATTCTCTGGGCTAGGGGCTCCAGAGAAAGCGCAAACAAAATTGTGGACAGAGGGCAGCCCTGTCTCGTTCCTCTCCCCAGTGTAAACCATCGGGAGTACCCACCATTCACCATAACACACGCTGTGGGGAAAGAGTAGAGGGCCATTATTCCCTGTAGGAAGCTCCCCCGATACCAAATTGAATGAGGGCAGCCCTGAGGAAACTCCACTCCATGCGGTCAAAGGCCTTTTCGGCATAACTTGATAAAAGGGTTGGGTCCCCGGCCATTTCTTGGGATGCATGGATCATATGCAGTATCTTTCTCATAGAGTCCGCCCGCTATCTCCCCTTGATGAATCCCACATGGTCCGGGTGGGCCAGTGTAGGTATAAACCCCTCCAACCTAGCAGCCAGGATCCGCTTATATATTTTTGCATCAATATTCAATGGGGACATTGGCGGTGGGAGGTGCATCCCCTGGGATCCTTTCCCTCGTTGTGTATAACCGTAATAATTGCCTTTCCAAACAAAGCCAGAGCCTTCCACCTCTCTAATATCTCATTAAACAGTTCTGTCATGAACAGAGACAGGACAGGGAGAAAGCACTTATAAAATCACAACATGTATCTGTCCTCCCCCGGGGCCTTACCCAGAGGATATCTTCCCACCTGTCCTGTCCTCTTCTTCCATTATGGGGTAATTCAATGTCTTGGAATCTGTATGGGAAAGTGTGGGTAGGTGGTCCCTTCTAGATTCTAGTTTGGATCCCCTACTTCCAGACCCACCTCTGAGGCATATAAGGACTCATAAAATGTTGCAAAGGCTTCTGCAACCCTCTGGTCCGGTGAGGTGCTGCCCCCCTCTGCCCCTTTTCTTTTTCATGCACCCATCTTTCAGCCTTCTGTCCCCTCAACCTGGCTGCCAACAATGCATCCGCCTTGTCCCCCTTCTCATAAAACCTCTGCTTAAGATATTGGAGGTATCTTCCCTTCTTCCAATAGGCGGGGTTCCTCCCTCGAAGATCTAGCTGCCGCAACATGTTCCTTCCGCATACCGGGTTATTCGTGAGCTATTCTCTCCCGTCTACCTATTTCCTCCCACAGCCTCCCTTCTATTAGCGCCCGTTCCCATTTTTTCCTAGCCCCTTCTCTGATTAGAATCCCTCTCCGTGTGGCCTTTCCGGCTTCCCACACCTTATCCTGTGCAACTTTCCCCATATTATTTAGCATAAAGTATTCCCTGATTGCCTCAGTCATCTCATTAAGAAATACAGGGTCCTTCCAGGGTGATTTGTTACATCAATCCCTCCCAGAGGAGATCAACTGAGACCATTTCATGGTCCGACCACAATATTGCGGTGATATCTGAGTTTATCACCTCTTGCCACAATTCCCTTGAAATGTACAAATAATATATCCTGGTATATGTACTGTGTGGCCTGGAGAAAAAAGTGTATCCCCTCTCATGGGGGTGGAAGTATCTCCATACGTCTCTTAACCCATACCCCACCAACGCTTTTTGGAATCCACAGTTCCCTTGTCTTGCCGGCACCAGAGCTGTGTCCTCTAGTGTCTGCCTGTCTAGTTCCCTGTCCCCCAAATGTTAAAGTCTCCTCCAGTGATGAGGTGACCTGAGCTCTCAACCAGAATCTTCCCCATCGCGTTCCCAGGAACATAATCTGACCCTGGTTTGGGGCATAGACCGTTGCAAGTAAGAACTGAACCCCTCTTATGGTGCCCCTAACCACTAGGGTCCGACCCTGCACATCGGACCAGGTCTTAATAGTTACCATCCTTAACGATCTGTTCTTTAGAATCCCCACCCCCCACCCTCTGCAGGGGCAGAAGCCCCAGTATTGACTACTTATTTGTGTACTCAGAATCCTCCTCTCCTCCTCCTTGGAAAATCTGGTCTCCTGGAGAAACAATATATCCAGTCCCACTCTCCGGAACTCCCTCGCACCCAATGACCTTTTTGTGGGAGAATTAAGCCCCTTGACATTCAGGGTACCCACTTTCAATTTATTGTCCCGAGAGGCCCCCTGGGTTTGAGGCACCACCTTATCCCCATCGGGGGTCTCAATTCTTGACTTGTGCATGGGCTGCGGACGCCAGAATAAGCCATGCCATGAGGTACCCGAATAATGGATTGGGCCTGTACCAGCGGATCCCTTCCCCTCCTTCCCCCCACCCCTCCATCCCCTCTTTCCCTGCCATCTTTGGGCGCCTGATCTCTCCCGGAGTATAAAACCAGTGCAGAACCTAACCACCATGGCTCCCAACATCCCAGGCCCTGTCCCCTCAAACTCCTACTGCTTACCTCCCCACTCCCCATTAAACCCCCAACCAAGCCATCTCGGACAATTCGAATTAGAAGTCCCCTTCAGCTTCTCATTTCACAAAAACATCAAACTTCCATATCGTAAGCCCAAACTTAACTCCTCACCCCCGGCCTTGGATGTTTTAAATATACTGCAACCCCCCATGTAACAGTCACTTGGCGAGTATCATCAGAGGATTACGAGTCCTTCTCTGTGGGGTGCCCGCCTTCCTACATTTCGGGAGCCTGGGATATGTCGTCTCTGTGAGCCTTTCACCTCCCAACAACCATCTTCATTGTTTCCTCTCAAAGTATGCAGCGCCTCCTCTGAGCCTGTAAGTTCCCTGGTGATTCTATGTATCTCTTCTGCAGAGGAGATCCGGTATTTGTGTCCCTCTTTCTCAAAGAAAAGGGCAAATGGAAACAAGCACCTGTACCTCACCCCCTTCTCATTAAACCATTTGGTGAAGGGGGAGCAAAGGTGCCTCTTTGACAAAGTAAGTGAGGAGAGATCCTGAAAGACAGTTACCCATGATGAGCCGTATGTCACTGCTCCTTTCGATCTCGCCCTCTTGAGGATCTTGAGCGTATCACTGTAATTATGTAGTCAGACGAGGAACGACATCGGACACCCCGCCGTTCCACCTGCTCTGTGGATTCTTTCTATCTTGGCTTCATCCACCAAATCATTGTCGAAGATGAGCTTTGTGATCTCATAAAGGGTCCTCCACAGATCTGCGTCATTCTCCCCCTCTCTCTCCGGAATCCCGAAGATGCAGAGGTTGTTATGTCTCTCACGGTTTTCCAAGTCGTCCATTTTGAGTAACATCTCATCCTCTCTCCTCTCCACCTCGGAGAGGCGAATGTCCATTTGAGTCTCCCGGGTGCCGAGGGAGGACTGATTATGTTCCACTTCCTCTAGGCTTTCCTCTATCTTATCTATCCTTTTAGTGATTTTGTCCACAAGTCCCCCAATGTTCGCTCTCATGCTCCTAATCTCCATCAGGACCGCAACTTTTTTTTGGTCGCAGCTGACTCCTTGTTACCCTGCGCAATGTTGTCCGTATTCTTGGGTCCTTCTGGGTCCTCCATCAGTGTGTATCTGAAATTCAGGAGTTTGGTCCTTGGGTTCATGTACTTCCCCTGAACCTCCCTTGTACCTCCGGGAGTGGCTACGTTTCTGCCACCAAATATGTGTCCTCTGAGCCCCCTGTGGGAGATGATCATGGCAAACTCCTCTGGTATCCTCAGGTATATCCGGAGGGCAGGTGGGCTCTCCCCGGTAGTCTTGCGATTGGGGGGGCCTTACTTCAGTGCACAGTTAGATCAGGGCCCCTCTTTCACCTTATCCTAGGGAGGCATTCAGGGGGCACGACTCCTCGGGGGACCTCTACAGGCCAGAACTGCGGTCCTTGTCTTAACCTTTAGTGGTGTCTCCCAGGTCACTAGCAACAAGGGAGGTGGGCACATGCCCCATTGAAGAGGGCCCACACCAACCCACTCTTCCATCGTTCCTGTGACAGCCTGGGCTGCCCCGGGGCACCCGTTCCGACCAAAATGTCCCTCTGTCTGTTCTCCCCAGTAGGTACAGGGAGCAGGCCACAGATCGTTAGGCCACTGGGCACCCACCGTTTTGAGAGGGGCCAATACCCCTGACCCTGCAGCAGACTCCTGGCCCCACTAGGCTCCTATGCAAGGCTGTGGGCTAGCCTTCTGCTTGGGCGGCTGTCTCCCGGTCCTGAAAGTAGGAAGAAAACCAAAGTTTGTGCTGCTGGGGGGACGGCCCCTGCTTCCTTAGATCCTCACGTCCTCCACTGTGGTGCCCCCCGTGTCCCTGTGGCAGATCAATGAGCCCGGTGGAAGGGATGGGTCGGGCGATGGTGGCCCCAAGTCTGGGGAAGAGCATACCTCCTCAGCTGCAGTCCATCACCCTCTGGGACAAGCCAGGCAGTCCAGGGCTTTTACAGGCGGTCTCCACCGCCACCAATATATTTAAACTTGAGGCAGCCAGTCTCGGACTGCTGGTGGGAGGAGTGCGTCTCCCCTTTGTTACCACACACTCCAACTGACTGTCACACCTCGCTGCGTCCTTGCACATCTGGAACCTTCTGCATGTCAGGGCAGGCAAACACACTCAAGGAGAGAGATGCACAAGACCATTTCCCTCCATCACGGTGTACAGCATTTGAATGCGCGATTATATGAGCGCTGGAAACTACCATGGAGAAAAGGATAGGTCGGACTTCATTTCCCATTAGGCTCCCTTGTCACTTGAGCCGTTCCATGCTCCATGGTCACGTGGTCCGTTCCTCCAATTGTTGCTGTTCAGGGACGGACTTCCTGTAAGTCCGTGTTCGTATCCTCGGTAATAAATAGCAGCTGTGAAATACGAGCGCTGCTTCTGTTTGAAGTTCACATCGGATTACCAAAGTTCCGTCTTCATTCCAACCCCTTTGAATTCTATTTCTATGTACCGAACCATTGCCTGTCATCGGAATTCTGCTTCCTAAACACCTGAACTGCTTCACTCGTGTATCAGACCCTTGCCTGTCTTACGGATTCCTGCAGCCTGCTGTTTTGTTTTATCCGCCTATTCCCGTGTTCCAAACATTGCTCCAAAGGACTATAGCCTTCAACTGCTAGCTCCTCAACCCTGCATGTCAGAATTTCTGCACTCTCTGCTATCTTCAAGTGAACCCCTGTACCACGCTCCTACACGGTGAGCGTTCCTTATGATGCGCCTAGGGAAACATATCATCCTGTGCTAAATGGTACCCTTCTGAATACCTTGTGTCTTCACTTAACACTGCATACTGGGAGTGTACACTGTTCTTCCTATCAGACTTTGCTACCTGGGACATACCATATACATCACTGCTGCATAAACCAGTGTATTGTGAATTGAACTGGGACTTCTTTATCTAATCATTCTCCAGTGCACCGAAGGATGCTCTGATGAATGTTCACCAACCCGGAACTAGTGCGCTGATCGTGTCATTCGGGATTAGTACCCTAACTAACCTTCCTGTTTGTTGTTTGTACAGCATCGTTGTTCCTTCTCATTGAAACTGATCCCAGTCAGCTCTAGGAGTGTCCCTGTGCCTTTCCAGAATACGCAGGTGTCCACCTTACGATTTGTGGGGATTTATTATCCTACTACCTCACCGGTTACTGATACCTGTTCTTTCTTTGTAGCTGGTCCCATGGAGGTATGTTCTCCCCGCTCTTTTAGATGATCAGTCTCTTTACCTGTCCTTACTTAGAGAAAGAGACATATCATAGAAAATATCTTTTTGCCCTCATAGAGAGGAGGCTCAGGTGGAGGCTCCAACCCGAGCTCTTCAATCAACTTCCCAGGGCAACCCAGGTGTGGTCTACGACCTTGGTCATTCACTGTCCGGTGAGTAACAGAAACAGAAGCCATGGAAGGAGAGGACCCCATGGCTGCCATGGTTTGCTTAGTGGATGAACTCTGAGCGGACATGGCAGCTGCCCATGATGCGCTGCATCATAGGATTGATGGTCTACAGACTTTTCCCACTCCTCAGAACGTGGGCATTGACTCTTCTGGTGCGGCAGCGTCTGCCTCTGGGGTTTCTGCAGCTACTGGTTCTGGTTTTTCTGCGGCTCCGGTTCTTATGGCGTCGCAGTTCCCGTTGGCTCCCCCTGAGAGGTTTGTTGGTGATCCCAAACAAAATAGGACATTCATCAACGAGTGCAAGCTGCACTTCCTTTGCCGCCCTACGCTTTTCCCAACTCCACCACCAAAGCCGCATTTGTTCTTTCACATCTTGGAGGTACAGTGGCAGCTTGGGCTAATCCCTTGCTAGAATCTAATAGTTATGTCCTATACGATTGCGACGCTCTTATTACAGCCATGAACAGAGTGTTATATACACGCTATAAGTCGCAAGCCACAGTTCTGGAATTCTTGAATCTGCGCCAAGGTACATCCTCTTTATTCACATATCTTACCAGGTTCAATCAACTGGCCGCAGAGACAGATTGGCCAGAAGAAAATAAATCACCTGTCTTCTAAAAAGGCCTTTCTGAGGAACTTAATGATATTCTGGCAACTGTACCTGTTGTACCTACTGCTTTTGGCGAGCTGCTAGATTTGGTTTTACAGATAGACGCCAGAAGAGCAGAGAGAAAAGGGGAACGCAAACCGGTTGCCCCGGTGCCTTCCCTTCCTGATTCCGCTGATTCTTCATCTGCCTCTGCCCCAGAGCCCATAGAGGTAGGAGATGTACATGGATCTCTGACCACTGCGCAACGCAAATACCGCAGAGCACACAATCTTTGTATGTACTGCAGCTCAGCTGAGCATCAATTGAAGGATTGCCCAAAGAAGCCTGTCAAGAAGGCAGGAAATGCAAGAAAACGGCGATAGCTAGAGTCCCTATGCCGGGGGGTCATTCTTTGGACTCTCACATAACTGTCTCTGCTCCCGTCAGTTTTCTGGTGGTCTTTACTACGGCAACCAATGCCTCTTTTTCTTCTCTGGGCATCATCGATTCTGGAGCCACAGGGAATTACATGGACTATAATTATGCTATTTGCCACAAAGTTCCTGTGTTGACCAAGGCCCATCCTGAGACCGTTCATGCAGTGGATGGTACTTCACTGGTTTCAGGATTGGTCATGCAGAATACATCTATGGTCCATATGCAAACGGAAGAAGGACACGTGGAAAACATATCCTTTGACCTAATCAAGGCTCCTCAGTTGCAGGTCATACTAGGAGTGCCATGGCTACAACACCATAACCCCGCTATAGATTGGGCAAAGAGGGTTGTCCAATTTCCCTCTTTAGTCTGTAATGAGAAATGCTTCCAAGATACAAGCGTGTCTCCAGATACTTCTTGCCGGGCCTTGGTGGCCTCCACAGCACTCATCAGGGCCATCACTGCTGCCAATGGGAACAGCATCCCTTCGGAATATATCGCCTTCCGGGACGTCTTTGATAAAGGTGGGGCTGACCACCTACCTCCACACCGTCCCTATGACTGCCCCATTGACTTTCTGCCTGGGGCCAAGATACCGGCGGGCAGGGTTTATTCTCTTACTTTACCTGAGGATAGGGTATTAAAACAGTATATTGACAAGGCCTTGGCCACCGGATTCATAAGGCCATCCCGATCCCCGGCAGCCTCCGCATTATTTTTTGTTCCAAAGAAGGAAGGCGATCTTCGCCCTTGTATTGACTATAGGGCCTTAAACGCGTTCACAGTAAAAAATCAGTACCCTCTCCCATTGATATCGCTCCTTTTGGATCAACTGGGTTCATCTGTAGTGTTTACTAAATTGGATCTCTGGGGCGCTTACAATCTCGTTCGCATACGAAAAGGGGACGAGTGGAAAACAGCCTTTAAAACTCGTTATGGCTTATACGAATAACTTGTCATGCCCTTCGGGTTGTGCAACCCCCCCAGCCACTTTCCAGGCATTCATGAATGACATATTCCATGATTGACTGGACCAATTTGTCGTGGTTTATTTGGACGACATCTTGATATATTCCTCGTCCCAAGAGGCACATGTCGAACACATGCATTTCGTCCTACAGAGACAAAGAGAAAACCATTTGTTTGTCAAATCCGAGAAATGTGTGTTCAATGCAAAAGAAGTGGAATTCCTTGGTTATGATCTTACCAACCATGGCATCAGAATGAGTCAATCCAAGGTCAAGGCAGTCTTAGAGTGGCCTGTTCCTTCTACGATCAAGGCACTTCAATCATTTCTAGGTTTCTCCAACTTCTATAGACGGTTCATCCATTCGTTCTCGTCCATCTCAGCCCCTTTGACTGCTCTGACTAGCTCTCAGCAACCGTATCGGTGGAACCAGGAATCACAAAAGGCCTTTGACACCCTGAAAGCGGCGTTCTCATCCGCTCCTGTCTTACAACACCCTAATCCTCTTTTGCCATACTTTGTGGAGGCGGACGCTTCAGGCTCGGCGATTGGGGCTATTCTCTCTCAACGGTGTCCCGATTCAGGGAAGATACATCCGATTGCTTTCTTTTCTAGGAAACTAACCCAATACGAAAGGAATTACCCCATCACTGAAAGAGAACTCTTAGCCATTAAGGACGCTTTCTCTGAGTGGAGACACCATTTGCTGGGTGCCCGCCATCCCGTTACGGTATTCTCGGATCATCGTAACCTCCTGGCATTTAAGTCCATGAAATGTCTCACAGCTCGACAGGCCCGCTGTCACCTTTTCTTTTCGCAATTTGATTTCACCATCACCTATCCCCCGGCCCATTTCAACACTTGTGCAGACGCCTTGTCTCGTCTGTCTTCTGAGCCTCGAGTTGTCCCTACTGAGCGCCCTCTGGTTTTGCGTTCTAGGGTTGTTTATGGATGTACACCGCAACCCTCACTACGCTCCTTGGTTGCGAACTGGGTTTCCTCGCATGGGGCAGAATTCGAGGACCTCAACATAGAGTTTGTGCAGGGTCTGCCGTATATTATGGGGCGGTTATATTTGCCGACGTGGGAGGCCCATTTTCGTGCTCTTGTATGGTCCCAGGATTCCTTTATAGCTGCACATCCAGGTCAGCAGAAAACCCTGGACTCCTTACATCGTTGGTCCTGGTGGCCCTCTATGTCCAAAGACGTTATCGACTACCTAGCATCCTGTTCTGTATGCGCTCAGTGCAAGACTTCACACTCTAAGCCCATGGGTCTGTTGCAACCACTCCCAGTGCCACATAAGCCATGGTACATGGTTTCAATGGATTCTATTGTGGACTTACCTCCCGTGCATGGCTTTGATAACATCTGGGTGATCATAGACTATTTCACGAAGATGGCTATCTTCGTGCCGTGCACTGGCCTCCCATCGGCTCCGATCCTGGCGGCCTTGTTCTTAAAGAACATTCTCAGATTCTTTGGTCTTCCTTCGGTGGTGGTCTCAGATCATGGAACACAATTCACATTGCGCTTTTGGAAGGCTTTGACTGCAACCTTTCACATCGAAGACCGGTTTAGTTCGGCTTACCATCCACAAACGGACGGACAGACTGAAAGGGTCTACACCACTCTTGAGCAGTAGCTTTGGTGTCTATGTCATCAATACCAGGATACCTGGTTGGCGATGCTATCCCCGGCGAAATATGCCTACAATTTGGTACATTTGGCCTCTGGTGTTACTCCTTTCTTTGCTCTGTTTGGACATCATCCTAGGTCTTTACCTCTGGATCCTGCTCTTCCCATTGATAATCCGGCGGCCAGGGATTGTGTTTGGAATATCAAAGCTGTGCACAAATCGATTCGCTTACAATTGCATAGGGCCCTGGAGAGAGTGAAGCGCTTTGCCGACCGACATCGAATTCCTGCTCCCGTCTACAGGATAGGCATGAAAGTATGGCTTTCTGCATGTCACTTGCGCATCCCTGGTAAGCGCATGCTTCTCCCTAAGTTTGTGGGTCTGTATCCTGTTGCGGCTGTGATCAATCCTGCGGTGGTACGCTTCTCTTTGCCCTCCTCCTGGCGAGTGCATTCCGTTTTTCATGTGAGTCTTCTGAAGCCATGTCTTCTTTCCACCAGACTGCCTCCTCGTCCGTCCCTTGTACGTGTGGCCGGCGATCTGGCCGATATCTTGGCCTTCCGGCTGCACAGAGGTCGCCCTTTCTACTTGGTTGATTGGAAGGGTTACGGTCCTGAGGACAGATCTTGGGAGCCCCTGCACAACATTAATGCGCCTGTTCTTGTGTGTCGTTTCCATACCCGTATGGGGTTGGGGTCGCCTTTGGGGGTGAATGCTGTCACACCTTGCCACGTCCTTGCACATCTGGAACCTTCCGCACATCAGGGTAGGCAAACAGACTCAAGGAGAGAGATGCACAAGACCATTTCCCTCCGTCACGGTGTGCAGCATTTGAATGCGCCCTTCTATGAGTGTTGGAAACTACCATGGAGAAAAGGATAGGTCGGACTTCATTTCCCATTAGGCTTCCTTGTCACTTGAGCCGTTCCATGCTCCACGGTCACGTGGGCCATTTCTCCATTTGTTGCTGTTCAGGGACAGACTTCCTGTACGTCCGTGTTCGTATCCCCGGTAATAAATAGCAGCTGTGACATACGGGTGCTGCTTCTGTTTGAAGCTGACATCGGATTACCAAAGTTCCGTCTTCATTCCAACCCCTGTGAATTCTATTTCTGTGTACCGAACCATTGCCTGTCATCGGAATTCTGCTTCCTATGTTTAAACATCTGAACTGCTTCACTCGTGTATCAGACCCTTGCCTGTCTTACAGATTCCTGCAGTCTGCTGATTTAGTTTAATCCGCCTATTCCCGCGTTCTGAATGTTGCTCCATAGGACTTCAGCCTTCAATTTTCTGCACTCTCTGTTATCTTCAAGTGGACCCCTGTACCATGCTCCTACATCGTGAGTGTTCCTTATGATGTGCCTAGGGATAAATGGTACCCTCTGAAAACCTTGTGTCTTCACTTAACACTGCATACTGGTAGTGTCCACTGTTCTTCCTATCAGACTTTGCTACCTGGGACATACCATATACATCACTGCTGCATAAACCTGTGTATTGTGAATTGAACTGGGATTTATTTTTCTAATCATTCTCCAGTGCTCCGAAGGACGCTCTGCTGAATGTGCACCAACCCAGAACTAGTGCGCTCCTCGTGCCGTTCGGGATTAGTACCCTACCTAACCTTCCTGCTTGTTGTTTTACACCATCGTTGTTCCTTATCATTGAAACTGATCCCAGTCAGCTCTTGGAGTGTCCCTGTGCCTTTCCAGAATATGCAGGTATCCACCTTACGATTTGTGGGGATTTATTATCCTACTACCTCACCGGTTACTGATACCTGTTCTTTCTTTGCAGCTGGTCCCGTGGGGAGACGTTCTCCCTGCTCTTTTAGATGATCAGTCTCTTTACCTGTCCTTACTTACAGAAAAGAGACATATCATAGAAAATATATTTTGCCCTCGAAAATATATTTTGCCCTCATAGAGAGGGGGCTCGGGTGGAGGCTCCAACCCAAGCTCTTCAATCAACTTCCCAGGGCAACCCAGGTGTGGTTTCCGACCTCGGTCATTCACAGTCCGGTGAATAACACTGACGCTGGGTTCCAGAGCCATCCTCCGTCTCCTCCCTTCAGCTTCTGGGTGGGCCCGGGGAGAAAACTCAAAGTCTCCTAACTACTCCACCAGATCGTCCCTCAGCACCCAGGGGACCCCCGGTTTGGGCACCCGCACCACAGGCAGGTGGGTGGAGGAACATCTCCAATGAGAGAGTCCAGAGCCCCTGCACGAGATCCGCTGCTGAGTCCCCATTGGGCACGGGCTCTGCGTTCCAGTATATTCCATATCACCACGTACCAGGCCAAGGGGAGGGCCCAATCATTCCAGGACGACAAGGGCGCCATTCTTCATGTTCCCCACCGCGTTTTCTCTTGAAACTTTGGCAGCATGTGCCGGGGGTATTCACCTCACGCCTTACAAAAGCTGGTGCCTAGGGGGCAGAAAATGGGGGCTATATCAACTTTCTCGGGCCCAATGCAGGAGCTCACGCTACTGCTGACTTCCCATCAGCGTTCCCCCTAGTGGCCACCACTGTGCTTTTTTCAATAGGATTTGTGCATCCTCTTTAGGTATTCCTCTTTTTGGAGTTTTGTCCAAAGTATGTCTCCAAAATGAAAGTATCCTTTTTAGGCATTCCTTAAAATGAATCTTCAAACTGTGTACATCCTTGACACATGTTTTCCCACTACTGTTTGAGTGGATCATCAGGAGGTTTTGAGGTATATTTCTAAGGAAAAGAGGGAAAGGGTCTACTTTTAGTGCTATAGATTCCTATTGTAGGCTGAACATAGCCTACTTGTTTTAGTTTGACATTTGTTGACAAAGATCGAGAAAAGCATATTTCAAGCAATAGATATAAAAAAAAACACTCACCCTTTGTTTTGATTCTTTTGCAGGGGTATTGTTCCTGTTTATAGTACTACATTTGTTGATATGATATTTCTAGGGTTAAAAAAGAATGTCAATGGATTTCAAAATATAGTTGTGATTGTCTTTTGGGGGATGCAGAGACATGCCATTAATTTCATTATCTAGCTTCTTTGCTAAACTATTTAAAGGATATCATTTTAAATATTGTTCTTACCTGGATCAAATTTGAGCAGAGTTTGGATCCAATTGTCCGGGAAATAGGCTGCGAGCGCTACGATCTGGATCATTTTGGTATTCTTTGGCTGATATTTTTATTTATTGTACGTGATGAAATGTGTTGAAACCTAAGCCCCTCAATCACTGTCTAAACACAAAATACTCTCAAATAAAAAAACATTGTTTTGAACACTACACTAGTTTGTAGAAAATGTAATTACAACATCAAGGGTTGGCGCAACTTGTATGACCAAAATCAGAAATGTACTTAATGTTGCATTGGGCAGCCACAATACAGGGCCATACATGATGTAAGGGAGGAAGGGTCCTTTGGACCCCCCCATACATTCTGTATGGAATTAATCTTATGCTCATCCAATAGCGGGCGGCGTCCCAATGTTTTGTCCCCAGAAGTCAGAGTACAGCAGCCATTGGATGACACATAGGGACTCCATTTTGTACTACCGCAAACTCCATTTTTTTACTAGGCCGCAAAATGATTTCTAAAAAGCCATTTCTCCCACTGTCCAGTGCCGCGCACTGCCAGCCCATCCGCCCCAGCACCTCCTCTGTCTGTGCCGCACAAGCTCTTTTCTCACAGAAGCCCAATCGTGAAATGTTGCAAAAGACACAGTATTCTTTCTCTTCCTCTGAGATCACTGCCCTGTGTGTGACCGGAGCAGAACCACCGCCTGCGCGTGCCCATCAGTCTCCACAAACCTGTCTATGTCCCCTCGACCCCCACCCTGAAGAGCCACAGTTCTCTGACCTCTATTGATGCAGATACACATCTGACCCCCTTTTTTATGAGCAGACCAACTACCCACCACAGATCTAATCCCCAACCGTCATATATCCTGGGTAAAACTAACACATGTCATCTTATATCATGGGGCATCAGGCAGATCAAAACCTCCAAGGGGGGCACCTGGGCCCAAGCACCAGAGTTTAAAGGCCCTAAAAGTACAAAGAGCAAAATCGATAAAATATCTAACAATATGAACTCTACAACCTCCCCATGACTGTCCACTTTTTCTAAATGATTATTTGTTGCATACCTCCAGTTCCTGTTTTGCTAAGATAGATTAGTTAGCTTTGCTTCATCATGAGCGCCTACCGTCACCCCACAGAGATGACCCCAGCTGACCCACGTGATGCTCGGCGAGCAATCAAGCCTCCAGCCAATCTAGTGCAACTGCCTCTTATGTTTCTATAATGTATCTGCACGTCCAGCCTATTACATTCAAGTATTATGTACCTATACCAAAATGTCAAAGGTGACCCGTTTCAATCTTATAATGTGCTGCCCGTGTATTTATTGGCAGAGCACTCTCAGGGCAGCAGAGTTCTCTGCATGCATTTTTTACCTGATATAAACTTTGTTCAACTTGCAATCTATCTCCTGATCTCATTCAGTACTTGGATGTGTCCATTTATTCCAAGTTTGTGATTTGTATTTGGGGATGAGTCCTTTCATTTGGTGACCCCCTTTAACATGATAGCTTCAAGACGACCCTGTACTGCGGCAAGATTCGGGGCACCCCATCAAGACCGCTGCCACCTAAGGCTGACCAGTATTTAAAATGCGTACGCTACTGAGCAGGTTCCCCGTGTCCCGGCTTTGCGAATACCCAACTGCTCACCGGAGCCAGCTGTGGCTTGGTTGGGGGAGGAAACCCAATTGTAGATAGACCGCGAACGGAGGCTCTCGGAAACACCATCGACATGTGAGTATTGATTGCAAGAAGAATTTAAAAGCAGGGGCGATTGACAAGGGTTGGCACAGATTAAATAATAAGAGAATACGCTAAGGGTTGGGTTGGGCTTGAGTGAGGAGATTGAGTGATTGTTGATTGAAGTGCTTTTCTCTTTTCTATGACCTTTAGGTTTTTATATTAATGAGTAAAGGTGACAAAATAAGAGGAGATACAGGAACCTAGCTCTGAAAGGGGGTGCAAGGCGGCGGCGCGTAGTACTGTCCTGACCAGTACAGGAAATAAGAGGAAAAGGAAAAAGTAGGAGCCTCATATACCTAGTAGACTCAGGAAAATAGTAGTGTTGATTTCTCATTAGTATTCTATATGTTTTTGGACGTCGACCCAGAAGGGGCCAGGTTGAGGTGAATGAGTGGTGTGAGTGAAGGGGAAATAGAACAGTCTTGAAATAGGGCTAAGACTGTGAAGGGTTAATATAAATATATGTTCAGTGTTTCATGTTGTCAGTAAGGTACGTTGGTCTTTTCATGTCAAATTGTTAATTGGTTCCTATTTGCATGTGATTTTTAATTTCATGTAACGATTACGACAATGCAAGTCAAATGTTTTGAAATTTAACTTGAAAAACTGTCTCTAAAATATTAGAAGACTGAAGTGTTAACTGTGTTGGTACACACACATACACACGCACAGATAGTGAGAGACAGTGGTACAACTTTATGGGGGCAGATATGCCTCTCTTGCATATCTGCAAACACCTGCCTCTCTATAGTGAAAAAATAAAAAAGTACCATGGGCAGTGGCTAACAGAGATTAAAGGGGAGGGGTCATCCTAAATCTGGACAGTAGAGGGGTCATTTGATAAGACGGTGTTGGACCTTGTGGCTACATACTTAATGGCTAAATATAAAGGGAAACAACTCCAAAATACAAGGGAAATGCTGGATTTGTGGAGGATGTTTGAACAAAGGTCCTACAAACAATAGAGGGAAGGAGTCACAACATGCAGTGGTCACAAAAACTGAGACAGAAGGAGAGGGCAAAGAAGAAGAGGAACCGAAAAAGTTATACCCACTATTTACAAAGCCTGCAAAGGGGTATAGTGACCCGATATTTTTACCCCAACCAAGTGCACCCACTGCTCCAGCAGTAGCTCCCCCTGCCCCTTACGACCCTAAGGGTCCATATGGTCCCACGAGCATGCCGCCAGTCCCCGTGCGACCCACCACACAGGATTTAGGAGCACTAATGAATACTACCCACGCAGAATTATCCCGATTAAGAACACTGTATGAAAAAACACTACCGTTGCCGGAGGGAGGGCAGCCACAGTCACTGGCCTCCTTGAGAAACTCCATGATACCTGAGGATGAATGGAAGTCTGGGGACTTCCTTTTTCGCATCAACAGCACCCTGATCAAAACAGTATGAGTAGAACGAGAAGGTGACCCAATAAGTGTAGGGTACGACAGTATGACTTCTGATAGGGAGGAAGAATGTTGACGCGATATTGATGAGTACGAAGAGGGAGCAAGAAGAGGGGGTACGCAAGTACAGTGGCAGACACCACAGGTGGGAGGGGAGGAGGAAGTATGGCAAGGAAGGCTCTGAAATAGGTTAGGAAGAATGACACTAGCAAAAAGAAAAAGCAATAAAGGTAAGTAAGGGCAAAGGGAAGACAAACCTACAGATGCCCCTCATTCACAAATGGGCTGGAAAATTTCATTATGTGCCTTGCTCGCCGATGGACAAAAATAATTTATTGAAAGCCCTTGCCCCACTATCCGGGGGGGGCTGGAAAATAGATATGTGCTTTCGAGAAAAATACTGCGGGGGTCCCATTAGCCATAGGAGACATCAAATGCCTTCTAGTATCTGCAGTAGGTGATCAGGCGGACGGGGTGTGGGTGAAGGCGGGATTCCTGGGAGTGACGATGGGGAATGACAGGCATGATGGGGCAAATTTTAACAACATAAGAGCACAGGTGTGGGATGCACTGCGCATAACCTTTCCCGACACCCCTGACTAAGACTCT
The DNA here is from genome assembly GCF_040938575.1 of Ambystoma mexicanum. NCBI lineage: Eukaryota > Metazoa > Chordata > Amphibia > Caudata > Ambystomatidae > Ambystoma > Ambystoma mexicanum. The sequence continues at coordinate 331,211,554 of NC_090940.1, read as the reverse complement.
GTAATGCAATGCACCATGGGAGATGGGAAGGATGCTGCGCAATTCATTTGGTTACAGGATATGTGGAGGGCAGAGACGGGCACGGCCTGGGACCAGTCCACCTCCCTCTTTTACTTCATTATCAAGAGAGGCCTGCCGCAGGAGGTACAGAAAGCACTTGATAAAATTGCTGGGATAGAAGCCAAAGGTTGGCCAGAAATACAAAGCATCATAGTACACCATTGCAGGAGGATCAAAGAAAGGGAGAAATAAATTGCACAAAAAAGGTTGGCAAATGAAGCGAAACTTGTACAAAGCAAGTTAGTGAAGGTCGTAGCAGTAAAAGCTGCACTGCCCTCAGAACGTCAGGAAGACGGGGAGGAGGAGCCGATTGCATTACAAGCCAGAATGGCAGCGACATGGACAGCAGATGGGTAGGAACAATGGGATGGAGAAGAGCAGTATGGAGGGCCCCAGTGGCAAGGAAGGGCCGGAAGAGGAAGAGGGGGGTACCAGAGACAACGAGGAGGGTACGGAGGACAAGGGCCTAGAGGAGGAGGGCAAGGAATGTGTTTGTAATGTGGAAGATGTGAAAGATGGGGTCATTTTGCAAGGGAATTTCGTGTTCGTCCCGTGGCTTATTATCAGAACGCACAAAGATATAACAATGAACAGCAATATGGTCATCCGCACCCAGGCAGTCCCTATGGGTTACCCATGGGAGGTTATGGACAGGAGGGACAGCCATACAACAGGTTTACACAAGGGCCCAGAGCATTACCACAAGGGATGCAAACACGATTAACACACCAAAACCAAATAGAAGATGCACACTAACCCCTTCACCACCACTGCGAATGGTGCACCTGTGCTGTTCAGGGGAACAGCTATGGGCGGAGAAAACATATTTTGCTTCCCGGGGACCAATACACACCCAGACTAGGACAGCCCACAGAGAGCACTTGCGTGTCCAGTCCTATCAACTACCTTACATCCAGATGAGGAACCACTGCTGGGGGCGGAGATAGGAGACAAACAGTTCATCTTTATGGTGGACTCAGGAGCAGAAAAATCATGCTTGATGGAAGGCAGTGTTCCACTGTCAGGCAAAAATTTGGAAATACAGGGATTCTCTGGGTTGTAGTCACATTCCATACACAAACAATTTGGGTGTGAAGGTAGGTGGAAAAACAGAGCGGGCCCCCCTCCTGTACCATGAAAACTCGCAGGTCAATCTGCTGGGAAGGGATCTCCTTAGCAAGCTCAATATGACAATCTCATTTACTGAAAGGGTTATAGTTTGCTCCACCCCCGGAATATGCCACCTGCAGGCAATGTTGTTGATCAACACAATAGCAAATGAAGTCATTGTCCGAGGGGTACCAACTAATGCAGACATGTTTCTGTACGGGAAACACGTATTGGCAAGGGTGGTACGTGAACTGACACGAAAAGAATGGAGAGTACCCTCTGGTTTCGTTTTCTGCCCAGTAGGAGCCCCTGAAATATTGCCAGGCACTATCCTCTGATTAGATCTACATGGAGCACAAGTATCAATCAGCCAAACGTATTGTGGCAATAGAGCTGGACATGCACGGACACGAGTGGCGAACAGTGCTGTGCATAGACCCAAACATAGTGCTGTGCGAACTGACAGATGAAGAGCTGTTCACTGACAATGACAATGATGGGGAGATAATAATGGAGATATGCATGCCATGTGACATAATGGTACAAAACAGACGAGTGATCAACCCCCTCATGGCTGTTGTCAGTACACTGCCATCATTTTTTGACATAGACATGCAGCAGGTACCCGCTAACCTGTGGACTACTAACCCCCATGATGTGGGGCTATTGCAAGAAGTAACCCCCGTCAAGATTAAACTGAAACTTGGTGCAGTGCTGCCCCGAGTAAGACAATACCCCCTGTTAAAAGAAGCAGAAGAGGGGATAAAAGAAGCAATAAATGCACTATTACAACAGGGCATCATTGTATCTTCAAACTCACCTTGCAATACTGTGATTTATCAGATTAAAAAAAGTGAAGGGAGGGGCGTGGCGTATGATGCAGGACCTCTGCCCACTTAATGACATCATCCAAAAGGAGTTTCCCCTTGTCCCAAACCCCGCCTCCATTCTATGCTGTATCCCAAAGAAAGCTACACACTTCACTGTGCTGGACTTGAAAAAGGTTTTTTTCTCAGTACCACTCGATCCTGACTTCCAATACCCGACTGCATTTACCCTAGGGAAAGAGATATGAACATTGCAATTTCCCCCGAGGTATTGTGAGAGTCCGAGCATTCTCACAGAACATTGCACGAAGACCTCAGCAATATTGATGTCAAGAGCACGATAATACAGTATGTGGACAACCTCTTAATATGCAGTGAAAGGGAGGTAGAATGCAGGAAAGATTCAATAACAATGCTCAATTTACTCGCACACAAAGGGTACAAGGTAGACGAAGCAAAATTACAGTACTGCTTATCAGAGGTATTATACCTAGGTCAGCTACTATCAAAAGACAGCAATAATACCAGAAAGAGCAGCAGCAGTACGAGCAGCAGCTAGACCCCACACAGTGAAAGATATGCAGAAGTTTCTCAGCATATGTAACTATTGGCAAGCAGGGATACTCGACTATGCAGCATATATGCGGCCCTTACAACAAGCGCTGAAGGAAGCCCAAAAAGATAGCACGACAAACACATGGATACCTGACATGCACACAGCCTTCGCAACGCTAAAAGAACTAATATCTACGCTCACCACCCCAGTTTATGAACGGGAATTCTTCCTGTTTTACACTGCAATGGGACACTCATGACCGCAGTATTGACCCAAAAGACATCCCAAGGGCACAAACCCTTGGCTTATTACAGCAGCACCCTCGATTCAGTAATTCAGTGACACTTCACATGTGAACAGGCCCTCACAGCCGCCGCCTTTACGATTGGAAAAAGTGCGACAATATTAATGGGATGGTGTGCCACATTATTTGTTGAACACTCCTTGTTTACCATTCTCGAACGATCAAAACCCACACTCACTCCCACACTCACTACACAGAGGGCAACAGCCTATGAAATAATACTATACAGCCCAAACATCCACATAGTACGTTGCAAAACTGTGAACCCTGCCACATTTCTCACTGAGCCCTGTACAGTAGAATACATACAAAATCAGGATTGCACCACATATGAGGGGGAAGGAGACAGCATTCCCAATGCAAGCGAGAACGCCCTAGAGGAGGGTGAAGTGTACTTTGTGGATGGGTCAGCGTCATTATGCCCAGAGACAGGAGGAAAACATCTGGGTGCAGCAGTAGTGAGCTTAGAGGAAGGGGAATATGAGATCATTGTACAAAAACAATTGCCAATGCATTATTCAGCACAAGCAGCAGAGCTAGTAGTATTAATTGAAGCATTGCATGCAGCGCAAAAGGATGTGCAGTTACCATTTACTCTGACTCAGTATATGCAACCACCCCGTTGCATGCTGGGTTGTCGAGATGGAGGAGAAGGGGCTTCAGAAGGGGAAATGGGTCCCCAGTACAACACGCCAAGCTTTTGGATGAGCTAATAAAGGCTCTTGCTGAACCATCAGTAGTGGCTTTGGTAAAATGCCAAGCTCACACATGGGAAACGCGGCAGCGGATGTCGTGGCAAAGAAAGCAGCTTAAAACGCTGCCTGCAGAGTGCGTGCTTAAAGCTAGAACGGAGACAGAAAAGGAGGAAGGACACAACACTTTACCGATACCTCAATTAATAGAACTACAGAAGAGAGCTCCACATGCAGAACAAGAACTATGGCTAAAGAGGGGTTGCACACAATCATCCACAGATCTCTTATGGAGGCAGGATACAACAGGGAAAGTAGTAATGCCCATAGAGTTGCTACAAATAGCATTCCAACAATTGCCCTGCCCCGCCCATGTCACCAAACACATAGCTGCATACATCCAAGAAGATTGGTTTGTTCCAAACCTCCAAGAGTATCTAACGAAGTTGTTCATTGAATGTGTCATATGTGAAACATACAATTCAGGTATGACCCTCCGAACGATACGAGGAACACTGCCCTGCCCCATCAGACCTTTCTGTGAGCTGCACATTGATTACGCAGACATGTGAGAAAGGTGCAATGGAGCACAATCCTTAATAGTGGTGGTCTGCCTGTTTTCACGATGGGTGGAAGCAGGACCATGTACACACCCAGATGCGAAATGTGCAGCAAAATTCTTAGTGAGAGAGGTTTTCCCAGGTTGGGAATATGTGATGTCATATGCTCTGACAACAGAACACATTTTGTGAATGACCTATTCAAGGAAGTAACGACCCTGTTAGGGACTAATCATAAACTGTGCTCCATTTATCATCCCCAAGCAAACAGACTTGTCGAGAAGATCAACGGCCTCCTTAAAAGTAGATTATCTAAATTATGCCATAAGCTGAAGAAAAATTGGGTTTATTGCCTGCCCTTGGCTCTGTTTCAATTACGCAAACAGCCCATCAAAGACCACCCCACATGAGATAGTGACAGGGAGACGTATGCAAACACCCCTGTCACCAGTAAGGAGAATCTCTGATGCCCACAAAACAGAAACAATATTAGGTGAGGAATTTAAAGAATATCTGACCCAACTTACATGAGCTGTGAGAAGCATTGCAAAACAAATAGCCCCACCCTTCACCAAAGACAATGATACACACACATCTAGGGCAGCTGCCGATAGCCCATCGAGTCAATGAATGCCAGGCGAGTTGGTGTACATACGCAGCTTTGTGAGAAGGTGGAACTCTCCAAGATTTCATGGCCCGTATGAAGTAATTTATTGCACACCCTCAGCGGTGAAAGTGAAGGGCCTGAAATTTTGATTCCACCTTTCAGACATTAGAAAGACACACAACAGCGTCACACAAGGAGATGAGCCACCAAATGGGCAAGAAGTGGCAGTGACTTCACAGAGCAACCAGATAGAGAAAATACAGAAGAGGGCAGATAACTAATATGAGTAAAAATAACTAAGTGAACGGAGGTCACATGTACATAACAGAAAAATGTAAATATATATATATTGTGTGAAAATAAAACAGCAGTACATATTGCGCATGCATATTTCTCTTTCTCTCTCTCTCCCTCTCTCTGGATCTCCACCCTCACTTTCTATAATGGCATTACAGAACGTAATGATATGTTCGTGTATAACTGAAAGTACACTTAACCCATTTTATTCCACTCTATAGGTGCGACAATCCCAGAGAGAAGGGCAATGAATCGCGCCACAACAGAGTTAGATAGCAATACAGACAATGCTAGCACCACTAGGGCTTGTTCTTATGATTGCAGTCTTTACTTTACAGCCATTGTATTCTCTACACTATTATTATGTTTAGAATTGTACTGGAGCATTGCTTTTATTGTTGGTGAGATAAAAGCAGGGGTGTGTGGAGGAAAACTTGTGCAAGAAGGAACAGTTAATATGGGATGGGGTGAAACTGATGCGGGCCACAATACCTCTGCAAATCTCACCTCAATGCACAAGAATCACACAATGGAAGCACCTCAGTTGGGGTCCCCAACAATGAATGTTAGTGAAAATGTAATTTATGTTTATGATGAATACCAACCAGCATCTGATGTCCCGGCACTGCCTCATACTCACGCTCAGACAACCTCGGATCCTACCTCAAATGTCGAAGTCATGTACATTATTTCCCAAGCAACTACGCCAAGTACCCCTCCGAGTATTGGCAACATAATCATGAACAAAACAAAAAGTTGAATTTAGGCATTTTTCCTATCCTCTATCAAAGAGTTGTGCAGGCACACCATGGTCTAGGGGGGACTAATAGAAGGACAAGGGAAATAAAACAAAACAGATATGATGCATACCACGGCTTAGGGCTGGATGCAGTAGAAGATCCCCGCCACCCAGACCAATCTAACAAATGGTACTCTGACATGAGCACCATGGGTTGTCATGATGCCTACCCCCGGGCATCAGGACCAAGGCCCTCACCAGCAGGCATCCAGACATTTGGTTAAACCTCAGCAGCCCCGGCTAGGGGCTGTCTGGGTTCAGTCCTGGCGCCTTAGGCGCCAGGCTCATCATAGAAATCAGTCCTGGCACCATAGGCGCCAGGCTCATAGACTTACTTACCTGATGCAGACCATGCTGCAAAAGAGTCCAAGCCTACATGAGGCCTGGATGGGACTATTTTGTTACAGGGACTATTTTTTACTCGGCCGTGGCTCTAGGGAACTTCTTACCTGGAACTACTTTGGAGGCTATTTAAACCACACCCGAACAGCAGCACATGCTTCACGTTATTCTGCATCCAGCAGGGTGATGCTCACCGTGCCTGCAGCCAGCATCCAGTCTTCTGCCACGCCCGCGTGCCTGCAGCCAGCATCCAGTCTTCTGCCACGCCCGCCTCGAATCCGGAGCTCCTAGAATAAAGAAGAAGAAAAGGACAAAGTTAGAAAACAAACTTATTTCAAAGTCCTCACCTAATTCCGGAACCATTTCATCTCCGGAACTGGAAAGTACATCAGTCCTGCACGCGTCGTTTCGCCAGCTCCAGCACAGCGCCATACTCACCAGTTCTCACAGCATCTTTCGATCCGGCACTGTCTCCATCATTTCTTCGCCGTAATCCGGCACCTAGGGGACACAAGAAAAAACAAGGTGAGCCAAGGGAATCAACAAATACAACCTCTTACCACCATAGACTTACTTGATTTACCACCGGCGGTATTATTCCATAACTCTCCACATTTTCATATGCCGCATCTGTAAAGAGGGAGAAAAACAACACGTTAACGCATGCAATAGTTACCGGACAGCGTTGGGTAACACAGACTCTTACCTGAACGCCAGCAGCAGCTACGAGACCTTCTTCTCACGAACTCAGTTGCAACTTAAGGAAGGAAGGGGACAAGAGTGAACATCGGGCACATTGAACTCTTTGAACTTGATACTTACCAATCCCGCCAGGGACTTCAGAGTCAATACTTACCGGAACTCTCCCAACGCCTTCAAACCAGTGAAGTAACTGGTATCTACGTGCCCCTGCAAGACACGCAGGATGGAGAGCTCATCTTTTACGAACATAAGGTGAAGTTACTAAGGGGATATCGGGGGTGATTAATGGGGGAGAGCGAGAACAGTTGGGAGGCCATCACTAAAACCCACAGGTGGTTAATCCCTGTCTCCACTTGCAGGAAAATACTTCTTCGGGTCCAGCAGACAAGACTAGGCGGGCCAGTCCAGACAGTCATCTCTGCACAACCTATCACGTTGAAGGAGACCGCAGCTGTCCGGGTCCGATCGACACCCCTCTGGGGTCCAGTTGAGCGTAACAGAACGCAAAGCCTCTCTACAAATACCCACCCGGGTGTTATGGAAACCTCGGAAACCGACCAACTGGCCCAATTATTGGGGGAACTTAGGGCGGAAGTACATGCCGCTCGCCAAGAGACTAATGCCCTCAGGAGAGAACTGATTGTCTCAAAGGAGCGCACGGATGATCTGGCTAGGCAACTACTGCAAAACCAAGCTGGGCAAACGCCCCTACCTGGATATGGGGGAAACCCGACCCCCATTTCATCAAGCAATCCTGTGCAAGTGGTTTTTCCAGGAAATATTCCGTTAGCTCCACCCGAACGCTTTGCTGGGGACCCCAAAAGGTTTGTCGTGTTTATGAACTAATGCCGCTTGCACTTTTTATGCAGACCGGGAGCCTTTCCAAATGACCAAGCCAAAGTAGCCTTTGTATTGTCATATCTTAGTGGCAGCACAGCGGATTGGTCAATTCAATTAGTCAACCAGGATGATCCTCTTCTCCAGGATTTTCAGGGTTTTCAAAGGAGCATGGAAAAACTATTCGCCAGACACTCACAGGGTCAAGCCCTGGACAACAAACTTTTATCCTTACGACAAGGTAACCAGGATCTGCTAACCTATACTGCAACCTTCAATAGGTTGGTGGTGGAAACCGGGTGGCCGGCGGAAAAACGAATTACATTGTTTCATCGTGGACTTGGGGGAGAACTCAAAGATGTCTTGGCTCAAGTTGTGAACCCACCTCAGGATTGCACAGAATTTATAGACTTAGTGGTCCAGCTAGACCATTGACTTCAGAACCGAAAGACTGATCGAGCTAAGTTCGAGAACCGGGTATTGGTTAAACCCAATGTTGCCCCCAAAGGAACAGATGCATCTGAACCTATGCAGATCGGGGGGGTTAAAGGACCCTTAACTCAAAAGGAAAGAGAAAGAAGACGACAGATGCAGTTGTGTCTGTACTGTGGAACCTCAGGACATTTTCTATGGGATTGCCCTACAAAACCACCCAAGAAGGTGGTAGGAGTTGCTGATAAAAGCCACATAGAGCCTGATTCGGGAAACGACCACGCCCGACAAGCATAGAGATCCGCTTGCCGAGCTTAAAGAAGGACACTTAGACCTCGCATATGATCATCCCAATGGTCCTACTTGATCCCAGGTAGCCATCACGTATGCACACAGTAAGGGCATACATAGATAGCGGGGCCGTAGGAAACTATATGGACCACGAATTGGTGGCAAGGATGAATCTACCTCTTTGCAAAAAGACCACTTCGGATGTCATCACCACAGTTGATGGAACTGAGATTGCCTCTGGGTCTGTAACTCATTCCACTACAGAGATGACACTGTTGAGTCAAGATGGGCATCGAGAGACTATTGTGTTCGATCTAATCAAAGCCCCACAGTTCCAGATAATACTGGGGATGCCATGGTTGGAAACACATAATCCTTGTATAGATTGGCAAGAGAAGAGAATAACCTTCCCGGATTGTGCACACGGCTACAGTCGTTAACCCAATCGTGCAGTTACCTCAGGAATACCAAGAATTTCAGGATGTTTTTTCAAAAAGAACAGGCCAATACATTACCTCCTCACAGATCATACGATTGTCAAATCGACCTCCTACCCGGTGCACAACCCCCATGCAGTAGAATCTACGCCCTCACGGAACCTGAAAATCGTCACCTACGGCAATACTTGGACCAATACCTTGCTAATGGCTTTATTCGTCCTTCCAAGTCTCCTGCATCCTCAGCTTTATTCTTCGTGCCAAAAAAGGAAGGTGACCTCAGAACGTGCATAGATTACCGCGCATTAAATCAGATTACGGTAAAAAAACGATACCCATTGCCTCTAATCCCCGAATTACTAGACCAAGTAAAGGATGCTTGTATCTACACTAAGTTAGATCTCTCCGAGGGGCATATCATCTGGTACGTGTCAAGAAAGGCGACAAATGGAAGACTGGTTTTCGCACCAAGTACGGATTATTCGAATATCAGGTGATGCCCTTTGAGTTGTGCATTACACCAGCAGCCTTCCAGTATTTTATGAACGATGTTGTTCGTGAACTCATTGACGTCTGTGTCGTCGTATACATAGATGATATTCTAGTGTACTCCTCCTCAGAATCAGACCATGTTAAGCACGTGCGTTCAGTCCTTGAGAAACTACGCCAGCACAAGTTATATGCAAAATTGGAAAAATGTGTTTTTCATGCTACGGAAGTTGAATTTCTTGGATTTATCCTGACTCCAAAAGGAGTCCGAACGGACTCTCGAAAGGTGGACGCAATTCTCAAGTGGCTATCACCCAGTTCAGTCAAAGGGGTACAAAGCATGCTCAGATTTGCTAATTTCTACCGCAGATTCATTCCGGACTTCTCCCATGTTGTACACCCCATCACAGCACTTTTGCAAAAAAACAAACGCTTCTTGTGGACCAAAGAGGCTGAAAAGGCCTTCCAAGGGCTAAAAGCGAAATTCACATCAGCACCTGTCTTAAAGCATCCACGCCCTGAGCTTCCATACATAGTAGAAACTGATGCATCCAGTTTAGCCATGGGAGCTGTCCTGTCCCAGAAGGATCCTGTAACTGGTCAACTTCGCCCAGTAGTGTTTTGGTCCAGAAAGTTCTCAGCACCTGAGTTAAACTATGCGGTTACCGATAAAGAGCTATTAGCCATCAAATCCGCCTTTAAGGCTTGGCGGCACTATCTTCTTGGTGCCAGGCATACTATTACCGTAATCACCGATCACCGGAACCTGCAGTATTTAAAAACAGCCAAAGCCCAATCATCGCAACAACTTCGATGGGCATTGTTCTTGGCCGAATTCGATTTCGTGATCACTTATCGAGCAGGCTGCAAAAATGGCAAAGCAGATGCCTTATCCCGAATAGGGATGGGAGAATCATATGCAAACCCGGAACCGGTGCCAATAATTCCCGAGCAAAGAATTCTTGGCATAACTACTCTACAGACACTAGAAGATATTCATTCAAAAATCCAACAGCTCTTCGATCCAGCAACCGTGCAGGACTGGGTAAAGAAAGGCCCAGACTACTCAGTCGTCAATGACCTACCTTACTATTAAGGACGACTATTTCTACCACACAAGGAAATACAAGAACTAGTCATCTCCAATTACCATGACAACCTGATGGAAGGGCACCCAGGTATCGCAAAAACTGGAGCGAAAATTAAGAGACAGTTCTGGTGGCCCACTTGGCGAAAAGATGAAAAGTCATTTGTGATGTCTTGTGGCATTTGCGCCCAAAACAAAAGCCAGAAGAAAAAACCAGCTTGCCTTTTACAACCTTTGGATATTCCACCTACACCATGGCACACCTTGTCTTTAGACTTTATTACAGATCTACCTCCATGTAATGGATTTAACACCATCCTAGTTATTGTGGATCTTTTTTCCAAGATGGCCCACTTTATTCCTTTAAAGGGGTTACCTTCTGTTCGATTCTGACCAAGGAGTTCCTCGAATACATTGTTCGATTAGACGGATTCCCTTCCGTATTGGTTTCTGACCGAGGTAGTCAATTTATCTCGCATTTTTGGAAGAAATGTTGTCAACTGGCACAAATCGACATGAGGCTATCAACAAGTCACCATCCCCAGACCGATGGTCAGACGGAAAGGACCAACCAGACCCTTGAACAGTACCTACGCTGCATGATATACCAGACCGAAAGCAATTGGAAAGATATTTAATGGATTTCCGAGTACGCATACAATAACTCTGTACATTCAGGAACCGGACAAAGCCCTTTTTATACCATGTATGGACATCACCCTCGAACCTCAGAACTCGATTCGCCTCAGCACTTAGAAATGCCCGCAGTTAGTCATTTGCACTCTACTATTACACAAGCCTTTAAGGAAGCCACAGAACATTTGAAACAAGCAAAGGAGAAATACAAGAAAAATGCTGATCAACATAGAAGTGAAACTCCACAATACCAGATTGGGGATCAAGTTTGGCTGGCTACAAAACATATACCTCTGAAGGGAACTCAGACTTTTAATCCTAGATATTTGGGACCTTACACCATTAAGGCCATTATCAACCCGGTGGCCGTCAAATTGGAATTACCCTCTAATATGCAAATTCATCCTGTCTTTCATGTTTCACTTCTAAAACCAGTTCAACCAGGGACAAGATTAACCAAACCACCTGACCCCATCTTGATAGATGGAGAACGTGAATTCGAGGTAAAAAATATCCTGGACTCCAAGATTATTAAATCAAAACTTTTTTATTTGATTGATTGGAAGGGCTGCGGACCACAAGAAAGATCACGGGAGCCTAGCGACCACGTTCATGCACCTCGATTGGTGAAAAGATTCCATCAGAACTCCCCAGACAAACCGGGGCCAGGGGGAAGAACAAGTTTAGGAGGGGCCTTGGGGGGGAGTGCTGTCATGATGCCTACCCCGGGCATCAGGACCAAGGCCCTCAGCTCCGGGAGCAGGCATCTAGACATTTGTTTAAACCTCAGCAGCCCCGGCTAGGGGCTGTCTGGGTTCAGTCCTGGCACTTTATGCCCGGCTCATCATAGAAATCAGTCCTGGCGCCATAGGCGCCAGGCTCATAGACTTAACTTACCTGATGCAGACCATGCTGCAAAAGAGTCCACGCCTACATGAGGCCTGGATGGGACTATGTTGTTACTGGGACTATTTTTTACTTGGGCGTGGCTCTAGGGAACTTCTTACCTGGAACGACTTTGGAGGCTATTTAAACCACACCCGAACAGCAGCACATGCTTCGCATTATTCTGCATCCAGCAGCGTGACGCTCACCATGCCTGCAGCCAGCATCCAGTCTTCTGCCACGCCCGTGTGCCTGCAGCCAGCATCCAGTCTTCTGCCACGCCTGCCTCGAATCCGGAGCTCCTAGAATAAAGAAGAAGAAAAGGACAAGGTTAGAAAACGAACTTATTTCAAAGTCCTCACCTAATTCCGGAACCATTTCATCTCCGGACCTGGAAAGTACATAAGTCCTGCACGCGTCACTTCGCCAGCTCCAGCACGGCGCCATACTCACCAGTTCTCACAGCATCATTCGATCCGGCACTGTCTCTATCATTTCTTCACCGTAATCCGGCACCTAGGGGACACAAGAAAAAACAAGGTGAGCCAAGGGAATCAACAAATACAACCTCTTACCACCATAGACTTACCTGATTTACCACCGGCGGTATTATTCCATAACTCTCCACATTTTCATATGCCGCATCTGTAAAGAGGGAGAAAAACAACACGTTAACGCATGCAATAGTTACCGGACAGCGTTGGATAACACAGACTCTTACCTGAACGCCAGCAGCAGCTACGAGACCTTCTTCTCACGAACTCAGTTGCAATTTAAGGAAGGAAGGGGACAAGAGTGAACATCGGGCACATTGAACTCTTTGAACTTGATACTTACCAATCCCGCCAGGGACTTCAGAGTCAATACTTACCAGAACTCTCCCAACGCCTTCAAACCAGTGAAGTAACTGGTATCTACGCGCCCCTGCAAGACACGCAGGATGAGAGCTCATCTTTTACGAACATAAGGTGAGGTAACTAAGGGGATATCGGAGGTGATTAGTGGGGGAGAGCGAGAACAGTTGGGAGGCCATCACTAAAACCCACAGGGGGTTAATTCCTGTATCCACTTGCAGGAAAATACTTCTTTGGGTCTAGCAGACAAGACTAGGCGGGCCAGTCCAGACAGTCATCTCTGCACTACACATCACGTTGAATGAGACCGCAGCTGTCCGGGTCCGATCGACACTCCTGTGGGGTCCAGGTGAGCGTAACATGTGTAAAGAGGCCACAAACGAAAGTTGCTTTGTGTGTTCCCTGATACCTCATGCATCAGTGACACCTAAAGTTTTAATACCACAGGAAATTCCCATAGCGGATGCCCAGTGTCTTGTTCATCTTGCACTTTGTAGAATTCTAAGTACCTTCCAAGCACACACATTAATGCTACAACTGCTCCAGAACGAGAATACCTGTGAAGTGGGAGAATGGAAGACCAGGCTCCCGTCCTTCCCCTCTCGCGCCTGGCCTAAAGGATCACGGCCCAGGCACCCGCCACGAGAAGAGTTTGCCCATCTACCAGACGACCAAATACCCTGGTACAGGAACATACGGATGTGTCCATCTGCCTGCCCAGCAGCCCGCCCTGCCCATGCCGACACCTGCGGCACGGATCAACTAGACTAAAACCTACACGTCGTTAGAGATGCCATGACGACCTAGCCAACGGTCAGCACACCTGTGCAAATATACACACTGGACACTCCCGCACCAATCTACACGAAGAATATACTCAGTGCTATGACGTAGGCGACAGACATACTCACGGACGTGCATCTTTATTATTTTCCACATAGGCTCTCAAAATGCAGAAACGCAAGACGCATCATGAACTCATCTAAAGAGCTTGCTTACGCTTCTCCTAAACCCAGGTGCCATAATGAGAAATATAACGAAGACACGATACTGGTCATAAGACAATATGATACTATAACCTAAAGCGCCTGTGCACCAAACGGTTCTATCTATACACCAGGCCTAAGTAGGCCGCAAGCAAGAGCTTCCATGGACGTTAAAAGAACAAGAGTCAGGTTGCTGATCCTGCAGAATGAGCCCGGCGAAAGCAAACAGCCAAGGTCCTAATGTTGCAAACCCACATTCCGAAAGCAGACCATCAAGGGCACGATGTTGCAACCTCGCACGCCGCACACCAACGTTAAAGTCACACCTGCAAATTAAACCAGGCACACAGTGGAAAAACAATATTAATTGTGCAGAATTCTGCCTCAAACACGGTCCCACCTCACGTGACCAAGCCGAACCTGACAGGATGCCAAGCCCGGGAGGAAGAAGGCGTCTGGATCCCTCGTTACAAGACACAGGAAGATACAATTAAAAGGCTCAATGGACATCTGCGACAGTGGGAGTAGTCGGCCTTCCAGCTTATGAATAAGTCCTCACATTGTCTGCACGTACTCATAGTGAAACATTGTTGCAAATGACAGGTACACCAAGAGCTGGGAACAGCGATGGTCCCAGGCTGGGAAGCTCGCGGGCGCACCAATCAGAACATGGGGCTCTTATCACTGACGCCATTAACATTAACCAATCATCAGGGGTCTTCATGTAACAATTCTCATGTATCTAATTGTAGGGACAACCCAGATATATCACCTGACTAACCCTTGTCCACTAATATTGTTCTCTATACGTATGCTATACTAACCCTACCACTCGAGCAACCAATTAAGAGTGGCGATAGGTTTTTTGCTAACTTTCCAAGGTGACGCAAGTAGCGCGTCATACTAAGGTAAAAAGGGCCTGCCAGCCCCACGATTGTGTGTGTGTCAGGACGGACGCGTACGATCCTTGACCCATCCCTGCCGTTTTTGTCTAATAAACAGCAGAGTCACCTTGCTTCTTGCGTGTGTCTCATACTCTATCTCTTTTGGGATATACGGGAGGAGTTGGGGCCTCCCTGCCCGGAGGTCTGCGGACGGCCCGGCCGACCCCGGCAGAATTTCCCCCCGACAAGTTGGAGGCACTGCTGAGATCTGTTTAAGATCCGCCTTTTTATTTTTACTTTTTCCAGGCACTCCCGTTGCGAGGAGGCCCGGCGGCGCAGCCCCCTCTGCCGTTGCCCCCTTGTGAGGACTACAGGACCATCGCGGAGCTGCGAGAAGACCGGACAGCGCAATCCGGATATTGGCCCTTGGGAGCCGGTTGAGAAGTATCCCGCCCGCGGTTGGCGAGTGTCCAGACGTGGTCCAGACGAGGGGAGGTGACAAGCCGCTTGGAGGGGTGCACGCAGTCGAGCGGCCCCGCATCAAGAGAACTTGGTGAGCATGCCACGCACAACAAGCAATGTGAAATTGTGAGGGAGGGGGGAGGAATTAAATACGGGAGGTGGGAGGTGTTGCACAGGTGCGCAGCAAAGGTTTGACAATTTAGTGTTGGCAATGGAATGAATGGTAGCCGAACAAGTGCGAGAGCAGTCGGCTACGTTACGCGAGAGAGGGGGGCGGAGCACGAAAACATCACGTGCGAATGCTCGTAGAAACTGATTGGCCTAGGTCGCGACTACGTGTAAGGGTGGGTGTGTGTGGTTTCCTACGATTTGGCATTTATTGATCAATGAGTAGATGAGGATCCCTATTGTTCGAGCAAGAAACTCGATAGGTAGATGACGTTTCCCTGTAGGCGGTAGCTAGTTAGTTGCCCAATACGGAAGATAATTGGCTGGTTAAGCCCTCCTGTCGAGGGGCGTATCACACGCGAGGCGACGCAGAGTGCGCAGTCCGATTATATTATTGATTTGATTACCTTGTTCCAGGAGTGACAGGAAGACAGCTGTAAGGTTAACGGGGGCAGATTGCAAGTGTATTTTGAACTTAAAGAATATATGAAGAACTTACCAGTAGCTCGAAGAGATCGGTGACGTCACCAGTAGGGCTTTCATAGGATATCGCGAGCACAAGGCATCTTCGTTTTGAGAGTGGTGGGGAAGAGAAGTGTGGTAAGGGAGTGGAAACGGAGATAAACGGTAAATGAGTTGATCGGGGAAAGGCGAAACGGGGAACATAGCTGCGCACGGAGAACGCCGGCCACGGCAAGTGTAGAAGGGGGAGGAGCACGTGAAAATAGGACGACTGTATAAGAACGTCATAAGGGGTACGCAGCCGCAGGGGGCTACGTGCGCCTCGGCCGCAGGGGGGCGTAAGGGTGTTGTATAAAGGAAGAAAGACAGACGAAAATATACAAATGTAAAATACTATATTTTTTATAATTTTCCTTAGCGGACTACGTAAGTCCCCAAACTTACGGGGCCAGGTAACGATATAAGGTTGTATATTGTAAACTGCTAGTGAGATAAACTGCTACCAGATAGGGGAAGGGTAACAAGTGGAGCGCTAGTATGTCATACGGGACAGGATCGGGAGGGTGGGGGAACACCCTCACTACCCCACTACAACACATATGCACAACACTGCCACCCCATAGGGAGAAACTGATTAAGTATAGCATAGAATGGACCCAGGGGACGGATAACAAAATGCTAACACCGTGGCCGCCTAATGGTAGCTTCGATCCATATGCCCAACATTCACTATTAAACCATCTGCACAATACATATAAAGGGAAGAAGTTGGCAAACCACGTGGAGGTGTTTAACTTATGGAGGATGTTCCAAGGGTCCCGACCAGGACCAAATGGAATGTTCACTATGGGGGAAATACCGGAAGAAAAAGAGATTAAGGAGGAAGGAGAGGAGGGGAAAAAGGGGAGTGCAGACCCAAAGAACACGGGGAACGGAGGAGAGGGAGGAGAAAAGAATAATAAATCAGATGACATACAAAAGGAACCGAGCAACGATATACCCCTAGCAAAGGGAGTGAAAACAGAGGGAGGGGGGTTGTACCCTTTAAGAGAATTAGGAGAAATAGAAAGAGGACAGTTAAGGGCGGCTGAGGGATACTCGAACCCGGCATACAGCCCTCCACCATATGTGGCTCATAGGAAGATGCCAGCAGGGGAGGGGAGGACTGGAGAAGACCAGACTGTGGAAATAGGAAATGATGAGTGGGTAGCTGCACAGATATTGTTAAAATTACGAGGTTCATTAACAGGAGAAGAGAAGGAGGTAGTAAAGAAAACAGACGAGGATAATGCCAGGGAGAGTGAAATGAGGGGGGAAGAGCTGTTACGACAAAAGGAAGAGATTTTGGAGGAACGACTAGCAAAATTAAGGGATGAGCAGAATGAATTGATCAAGCAGCTCGAGAGGGAGGAGAGAGAGAGCGAGGAAAAGGAAAGAAGGTAAGAACGAATTGGAAAAAATAAGGGAACGAAATGAGGAGCAAAGGAGAGAAGCTGAAAGGGTAAAAGCAGCAGCAGAAAGGGTATCAAGAGTAGTGCTGCGAGAAAAGAAAAGGGAAGAAGAAGAAAAAGAAAAAGAAATGGCAATGTGGAAGAGGAGGTTACTATCAGAAACAACTAAGAAATACGAAGAAGGGAGGGTGATAGAGAGTATAGTAGAAAGAGAAAGGGTGAAATGGGAAAGGAAGAAAGAGGATGAAAGAATATTGGAACAGATGAGCAGTGAAGTGATGGAGGAATTAAAAAGGAAAAGGGAGGAAAATAGTAGGGAGATGGAGGAGAGAAATGAAGGAGAAAGAGAAGATAGGAGAAGGGAGAGTGAAGCATGGGGGGATGTATATAGAAACACAGAAGTAGCAACAACATCAGCACAAAGGGGAGCGGTTGATAAGGGAGAAAAAGGAGAACTGGACCTAATAGACTTACAAACAGTAACGATCAAGGGGAAAAAGACCGAGTGGGGGGTGCCGTTTATGACTGACTTTTGTAGTGAGGAAGAAGAAGGAGTGGAGAAGGAAGGAAGAAACAGTGAAAGGGAAAGCTTAGATAAACTTTACATCACCCGGACCAACACAGACTCACCATGGATCAGTAGGAGAAAGGATGAGCTGGAGAGAAGTGAGGAGGGAGAGCAAGGAATAGTGGAAAGACAGACACATGAGGCCGCACCATCCCCATCCCCATCACGCCCTCCCCCATCGCACCCTACATGCTCAACCACCACACGCTCGTTACGCAAAATAAAACTCGCGCCCTTCACAGACGAACTGACACCCTATGCATGTCGGCTTAGAGACCTCCCTAGTCGCAGGCAGGAAAGACGAATACACATGCCCACATTAAATACAGGAAATGATGGAAGAAGGGGAAAAGATGGAGAAGAAAGAGTTACGAGCAGGGGAAATACGGACCAAATTGAAGATGTAGAAGAAAGGGAAGAGGAGGAAGGGTGTGAGGACTCGATATTATGGAACACAAAGGGTGAAACGAGACATAACTTAATGCCACTTTTGGAGAGAGGAGGGGTTAGACCACAGTATGTCCCTTGGAAGCATACCGATAAAGAAAATATAAAATGCAGGCTCCCATCATTAAGTGGAGGTGCGGGTAAGTGGATATATGAAATGGAAAAACACACCGCAGGACAGAAACTGGCAGTAGGAGATGTAAAGGGCCTTTTAATATCAATATTAGGGGATAGAGCGGATGACATTTGGAAGAGAGCGGGATTCCATGGGGTAACAATAACAAACACATCGCATGATGGGGCACCATTCGCAAACTGCAGACATGCACTATGGCAGGCACTGAGGGTACAGTACCCAGACACATCAGACATAGGTGCAATTACCTCCCGCAAGATGCGTGAGAACGAAGATCCTGTTGATTATATCCAGGAAATCCAAGAGAAGTGGCGCATGGAAACTAGAGAACAATGGGATAAAACACCAGCAATATTTTACCATATACTAGTACAAGGGCTCCCAGAAGGAGTTCAGAAACAACTAAAGAAAGTAGTGGGAATGGAAGCAAAACCATGGCCAGAAATACAACTGACTATAGTACATCATTGCAGGACATGGCAAGGAAAAATGAAACAAAAGGAAGAGGACAGGAAAACGGAAGAGGCTAAACTAGTACAGAAAAAGCTTACTAAATACACAATGGAAGGGGCACTAATAACTACGCCTACAACAATGACCCAAAGCCCCACACAAGAAGTGGCTGCACAAGATTCCTCCCAAATACCACCTTCACAGACTATAACACACAGGCGCCGCCAATCCAACCATACACGACCAACATGGGAGGAGGACATCCAATGGCAGGAGCTGGGTATTTGTAACGCTCACCTGATTCCCGTAGAGGCGCCGGTCTTGACTGGGCGTATACCGTATCTTCAAAGGTGATGTGTAACACACGGCTGGCTCTTTGGGCTGGACCTCTGTGCACTGTATGACTGACTCAAAGGGTAAAATGTCTGCAGATAGAAAATATGGGATTAAGGAACTGGGTTATTGAATGTCTCTCTCTTCTTCCCTTTCTCTTCTCCTGTAGAACCCCAAAGGTTAACGCTCTCACCTTAGGTAAGTGAACGCCGTGCTCTCCATCTGCCTCGGGGCAGGGTGCTGTAACCAGTTTCTTCACTGGATAAGGGGAGCAGGCCTCTTGACTTCAGAGGACTGCTGTCTGTCGTTTACTGCACGAACGGTAGGTTTCGAGTAATTCTAATGTCTTTAAAGTCTTTAGTAATGATGTTTCTTGTTTTGCAGGGTTCCGGCGATGGCGGATGACGGGCTGAAGTGAGTTGAAGATGGAGCCCGTGTGATGAATAGAAGCGCCTGGAAGCACGTAAGTAAGCGCTTGTTGCCTGCTTCACGATGCGCTCTAACTGTCTTTTTATTTTGCAGGTACAAGTTCGGAGCGGCTGCAGGGTGCCGGAATACCCACTGGGTTAGATGTGGAAAGGAGTAATGGCACGTGAGTATTAAAGTTCCCCAATGTCTTTAAACGCACCTTGTTTTGTCTTTCAGATGCGGGATGCAGCGCCGAAGGCCTCCGGAGCGTGCGAAGAGTTGGTAAGCTTTTGTCTTTCAGATGCCGGAATGCAGTGTGAAGACCTCCGGAGCGCACGAAGAGTAGGTAAGCCTTTGTCTTTCAGATGCCGGAATGCAGCGCGAGGCGTTGGTGACAGCCGATGGACCAGGTAAGTGAAGAGCTGTCACTGAAGACTGTAATGCTAACCTGTTCTTTCTTGTCTTTACAGGTGTTGCTGAAGACTGGATTCAGGATGGTAAGCCTTTTTCCTTAGGCCCAGGATCAGATTCAGAAGCCACGATGAGCGTTCTGCTGCAGAGGATGCAGAATAACGCAAAGCAAGATTCATCCATCGGGTGTGGTTTGAATAGCCTCCTGTAGTGCTTAGGTGTCTCCTTCCACAGCCACGCCTAGGTAAGAAAAGAGTTCCTGCTTTCCAGAAGAGTTCCAGTGTTCTGAATCTAGGGAGTGGCTCCTGCCCCACCCAACAGGAAAAGTAGTTCCAAACAGAAGAGGATCAGAGGCTCAACTGGCAGGCAAGTAAGCAGCATGGTCTGCTGCAGGTAAGTCCACCCAAGCATTATGAGCCCGGCGCTTCCAGCGCTGGGACTCGGCATATTTATGAGCCTGGTGCCACTGGCGCCAGGACTGGGTCCAAAAGGTCCCAATTGGGACTGGTTGGCACTCGGAACCTGGGTTATGGATCTGCTTCCAAGGGAGTTGGGAAAACCCTGACCTTTTGGAAGCAGAGATCATGACAGTACCCCCCCTCAAGGCCCCTCCCAAACCGGGCTTCTCCGGGGGTTTTGGCTTGTCAGGAAATGTTCGGTGAAATCTTTTGATTAGGCGAGGAGCGTGGACATATTCAGCAGGTTCCCAGGATCTCTCTTGGGGGCCGTAGCCTTTCCAGTCAATTAGGTAAAATAGTTTAGATTTGGAGATCTTGGAGTCCAGAATGCTTTTGACTTCAAACTCGAGTTCTCCATCAACTAGGATAGGTTTTGGAGATTTAGTTAGTCGGGTTTGAGGTTGCACGGGTTTTAATAAAGAGACGTGGAAGACCGGATGTATCTTCATGTGCGGGGGCAAGTCCAACTTGACCGCTACTGGGCTTACTATGGTAGTGATGGAATAGGGACCAAGGTATCTTGGGTTGAATGTGCGTGGCCCTTTTAGAGGTAGATATTTGGTGGATAACCAGACTTGATCCCCTACTTGATATTGAGGGGCTTCCTTCCGATGTTGATCTGCTCCTTTCTTGTATTGATCTTTAGCCCTTTGAAGGTGAGAAACAGCTTCCTTAAAGGCTTGGGTGATTGTAGAATGCAGGTAGTCTACTGCTGGTGTTTCAAGATCTTGGAGGGGATCCAACTCCGAGGTTCGAGGGTGACTGCCGTACAAAAGAAAAAACGGGGTTTTCCCAGTTCCCGAATGGACAGAGTTATTGTAGGCATATTCGGCTATCCAAAGGATGTCTTTCCAAGTTTTTTCAGTTTGTTACAGCATGCAGCGTAAATACTGTTCCAGAGTTTGATTGGTCCTCTCGGTTTGTCCGTCGGTCTGAGGGTGGTGACTGGTCGATAGTCTCACATCAATTTGAGCCGACCGACAGCAACTTCGCCAAAAATGAGAAATAAATTGACTACCTCGATCCGAAATTAGAACCGAAGGAAAACCGTGCAGTCGGACGATGTTTTCGAGAAATTCTCGGGCCAGAGTTGCTGCTGTTGGCAAGCCTTTGAGCGGAATGAAATGCGCCAACTTGGAGAATAAGTCCACGATTACTAGAATCGTATTGTATCCGGAGCATGGAGGTAGATCGGTGATGAAGTCCATAGAAAGCGTATTCCAAGGGCGAGGTGGGATGTCAATAGGGCGTAAGAGGCCTGCTGGTCTTTCCTTTTGACTCTTGTTTTGGGCGCATACTCCACAGGACATTATAAAGTCTCTGATATCTTTTTTCCAAGACGGCCACCAGAAGTAGCGCTTGATCTTTTCTGAGGTCTTGGCCATACCGGGATGTCCTTCCATTAAAGAATCGTGATAACAAGAGATTACTTTTTTCTGTAAATCTGTGCTGGGTAGGTATAATCGTTCTTGGAAATACAATAAGTTGTCCTTTACTGCAAAGTCCTTTCCCTGCAGATGCCAATTCTGTATGTCTGCTGGAGTTACAAGTTGCCTGGCTTTATCCTTAACTTCCTCTATGGATTCTGTGGCGATTACACCCAGAATTCTTTGTTCGGGAATGATTGGTACAGGTTTAGGGTTGATCAAGTGTTCTTCCACTCCCATCCGAGAAAGGGCATCAGCTTTACCGTTCTTTGTACCAGGTCGATAGGTAATTATGAAGTCAAACTCGGCAAAGAATAATGCCCAACGGAGTTGTCTAGAGGATTGGGCTTTTGCGGTTTTCAAATATTGCAGGTTTCGGTGATCCGTAATCACAGTAACGGTGTGTCGGGCCCCCAGCAGATAATGCCGCCAAGCCTTAAAGGCAGACTTGATAGCCAGAAGTTCCTTGTCAGTAATCGTGTAATTGATTTCAGGAGGCGAGAATTTGCGGGACCAAAATGCCACGGGATGCAACTGATTGGTTACCGGGTCCTTTTGTGATAGAACTGCCCCCATGGCAAGGCTTGAAGCATCAGTTTCCACGATGTAGGGGAGTTCGGGGCGAGGGTGTTTTAAGATTGGTGCAGAGATAAATTTAGTCTTCAAATCCTGGAAAGCTTGTTCCGCCTCGGTAGACCATTCAAAACGTTTGTTTTTCTTTAACAAGGCAGTGATGGGCTGGACTATTCGAGAGAATTCGGGGATAAACCTGCGGTAAAAGTTAGCGAAGCCTAACATGCTTTGCACACCTTTTACGGAGGATGGTGATGGCCATTTGAGAACTGCATCGACCTTCTTTGAATCCATACGCACTCCGCCAGGTGATAATATGAATCCCAAGAATTCAACTTCAGTCACGTTGAAAACACATTTTTCCAACTTAGCGAAAAGTTTGTGTTGACGCAATCTTTCGAGGACCATTTTCACGTGTTTCCGATGTTCAGATTCCGATGAAGAATAAATGAGGATGTCGTCAATGTAAACAACAACACACACATCTATGAGCTCTCTGAGGACATCGTTCATAAAATATTGAAAGGCGGCCGGGGCATTGCAAAGTCCGAAGGGCATGACCTGATATTCAAATAGTCCATACTTGGTGCGGAAGGCCGTCTTCCATTCATCGCCCTCTTTTACTCGTACCAAGTGGTAAGCTCCTCTAAGATCCAGCTTTGTATATATGCATGCTTTTCTGACTTGGTCCAGGAGTTCAGGGATCAAAGGTAACGGATATCTATTCTTAACGGTGATCTGGTTCAGGGAGCGATAATCTATACAAGTTCTAAGGTCTCCTTCCTTTTTTGGAACGAAGAACAAAGCTGAAGAAGCAGGGGACTTGGAAGGACGAATAAACCCATTTGCCAGGTATTGATCCAGGTATTGTCGAAGGTGAAGGTTCTCAGGCTCGGTCAGGGCATAAATTCTACTACAAGGAGGAGTAGATCCAGGTATCAGGTCTATCTGGCAGTCATAAGACCTATGAGGAGGTAGAGAGTTAGCCTGATCCTTCCGGAAAACATCTTGGTATTCTAGGTATTCGGGAGGTAACTGGGGAGTCTCTGAAGAAATTGCTGCCAGTGCAACACCAGGTGGAGGGTGACAAGTAGAGACACATTCTGGAAACTGGACCGTTCTTGCTCGCCAATCGATCAGAGGATTGTGTTTCTCTAACCAAGGTATTCCTAGAATAATCTGAAACTGAGGGGCCTTGATCACATCGAACACGATCTTCTCATGGTGTCCATCTTGACTTACTAGCGTCACCTCTTGAGTGGTATGCGTTACTGGCCCGGAGGCTATCTCCGTACCATCCACCGTAGTAATGACGTCCTTTACAGCCTTGGGACAAAGAGTTAGATTCATCCTCAAAACCATTTCATGATCCACATAATTGCCGATGGCACCGCTGTCGACGTAAGCTTCAATTGCATGTAATCGATCCGGATTATCAGGGCTAATGAGGACCATAGGTATCACGAAATGCGAGGTCACGGAACTGGTTTTCACGCTCGGCAAGAGGACCTCTATTCTTGTCGTGCGAGGTCGTTTCCCTGCTCAGAGTTTGTAACTTTGGTAACTGCAGCTCCTACTGCCTTCTTGGCAGGTTTCACCGGACAGTCTCGAAGAAAGTGCCCTGAGTTTCCGCAATAGAGGCATAATTGCAACTGTTTTCTCCTTTCCCGCTCCCTTTGTGTTAGAGGACCTTTCAGACCCCCTATTTGCATGGGTTCCCCAGAGTCTACTCCTTTGGAAGGAGTTGGCGGTTTGGAAAATACTCGAGCATCAAACTTGGAACGATCGGCCTTCCTGTTCTGCAGTCTGTGATCTATTTGAACGACTAAGTCTATATAGTCCGAACAATCTTGTGGGGGATTCACTACTTGGGCTAACACATCTTTGAGCTCTCCACGTAGACCTCTATAAAACAGCGTAATCCTTTTGTCCTCAGGCCATTGAGTTTCCACTATCAGTCTGTTGAAAGACGCAATATAAGCCAAAAGGTCTTGATTACCTTGTCGCAACGAAAGAAGCTCATTGTCCAAGGCCTGCCCCTGTGAATGTCTTGCGAACAGTTTTTCCATACTGAGCTGAAAAGCTTGAAAATCATGGAGGACCGGATCATCTTGATTTACTAGAGGGATCGACCAGTCTGCCGCATTGCCACTAAGGTACGAAAGCACGAAAGCTACTTTAGCTTGATCAGTTGGAAAGGCTGCTGGCCGGCATAAGAAATGCAACCGGCACTGATTGATAAATACTGCAAACCTCTTTGGGTCACCAGAAAATCGTTTGGGCGGAGCCAGAGGTACATTCCCAGGTAGGTTGATCTGCACTGGATTCATAGAGGATGTAGACGGAAGATTTCCCCCAGATGCGGGTAACGGGGTCTGTCCGGCTTGTGACTGTAGCAATTGTCTAGCGAGATCATCTGTTCGCTCCTTGGAAATAATCAGTTCCCTTCTTAGAGCGTTCGTTTCCTGACGGGCTGCATGCACTTCTGCCCTTAGTTCCCCAAGTAACTGGGCTAGCTGGTCGGTATCCGAGGTTTCCATAGCGCCTGGATGGGAGTTTTGTGGTAGGCTTTGCGTTCTGTAACGCTCACCTGATTCCCGTAGAGGCGCCGGTCTTGACTGGGCGTACACCGTATCTTCAAAGGTGATGTGTAACACACGGCTGGCTCTTTGGGCTGGACCTCTGTGCACTGTATGTCTGACTCGAAGGGTAAGATGTCTGCAGATAGAAAATATGGGATTAAGGAACTGGGTTATTGAATGTCTCTCTCTTCTTCCCTTTCTCTTCTCCTGTAGAACCCCAAAGGTTAACGCTCTCACCTTAGGTAAGTGAACGCCGTGCTCTCCATCTGCCTCGGGGCCGGGTGCTGTAACCAGTTTCTTCACTGGATAAGGGGAGCAGGCCTCTTGACTTCAGAGGACTGCTGTCCGTCGTTTACTGCACGAACGGTAAGTTTCGAGTAATTCTAATGTCTTTAAAGTCTTTAGTAATGATGTTTCTTGTTTTGCAGGGTTCCGGCGATGGCGGATGACGGGCTGAAGTGAGTTGAAGATGGAGCCCGTGTGATGAATAGAAGCGCCTGGAAGCACGTAAGTAAGCGCTTGTTGCCTGCTTCACGATGCGCTCTAACTGTCTTTTTATTTTGCAGGTACAAGTTCGGAGCGGCTGCAGGGTGCCGGAATACCCACTGGGTTAGATGTGGAAAGGAGTAATGGCACGTGAGTATTAAAGTTCCCCAATGTCTTTAAACGCACCTTGTTTTGTCTTTCAGATGCGGGATGCAGCGCCGAAGGCCTCCGGAGCGTGCGAAGAGTTGGTAAGCTTTTGTCTTTCAGATGCCGGAATGCAGTGTGAAGACCTCCGGAGCGCACGAAGAGTAGGTAAGCCTTTGTCTTTCAGATGCCGGAATGCAGCACGAGGCGTTGGTGACAGCCGATGGACCAGGTAAGTGAAGAGCTGTCACTGAAGACCGTAATGCTAACCTGTTCTTTCTTGTCTTTACAGGTGTTGCTGAAGACTGGATTCAGGATGGTAAGCCTTTTTCCTTAGGCCCAGGATCAGATTCAGAAGCCACGATGAGCGTTCTGCTGCAGAGGATGCAGAATAACGCAAAGCAAGATTCATCCATCGGGTGTGGTTTAAATAGCCTCCTGTAGTGCTTAGGTGTCTCCTTCCACAGCCACGCCTAGGTAATAAAAGAGTTCCTGCTTTCCAGAAGAGTTCCAGTGTTCTGAATCTAGGGAGTGGCTCCTGCCCCACCCAACAGGAAAAGTAGTTCCAAACAGAAGAGGATCAGAGGCTCAACTGGCAGGCAAGTAAGCAGCATGGTCTGCTGCAGGTAAGTCCACCCAAGCATTATGAGCCGGCGCTTCCAGCGCTGGGACTGGGCATATTTATGAGCCTGGTGCCACTGGCGCCAGGACTGGGTCCAAAAGGTCCCAATTGGGACTGGTTGGCACTCGGAACCTGGGTTATGGATCTGCTTCCAAGGGAGTTGGGAAAACCCTGACCTTTTGGAAGCAGAGATCATGACAGTATTATAATTATAACAGGGGGAGAGGAGGAATTATGAGAGGGAGAGGATACGGATATAACACCCAACAGCAGGTGGGAGGACTTAGAAATTCCTACCCCACAGGGCAACCAGTATACCAGGACAACACAGGGAGCTTCCCATGGCAGAGTAGGGAACCACCGGTGTGTTGGAGTTGTGGACTCTTAGGGCACATGTCACGCACGTGTAGAGTTAGACCAGGAACACCATCATGGAGTGAACAGGGACAACCAAGGCCCTCACAGGAACAGCAGGGCCTACAACAGCAGCAGACGTTGCAACAGGGAAATGAACAACAACAACAAATAACACAACAACAGCCACAGACATATTCACTGCCACAACAACAGGTAGCGATGACACAACAACCCCAAGCACAACAAACACAACTGGGTAGGGTGACGGTTTTGGGACACAACCCTTACACAGGAAATGGCCAGTCGTTGTACCCTCAATAGGACAGCCCACAGACGGCCTTGGTGTGTCCCATCCTGTCAGTAACACCTAATAGTGCGGAGGAACCACGCATAGAGGTAACGATAGGTGACAAAAAATTATCATTCCTTGTTGACACCGGGGCGACCCGGTCTTGCATAAGGGAAGGTAAATTTAAGATGTCAGGCGAAGCCATGAACACCCAAGGATTCTCTGGGGCTAGAGGGTTGGTTCCCTTTACTGATAACATTCCCTTATCTATTGGAGATTATGATCTGTCAGTTCCACTTCTATATTATAGTGCCTCACCAGTAAATATACTGGGGAGAGACATAATGAACAGGTTGAATATGACGATCTCCTTTACTGAGGACGGCATAATTTGCTCTACTCCAGGGATTAACATGCTCACAGCACGACAGATTATGCAAGCATACTGCGGACAGACAGCGATTAGGGCGGAGCCAGTAGATGGCGAACTATTCCAGTATGGAACAGATATGGCATTTGCATGGATGCCAGGGATAGAAGGGAAAATATGGAGGAGGCCAGCAGCCTATCTGTTCAGACCAGAAACACCTGTTAATGAACCAGAAGGAAAGGTGGTTCTAATGGACATTGAGAGCATTATTGCAACAGCTGATTACATTGTTGTACATGCCCAAGACAGAGAAGGAAGGGCATGGAGGGCAGTGATAGCACTAGCAGAAGGATGTAGGCTCACCCAGGTGTCAGATGAGGAGCTGTTCTCAGAAGAAAAGGAGGAAGGTGAAATGGTGTTTATGATGAGTGTGGAAATATGGCTAAGAGTGGCTTACAAACAAGTAGCACAGAAAATTGCAATGGCACTTGAGGCACCCGCATGCACCCCAGTCCCCTTCTTTAAGGAGGATATGTCAAAGGTACCCAAATCATTGTGGACTACTAGCCCCTATGACGTGGGGTGCATAAAAAGTATAGGGGGAGTAAGGATAAAATTGAAAAAAGGTGCAATACTCCCCAGAGTGAAACAGTAGCCACTATCAAAAGAGGCAGATGAGGGCATATATGAAACCATAATGGCCCTTATAAATAATGGCATATTGGTCCCCTCAGAATCACCATGTAACACGGCTGTATACCCAGTGCGCAAGGCTAAAGGGGGGTCTTGGCGCTTCATACAGGATCTCAGGCCCTTGAACAACATAGTAGAAGCAGAATATCCCATAGCAGCAAACCCGGCCACAATATTGTGTGGCATTCCAGCTGAAGCATCACGATTTACAGTGATCAACCTTAAAAATGCTTTTTTCTCAATACCATTGCACCCAGACTCACAAGATCTGACAAGCTTCACTTACAGAAACACAAAGTGGAAGCACACCAGATTGCCACAAGGGTATTGCGAATCACCCTCAATTTTCAATAGAGTAATACAGATGGATTTGGGTAACATTGAAGTGGAAAGCACAGTGTTGCAGTATGTGGATGACATAATAATTTGCAGTACAAACGAAAGAACATGCAGAGAGGTCTCCTTAAAGATGTTGACAATATTGGCTGAAAAAGGTTACAAGGTAGACATGGAAAAGATACAGTACTGTCAAGAACAGGTACTTTACATTGGTCAACTTATATCCCAACATGGAAGAAAGATTGCACCACAAAGAGCACCGGCCATTTCAAACACTCCAATGCCACAAACTGTGAGGGAACTGTAGCAGTTCCTGGGGCTGTGCAACTACTGTAGAGCATGGGTATTTGATTACAGTTCGTACATAGGACCCCTGCTTGAGGCGTTAAGGGAAGCTAATAAAGGGGAGAAAAAGCTGGGGTGGACGATGGAAATGAAAGAGGCTTTTGATGAATTGAAAGATGCGATATCAACTGCTCCGGTACTGGCATCCCCAGACTATGAGCGACAATTTTTTATATTTTCACATTGCGACTCAGCAGTAATGAAAGCAGTGTTGGCTCAAAAAACAAGCATGGGCTACAAACCAGTAGCATTTTACAGCGGCCACTTAGATCCTGTGATGTTAGGTCACTTCCCTTGCGAACAAGGTCTCGCCGCAGCTGCTTTTGCGGTGGAAAAAGCATCAGCAATCACCATGGGGTGCCCAACTACACTGTTTGTGGAACATTCTCTATTTGCGATATTGAATAAACCTAAGTCCACCCTAACCACGCAAAGAGCATCAGGTTATGAGATCATTTTATCCAGAGCTGAACTATCAATTGTTAGATGTAGCACGGTCAACCCTGCAAGGTTCCTAGCAGAAGTAATTGAGGAGGGAGATTATGCCCATGACTGTACGCAAATAACTGAAATGTACTCATGTACTAGAAAGGTTGAAGAAAACGCACTAGAGGGAGGTGAGCTCTTGTTTATTGATGGGTCATCAACTATCGATCAAAGGGATGGTATAAGGAGGACTGGGGCAGCAGTGGTA
This sequence comes from Ambystoma mexicanum, assembly GCF_040938575.1. Classification (NCBI taxonomy): domain Eukaryota; kingdom Metazoa; phylum Chordata; class Amphibia; order Caudata; family Ambystomatidae; genus Ambystoma; species Ambystoma mexicanum. The sequence continues at coordinate 331,182,202 of NC_090940.1, read as the reverse complement.
AAAATGATGGAGTTACCGGTGTGTGTGGCAATGAAATGTGTACAATTACCACAGCATTACTCCACTCAAGCAGCGGAATTAGTTGCACTGATCTTGGCGTTGAAGGAAAGCTTTGACAAACGGGTGACCATATACTCCGACAGCGCATATGTTACATCCACTGTCCACTCAGGGCTGTCGAAATGGAGAAGAAGAGGGTTTAGGAGAGCTGATGGCACTCCAGTGCAACATGCCCTCTTATTGGCTGAACTAATTGAAGTAATAAATTACCCCCAAGAATTAGCTTTAGTAAAATGCACCGCACACACCAATGGTGAAGACCACGTCTCGAAGGGGAATGCAGCAGCAGACGCACATGCGAAGTATGCTGCATACTTTGGTGAGATATGGAACCCCCCAGAGTCACAGAGAGGGAGAGGGAGGGGAATGGCTAAGGAGATGTTGATAAGAGAAGGGTACACCCATCTCCCAGCCACACAGATTATGGAGCTACAAGGGGCTGCACCAATGGCCGAAAAAGAAATATGGGTAAAAAGAGGATGCACAATGTCACCAACCGACGCACTATGGCGCCAGGGTGGCACTGGAAAGGTTGTAATACCATTGGCACTTTTGAACACCGCCCTGAGCCAACTACATCATCCAGCCCACACAGGCAAGGAAGTAATTGCAGCACGAATTAGGGAAGACTGGTTCTGCCCCGAGTTAAATTCTCATGTGTCAAATTTTATCAGTAATTGTCTCACATGTCAACAGTTTACGGCCGGCCATACTCTAAAGGTGATAAGAGGTACTATACCCCGGCCAGAGGGACCTTTCCGGCATCTCCATATTGACTATGTTGATATGATCAACATATGTCAAGGAAATAGGTATATGATTGTAGTAGTATGCCCATTCTCTAGGTGGATTGAGGCAGGGCCCTGTTCACACCCAGATGCATTTAGAGCAGCTAAATTCCTAGTGAGGGAGGTCTTCCCCAGGTGGGGAGTGTGCGAGGTGTTAAGGTCAGACAATGGCCCACATTTCGCAAACGAAATGTTCCAGCACATCACATCCTTGCTGAACATCAAGCATAAATTTGCATGTGCATACCACCCACAGGCCAACGGTGTATGTGAACGCCTGAATGGCCTATTAAAGGAGGCAATTGCAAAGATACAGCAAACAACAAAGAAGAGTTGGTTATATTGCCTTCCATTAGCCCTATTTCAGCTAAGGAATAGACCAGGGTCCGACCACCACCTCACCCCTCACGAGGTGGTTACCGGACGTCAAATGCGCCTTCCCCTAACGCCAACGTCAAGAGCATTTACCGACCACGAGAGTACAGCGAGTGTTCTTGGTGATGAAATGTACCAATATGTGTCTTCTTTGATTACTAGTGTAGTGTTTGTGTCTCAACAGCTCGAGCGCACACGGGGCGGGTCTAACAGCAATCAACAAGAAGACGCGGATAAAGAATTGGAAAAGGAAAGACTGTGTAAAATTGCTAAAGGTGACCACGTACTACTTCGCAATTTCAACAGGAAGTGGAATAGTCCACGATTCACTGGCCCCCATCTGGTAGAGGAGGTATCAACGAGAGCAGTAAAGCTACAGGACAAGCGTGCCTGGAACCACCTACACGATGTAAAGATCTACAAACTCCAGACCCGCCCCAGCACCACCGACAGGTCCATTGGGAGAACAGCAACAACATCACCAACGGAGGAAGAAAGTTCTACCACAGCCAACGGCCCAAGTGTTCCCATACCCTGTCACTCCCCAGACTCCCCAGAGACAATAACTGAAGAAGAAAGGGGTGATACAATAACTGAAGAAGAAAGGGGTGATCCCCATACTGCCCACCCCATGGTCACACGCTCAAAGAGTAAAGATACTTCCGCCAGTTGAGCCCCAAACCCCCTGCCCATTGACCCCTACCCCCACTGCAGTAATAACTGAACTGAAGGACATTATCTTGCACACGTACATATGTAAACACGTGAATACTCTCTTTTCTTTTCTCTCGCACATGCAGGAACTGCGTATTTTTGTACTGCTAAGAAAATAGATAACTAACAAATTCACTGCCCAGGAGTAGATGGTACCCTCAGACGATAACTACCCAGAAGAATTGTCACACCAATTTGTATATGAAATAAAAAGGCCAACGTACCTGAAAAGGAGAAGGGTACGTGTCTACTACACAGCATTCCTCTTGGCCATAGAATACTCAATGCCCCACCTCCACCCATACTTGCCTGTCCTAAGAGATAGATCGCTTAGATTAGCGTGGGAACAGCTCTTCGCCTGGGCACTGAATGACTATTTGATAGGGAGAGCTTAAAAAAAAAAAAACAACAACTAACATTTAATAACCAGCATATTGAGAATTTTCAGGCGGGCAACTTTAATGTTGCAAGAATACGCTGCCGGACTGCAGCAAGGTAAGAGCAAAATGCCGGTGAAATTAGCATGTGTAATAAAAATAATAGGGATTTTGATGATCACCGGGTTCTTGGCTGCCTCTGTATGGCAGTACAGCTATGCTATCAATATTATTGCTGTACCCAAACCTAATCCACCCCCATCCCCAGCTGCAACAGGTGTTACGTCAGGTGATACTAGTAAAATTGCGCACAAGCAAAATAGAGTTCAACGCAGCACATACTCAGATAATAAAGGTATTGACAATTATATACAAGATTCAGCACACGTCTCAAACAACATATGGTACCAACACATGACCCGCATTGGTAAGCAGACAACAGAAGACAGCTGCTACGTTTGCTCATTAATACCATACGCCATGAGCGCTTCTCGAACATTCGTTGCCACAGAAATAGATGAAAAGACAGCACGATGCATAATATACTTGGCACTGTTCCAAACGAAAGGAAGATTTCAAGGGACAGTGGTGCATATGGTGTGGAAAACACGAGACTCATACCCATACGAAAACAACTTCCTCAAGACTTATTTGAGTTACCACAAGAGCAGTCTACATGCTGAAGCATTCAGATACATAACAAGTGGTCCTGCAAAAGGGGAAACAAAGAAAGTAACACTGCAGTATTTACCATGTGATTGGTACGCCACTGAAGTTCCTGGTAAACCAGGATGTTGGAAGAGGCCATTGGTGACGATAACGGGGAAGGTGTACCTGGACAACAAATGGGAGATAGGAGTGATTGGCAGCAACATGGTAACAAAAGAAACTATTTCAACTATCGATGCACACAACCACAGATGTTGGACGACTTGGATCAAGTACGTACCCATGCTCACGTGGATAGAGACGGATGAAGACCCAATAACAATACTGCCGCTGACTGCGCCTAAGGTATGCTACCAACATAAAGGAGAGGTGGACGTAGGATACAACACCAACTGTGCAAGCGTGATGGAGTTACCTGAGGGGGGAGCAGGAACAGCAGTGATAATGGACCATTACTGGGCCTGTGGAGAAAAGGCATACCACACACTGCCCCCTCTGTGGAATGGTGTATGCACGATGGTGCACGTCAATGTACCATCACTAGTGGTACCCCAGAAGCATGTGAATGTGGCGAACTTTCCCAAAATGGATGAAGGGGACAAGAGGAAGAAGAGATCTGCACCACCTCAGGAGGAGCCAGGGAACAGGAACAACGGCAATGATACTGTCCTAAATAGAAGGAAAAGACAAGGAGAACCTCTGACAGGAAATTTGCTATGGGGAAGGTCGGAAACGGCACTCACTTCAATTCCGCCAGAACACAGACTATTCAGCAGAGCAGCAATGTTCTTCTCCTCAATAATCCATCCGGGACTGCAGGCTTACGCAAACGCAAAATGGCTCCAGATAACTAGATGGGAACTAATGATGACCATCAATTCTACAGTAAATGGATTCAACGCAATAAAAGAGGAGCTGCGAGCTATAAGGATGGTAGCACTTCAGAAGAGATATGTATTGGACCTCCTCACAGCCATGGAAGGAGGAGTCTGCGCAAAGATAGGACAATCATGCTGCACGTTCATTCCGGCCAACGATGCTGACAACGGTACACTGACAGAAGCAGTTTCACAATTGGCCCAGATGCACTCCAAAATGATGGATGAAAGTAAAGGTGTGAAAAAGGATGAGAGCTGGTTTTCGCTATTATGGTCATGGATGCCATCTTGGCTGTCAGATGGACTGAAAATTATAGTTGGTTGTACTATTTTGGCTGGAGCTACACTGATTATAATAAGATTTTGGAAGGCCCGGAAGGCACGCACCACTGACGAGTTGCTTGAAATGGTCGGTATGCACCCCTTGATGCCAGCAGATGACGGCCAACACACAGGCATAATAATACAAGAGAGAAGTTGCGCAACCAGATCATCACCAACCACCTGGACCCACCATCTGTGAAGATCGAGAACCCAAGAAACCCCAGGAGTTACATAGGGAAATGGGTATACTGTACTCCTGGAGGAACCTGTGAATATATGTATTGGTCATTTGAAGATCATGTTAACCACTATGGACATTTAGGAGGAATAACTAAGATATGGAGAGTAAGAGGAGATAACGAAAAGGATATGTTTGTGGTCGACAAGTCGACCAGAGGGGGGACTGAAGTGGGAGAATGGAAGACCAGGCTCCCGTCCTTCCCCTCTCGCGCCTGGCCTAAAGGATCACGGCCCAGGCACCCGCCACGAGAAGAGTTTGCCCATCTACCAGACGACCAAATACCCTGGTACAGGAACATACGGATGTGTCCATCTGCCTGCCCAGCAGCCCGCCCTGCCCATGCCGACACCTGCGGCACGGATCAACTAGACTAAAACCTACACGTCGTTAGAGATGCCATGACGACCTAGCCAACGGTCAGCACACCTGTGCAAATATACACACTGGACACTCCCGCACCAATCTACACGAAGAATATACTCAGTGCTATGACGTAGGCGACAGACATACTCACGGACGTGCATCTTTAATTTTTTCCACATAGGCTCTCAAAATGCAGAAACGCAAGACGCATCATGAACTCATCTAAAGAGCTTGCTTACGCTTCTCCTAAACCCAGGTGCCATAATGAGAAATATAACAAAGACACGATACTGGTCATAAGACAATATGATACTATAACCTAAAGCGCCTGTGCACCAAACGGTTCTATCTATACACCAGGCCTAAGTAGGCCGCAAGCAAGAGCTTCCATGGACGTTAAAAGAACAAGAGTCAGGTTGCTGATCCTGCAGAATGAGCCCGGCGAAAGCAAACAGCCAAGGTCGTAATGTTGCAAACCCACATTCCGAAAGCAGACCATCAAGGGCACGATGTTGCAACCTCGCACGCCGCACACCAACGTTAAAGTCACACCTGCAAATTAAACCAGGCACACAGTGGAAAAACAATATTAATTGTGCAGAATTCTGCCTCAAACACGGTCCCACCTCACGTGACCAAGCCGAACCTGACAGGATGCCAAGCCCAGGAGGAAGAAGGCGTCTGGATCCCTCGTTACAAGACACAGGCAGATACAATTAAAAGGCTCAATGGACATCTGCGACAGTGGGAGTAGTCGGCCTTCCAGCTTATGAATAAGTCCTCACATTGTCTGCACGTACTCATAGTGAAACATTGTTGCAAATGACAGGTACACCGAGAGCTGGGAACAGCGATGGTCCCAGGCTGGGAAGCTCGCGGGCGCACCAATCAGAACATGGGGCTCTTATCACTGACGCCATTAACATTAACCAATCATCAGGGGTCTTCATGTAACAATTCTCATGTATCTAATTGTAGGGACAACCCAGATATATCACCTGACTAACCCTTGTCCACTAATATTGTTCTCTATACGTATGCTATACTAACCCTACCACTCGAGCAACCAATTAAGAGTGGCGATAGGTTTTTTGCTAACTTTCCAAGGTGACGCAAGTATCGCGTCATACTAAGGTAAAAAGGGCCTGCCAGCCCCACGATTGTGTGTGTGTCAGGACGGACGCGTACGATCCTTGACCCATCCCTGCCGTTTTTGTCTAATAAACAGCAGAGTCACCTTGCTTCTTGCGTGTGTCTCATACTCTATCTCTTTTGGGATATACGGGAGGAGTTGGGGCCCCCTTGCCCGGAGGTCTGCGGACGGCCCGGCCGACCCCGGCAGAATTTCCCCCCCGACACCTGCCATAGTAAGCCTCAAGGAGTGATCTGCATCAAGGAGCCGTTTTTCGTCATCAAAGGAACAATGTTCACAGAAAACAAATGACAAGAGGTAACAGTAATGTGCAAAACAGAAGCACTACAAGGACTGTAAGAAGAAACATTTCAATGGGTAGAAAGAACGTGCACTGAAATGTGGTCTCAGCACATTGCCAAGCTAACATGGGTAACAGCTCTCTAAAAGCCAATGAAGATCCAACGCGAAGAAGAATATGAACTTTGTTTTCATGGAGAAGGAATGGTACCCATGGGATCAAACAAATAGTGCAACAAAACACTTGTCCACCCAGGCATGCGACATGAAACAGCTGCCTTGATGGACAATTATTGGGTATGTGGCAAACAGGCATACTTGCACCTGCCAAAGTCATGGAGAGGCACTTGTGCTCTGGTTGCGCTGCTGATGGTGATCCCGGAGAGTCATGTGCAAGGGGAGAGGGTGCCTGCAAGACTGTCCTCGGCACCACAGTCAACAACCAAAGAACCCCCCATGTATGATGTGCTGTCAGAGGACAAGTTACAAGATAGAGTGTCGCGCAAGAAGAGAGCATCAAAGTTCATATCTAAAGACTCTTCCAATCTCTTAGAACAGATACCTGACCAATTCAAGTTGTTCAACTCGGCAGATACATTTTTTGCGTCATTGGTACCAAGCATCCAGGCCCGAGCAGACGTCAAATGATTGCAGATTGTGAGGTGGGAGCTGATCAAATTGGCCAACGACACTGACGAAGGGTTCAACGTCATCAAGGTAGAACTCTGACCCCTGCGGTTAATGACGATTCAGAACTGCTACATTTTGGACCTCCTCACAGCAATGGAAGGCGATATTTGCCGAAAGATCGGGAGTGCATGTTGCATGTTCGTACCCTCTGCAGACGCTGACAATGGGACGTTATCAGACATGATCGCAGTGGTACATGCTCTCGAAGTAAGGATGAAGAAAGAAGGAGGAATACAACCAAGTGACTGGTGCAACACCATTTTTGACTGGATACTATCATGGTTCGAGACTGCAATGAAACTGCTGGTACCCATCATCGTTTTTCTGCTACTAATTTTTTGTGTGTGCCAGGTAGGGATTTGATGCTGTGCAAAATCTATGCCTAGTAGTGCAATAATGATGGTGAGAGTTGGTACCCCAAACAAGATGCCTCATGATACTGAGGATGCACAAGTACAAACAGGTGATAACAATGAGCCCAAATGACAGCAGTGTATAACACAGGAGATAGAGTCGATAACTTGTGGTACACATCCATCAAAGAGCCCCATGAATTGGAATGGTATAAGAAAGTGTGGGTTGACCTTGCTGGGGATGGTGGGTGCATCTACATGACTTGCACACCTGAGGAATATGCTAGAAGAGGTGAACGTTTAACGTTGGTGTGCAGGGCATGGATGCCAATAAAGGGGACTCCAGCTTGGGATGAAGCAGTGATGGAGGCGGAGGAACGTAGATGCAGTAATAACAAAGGGTATTCGTTACTTTAGGTGTAACGAAAGGGGGAATGTAAGGGAGGAAGGGTCCTTTAGACCACCCTCTACATTCTGTATGGAATTAATCGTATGCTCATCCAATCGTGGGAGACGGCCCCATGTTTTGAAGACAGAGGACAGGAGCCAGTGGATGACACATAAGGACTCCATTTTGTACTACCTCAAACTCTATCTTTTTACTAGGCAGCACAATGATTTCTAAAAAACCATTTCTCCCACTGTCCAGTGCCGCTCACAGCCAGCACAGCCGTCCCCACATCCTCCTCCTCTGTCTGTGCCGCACAAGCTCTTTTCTCATGGAAGCCCAGTCGCAAATTGCTGCAAAAGACACACTATTCTTTCTCTTCCTCTGAGCTCAACGCCCTGTGTGTGACCGGAGCAGAACTACTGCCAGCATGCCCATCAGTCTGCACAAACTTGTCTATGTCCCCTCGACCCCCACCCTGAAGAGCCACAGTTCTCCGACCTCTCATGATACAGATAAAAATCTGACCCCCTTTTTTTAATGAGCACACCAACTACCCACCACAGATCTAATCCCCAACCGTCATATATCCTGGGTAAAACTAACACATGTCAGTTTATATCATGGGCGTCAGGCAGATCAAAACCTCCAAGGGGGCACCTGGGCCCAAGCACCAGAGTTTAGAGGCCCTAAAAGTACAAAGGGAAAAATTGGGAAGGTACCTAACAATATGAACTCTACAACATCCCCATGAACTCTACAACATCCCCATGACTGTCCACTTATTCTAAATGATTATTTGTTGCATGCCTTCAGTTCGGTGTCCAGTCATAATTTCGAAAACATAATTTCGAAAGTCAAAAAGTCGAAAAAAAAACGTCGAAAAAAAAATGTCGAATTGTTTTTTTTTTCGATATTTTTTTTTGGGCTCTAGTTTCTGTGAAAAAAATAGGTAAAAATAAAAAAAGGGGGGGTTGGGGGGGAACCCCCCCATTTCGAAAAAAAAACATCATTAAAAAAAAATTCGAAATTTTTTTTTCGACGTTTTTTTTTCGACTTTTTGACTTTCGAATATTTTGTATTAGAAATTATGTCTATGAACCCTTCAGTTCCTGTTTTTCTAAAAATAGATTAGTTAGCTTTGCTTCATCATGAGCGCCTGACCTTCACCCCACGGAGATGGGCCCAGCTGACCCTTGTGATGCTCGGCGAACACTCAAGCCTCCAGCCAATTTAGTGTGACTGCCTCTTATGTTTCTATAATGTATCTGCACGTCTAGCCTATTACATTCAAGTATTATGTACCTATACATAAACATCAGCAATGACGCGTTTCAATCTTATAATGTGCTACCCGTGTATTGTTTGGCAGAGCGCTCTCAGGGCAGCAGAGTTCTCTGCGTGCATTTTTTACCTGATATAAACTTTTTTCAACTTGCAATATATCTCCTGGTCTCATTCCCTACTGGGGTGTGTCCATTTATTCCAAGTTTGGGAAATGTGTTTGGGGATGAACCCTTTCAATACTGCAGACAACCAGCCACAAATCCAAGATTTGGCATTCGCCAAAGGTTAATCTATGACTGCACTTTGTTTCTAGTCGACCTTTTTTAACTTAGTTTGGTCCTTGTCAATTTGAAGGGGACAATCACAGTTCCTTATTCCAGGCCAGTCTTGAGAACATTGGCCATCCCCACTCTACCAACCAGTTAGATTAGTCCAGTCCAGTTCCGAAAGCCTGGACCTTAGGGTTTTTCTTGTATTTCTCTTTTCTCTTTTTTCAATTTCAAATTGACCCAAACCCCTAGTAAGAAGATGATAGAGATAAATGAAAGGCACTCCCTACCCAACTATGAGCATCTGAAGGTCTCTCGAAGCAGACCCAAAGCAAAAAAGCTGAGCAAAACCTCTCTGCCTGTAACCGGAGTCAGTTGTATTCACCTAAAGCCTATATTGAGGGTTCTAATATTGTTGCAAATAACCCTGCATCATCAGGAGGCCAGTCATTTCATAGCTTCAAAGGGGTGTGCAGTGAACCAGGGAGTCCCATAGATATGGAGAGTGTATACACCTTAAGAAGTAGTTCCCCATCTTTCCAACAGCGGATTGAATTTTAATGAAGGTGCTGATTCAGTGCCAGATAGGGGAGACACACCTAAAAATTGTTGGATTAAGGGTTAGGAGGCTGAGGCACCCCACACGGGGGACACATTGGTTCCATGGAAGTTGTAGCTAGCTCAGGGACCCAGCAGGGGGAAAACGAAGGGAAAACCCCTTGTATATGACACATTATGGACAACAGGGAACTTGGTACACAAACACAAGGGAAGGAAAACCACAGGTAAGGTACAAGTCACAGGGGGGGGGGGGCATAGGAAGAGCACTGCAGTCGAGTGAGGGGGAATCTGAAGGCACGCTGCTCGCCTCCAGCAGACCACAGTAGCTGGGAACAGCACCAAGCAATACCATAAAGGCTGGTGAGCATCTATATGTACTGGTTTGAGAAATTGCATGTATTGGACAAATTTGAATGGTCATCTAAGATCATAGTTTAGAAAAGGTACATTGATGATATTTTGGGGGTCTGGTGTGGCTCCACAAATGAACTAGAAGAGTTCATTAGTTATCTTAATACTGTACACACACGCATTACATTTATCTTAGAAATGGGTGATCTAACACTACATTTTCTCGACGTACGGTTGGAGATTATAGATAATCAAATTAGAACATCTCTGTACCACAAACCCACAGATGTCAATAGCCTACTGCATTATGCGAGTTTCCACCCTAAATCAATGATGGTCGGTCTACCATACAGTCAAATTCTGCGCCTAAAGAGAATAATCACAGATGCTGAAGTTCTCCAGGATGAATGCACGGCATTGACAAAGAAATGTACCTCTAGAGGGTACCCGAAGGAAATTGTTGAAGAGGCTCATGTGAGGTCACCCCCATCACGAGAGAGCAATTATTAACCCCAAAACCAAAAAAGGAAAACACTACAATTCGACATATCTCCAAGTACTCCAGACAGAGGGCCTCATCATGAGTCTGGCGGTAACCCTTAAATGCGGCGGTAGCGCTATTACCGCTGCATTTAAGGGTCCGCCAGATCATGGCTTTGGTGGATTTCCCCACAGCTGTGAGCTGGGGGAAAATCTGGAGCAAAATTGCCAATTTTCGGTGCAATTACCACCGGCGGGAAATCCGCTGGAGGTAATAGCATGAATTTTCCCCATTGGGCCCAATGGGGAATGAGGAATTCCCGAATGTGCTCAATGGGGAATGGGCAATAACCCTTCCGCCAAACCCATGATCCGGCGCTAATAGCGCTGGGGGGTTTGGCGGTAGGGCTATTAGCGCCAGCGCTAATAGTGCCAGCGTTACCACCCAACTTGTGATGAGGCCCAGAGTCTTCGTATCAAAAGAATTGTCCAAAAACATTGGTCTATCCTACATCAGGATCCTACTTTGCTAGAATTATTTCCACGACCACCAATGATGGTGTACAAAAGAGGTACCAATTTGAGGGACAAGGTAGTCAAGGCAGAACGTTGCCCCAAAGAGACTCAACTGACACTAGCCACTAAGAGAAAGGGTACATTCCCTTGCTTAACTTGTAGCCACTGCAATAATGTGGTCAAAGGTGATCACATTACACATCCACACACGGGCAAAAAATGTCATTGAAAAATGTTGCTACCTGTCGGTCAACTAGGGTCATTTACAGTATCAAGTGCCCATGTGGTCTTATGTACATTGGACAAACTGCAAGACCTGCCAGGGAGAGGTGGACGGAGCACAAATCAAATATTCGCTGCAAGAATGAGAAATCCCCTGTTGCAAGACACTTCACAGCAGCACGTCACACCATTGCACAGATTAGATTTACCATTTTGGAAGTTGTTAAGAGATCCTACAGGGGAGGTGACTGTATGAGGACCCTCGCACAAAGGGAGATGTTTTGTATAGATTCCTTGAACACAATATCACCAAAGGGACTCAACAAAGAGTTTTCACTCAATTGTTTCATATAAGACTTGCCTGTTATGGACATTTGGACCTAGTTTTGAAACTGTAGTATTGAAGCATCTTGGTCCGTTTGGTTAACCACATGTGTGTCCAGACATGTCCATGTTTGACTTCATTATTTATGATCCCTTTAGTGTACTCCATATGTTTGCCAAGTGGTTGGTGTGAGATTTCCCGGGTGCAAGCGTCCCCTCTAAAGACATTATTTTTGGACTATTGTCTAGTAACCACAGACTCAATCTACTTAGGTAAGCGCTCCATTGAGATATGAGAGACAGAGACTTTATTCTTCTACTTTTCTCCCAGCTGGGGTTTATTAATTGACTTTTGTATCTTTTTTTGTATAACCTCCTGCAGATCACACTTGAGTTCTGGTTACCTCAGATTTGACACAACCCTGGGAATTCACCTTTTAGGAGTTTTGTTTCATACCCCATTCAGACCATGTCTGGGAAGTCAGTTCCTTTGAAAAATAAAACTATTTGATCTTCGTTTTAGCATACAAGGTACATTTTAAAATTCGGTTCGCTTACATTATTAATTCTTTTTGAGTCTAATCATATGTTTCTCTTCTAGTTTTATTTTTTGGAGTCACAACAAATGTATGTTTGGACATATTGTGCATTGAGGCAGTTTTTATACCACTGTATGAATTCGACTGATTTGAGTATGCGTTTTCAGTTATGGCATGTTTTGTTAACATCTACACTTTCAATATTTATTTTTGCGAACATATATTCAGTGATTTTGCTGTTATTTGGTAAATAATGTTCAAAAGTTTAACTAATGGATTCTTCATATATATATGTATGATTACAGATTACTTCGCTCCTGAGGAAGGGGGTGTTCCCCGAAAAGCGTAGAGCTTGAATCTTCATTTCATCACAAGAATATTACATATATACATTATTTTGTTTTATGATGGCCGTTATGATGAACATTTCTGTTTATTTACATTCAAATGTTAACCAGAAGTTTCTGGATCAAATGAGCTTTGTTTACCTTGCTTTATGTACAACTTTATTATACTATTGAACAATTTAAACATTGTCTTGATTGATTTTTATCAGCTTTAATGGTGTGCAGGGAACGGGAGTGTCTTTAGAAATGGAGACTTTTCTCTTGCTTATGTTGTGCACGAGCTCCGTGTCAGGGCTTGCATTCCTCCCCAGCACCCAGAACACTTTACGTTTATATTAAGTATTTAGTACATGTCTTCTACTTTGGTGTGCACCTATTGAACTCTACTTCACCCAACTGTAATAAACAGCATTACTTCTTGCCTGGTGTGCCCTCCTTTATTGGGATTACTATTGGTAACATATATTTTGTATGCCAGAAAGGACCGTGAGTCAATTTTTGGAGGCCCAGCTAGATCCTCAGTTCTCTCGGTTAACTGAGGGTATTCCGGCCGCCCCTCCTCAGGGTGCGCATACAGCGACTGCAGACCTGTTTGAAGCGCAACACTGAAGAGTCCCTGCAGATGCTGAGTTCACAAAGGTCTGCCTGTTTCCAAGTGCTGCCCATGCTCAGGAGGAGGAAAGAGCCCGCACAGGAAGGGTAAGTTGCGTGAGGACTTGAGGATCTCTAGGACATATGAATGTAACTGCCAGAATGCACTGTCTCATGGTTGTATGCCCACAGAGAAGGGAGGGATTGTATTTTATGGTGTTTAGGACACATCCTCAAGAAGTGAGGATGATCAGCCGTGGTAGTCGTAGATTTTAGCTCAGGCTACCCCATGGGGAGTAGACATGTGTGCATGGGCACACCTGCATTAGGGAAGGAGAGGTGCATAGTGAGAGGCGGACCCCAGTAGATGTGCATAGTACCAGCAATTGTATAGTTGTCTCATTCAGGGAAGATCAGTGTTTTTTATTTGAGTCTTTAAGGAGTGGATAGGGACGCATTGTAGTATTGTTCATATTCGTTTTTGTGGCATTGACCCCGGTGGAAGGGTCGTCGGGCAAAGGTACCTGGTATATAATAGCATGCTTTGCATTCTAGTGGTAGGAGTGAGCAAGAGGAGTGGAGGTGACTCTGTGCTTACTCTTACTAACATAGGGAAAGGTGAGCCTGTGGAGAGGGCTGTTATTTCACTAGCCCGAAGTGGGTGGATGGGACTGAGGAGAAGGCCAGTGTGCTGAACAAGAGTGCTTGGGTGGGCCTGTGGAGAGGGCCAGAGTGAAAGAGGGGACGGAGGACTGAGGGGGAGTGCAGGTGTTGTGGGCACAGGAGTATAGAAGGGGGATGGAAGGGGAACTGGGAAGGGGTGTCAAGGTAAATTAGGATATAGAAGAGAGGCAGTAAAAAGACAGGAAGCGATGGCCTATCGAGATAGACCCCTGGATCACATGTGCAATAAATTACCCCAGTATTGCGATAAAATATTAAAGTATAACTTCCAGTGGGTCCAAGAGACTGCAGGTCAGTGTTTCCATGCTTGGCCCGGGGAGGAAACGTTTGAAAGTAAGATAATAGAAAACATGTTTTCCTATCTACTAACAAAGTATAAAGGCTCAAAGCGAAAGAGCATCCAGAATATTTTAGGGCTCTGGAGACTGTACGAGGAAAAGAAGGGGGATTTGATTAAAAAGGAGGGAGGGGGACAAAAGAAGGGGACGGACCAAGTTCTCCACCCCCACAGCGGGATATACGAATCCCAAGCAGCAAAGTGCAGAGGATGAAAGGAGGATGACAGGGAAACAGAAGGATATAGACACACGGCAGGAGGAGGAACACAGAAGGGGGAAAGGAAGTAATTAGCAGACATTGAGAAAAACACACGACAACAGGTGGAAGCATTATTTAATCAAGCAGAGAGGGTGAAAGAACACGTGGTATGGAGGAAAAATAAGACTGGGGAAAAAGGGGATGGAAAGGAATGGGTGTTGGGGAGGATCAAATTCAGATTAGACGACTGTGAGCTGGGAGAGGGAGAAGAGACAGAAGGAAGTTGAGAGGGTAGTATATCATCAGAGGAAGACGATGTAGGGGAAACGATTAGTGATAGAGAGGGTGATGAATTGACACCCGACAAGGAGAGGAGGAAAGGGGGAAAACAAAGGAGATGGCAGGGGTGCGAGCTGCCTAAGCAGGATTGGTCAACCTCTCTTCATAGTAGAAAAGGGGAGGTAAAATTAGGACTAGCACAGGCAACGAGAGGGGAAGGGGGGACACGACAACGGGCAATGCAGATGCTGCTGTTACCGAAGGGGAGAGGGGAAGCACATTACATAACATGGCAGGCGATAGACAAAGACAACCTGCCCTCCCTTGTGACAGGGGCCACAAAATGTATACAGGCGCTCGAGAAAAAGACTGCAGAGGTGAGCCTGGCAATAGGGGATAGGAAAGGTTTGCTTGTGATCATAATAGGGGAGCGACGGGATAACATATGGGAGCAGGCAGGTTAAGTGTTGAAACTAAGTACCAATGCCCATGATGGGGCCCCATTCAGCAACTGCCAGGCTCATGTATGGGAGGTATTAAGGAGCACGTATCCAAACAGTTATGACTTAGGGACAGTGATGGTACACAATAATGAAGCCTGATGATGACCTTGCAGGGTATATAAATCAGGTGCAAGATCTCTGGACACAGGAAACAGGAAGGAGCTGGGACGAGTGCATAACCTTATTCTACCACATACTGGTCAAGGGATTGGTGCCGGACTTGCAGGCGTCACTAGATAAAATAGTAGAAATAGAAGCGAAGGGATGGCCAGAGATACAGGCAACACTACTGTAAAAGGAAACATGAGAGTGGGAGGCAGGCGGCAGAAAATGCTGCCAAGGCAGAAAATAAATTGGTAGAAAAGAAATTGGCACGGTATATTATGGAAGGGGTAATGCTTGTATCTGATGTTGCCGCGGTGGCACCTGCCCAACAGGGAGGATTTCCTGCGGGGATGGTACCTCAGCAGGGGGGTTATGTGCCGCTGTAATTTTTGCCACTGAGATATATTTCACAATGTGGTGCCCCACCACAGAGGAATTACATACAGGAAGGAATCTTCCCGATGGGGAGAGGGTATCTGCAATGGGGGAGGGGAGGAGGATACTGGGGAAAGAACTTCAAACATACTTGACTGAAATGACCAATGCCCTTAAATACATCTACCATCAGGTTCAACGTTCAAAAAGTCGGCCGACCAACGTTGAAACAAGCGAACACAGAGAGGAAGAATTCCCACAAGCGAAGCTCGTCTATCCGGGGGACAATATACTCGTCCATAACATCAAACAGAATTGGCGAGAACCGAGGTTTATTGGCCTCTACAAAGTGGTATACGCATTCCCACAGCTGTAAAGACAAAAGAACGAAGAGCATGGACACATAAGTCCACAAGGTCAACAGAACTGCAATTGCAGGAGAAGAGTGAATCTCAACTTGATGGGAAGTATTACTCTATTACCCTATTATCACTGATATTTTTTACAGCATTCAGGCTTTACAGAATGCCCACAAGTGCAGAAGGAGATGGGCAGGACACAAATGGGGGAACTGGGGGTACCACCTGGCATTTTAAGAGCAATCCAATCCCTCTACTTTAATAATGGTTGAAATTAGATATGGGACAAGTGGGCAAACCACTGCTGGAATAAAAATTGATGTTGAGTTAGGCAGGGCTGTGTTCTGGCACCAAGTCTGTTTTGCCTTTTTTATAAATGGGGTTATTGACTTATTGTTGCCCAAGAAGTCTGATGCCCCATTGTTGGCTGGCAAGCACATCCCAATCCTTTTATTTGCTGACGATGCAGTTCTTCTCTCTCTGACGCCCAAAGGCCTGTGGAGGCAACTTAAAATATTTGAGAGCTTCTGTGAAAGTAAAGGACTTTCAATAAATGTCAAAAAAACAAGAGAATGGTGCTCAGCAGAAAAAGGGTCAGGAATACTTCAAGGCTAAAAATCAGCTCAGACAGTGGGGTGATCGAACAGGCCACGAGCTACGATTATCTGGGGGTTCAGTTGACTGCAAACTGTGTCTGGAAGGACCAGGTGAACAGGGCAGGCTTGAAGCTGATGAGGCACTTTGGAGCAATGTCTAGAATTATCTATGTCCAGATAAAGCTGTATAGATTTAAGCAGGCACATGGGACAGGCCTGTTAAGAGTTGTTTTACAGATTTACAAGTGTCAGGTCAGACAGGCCACAATTCATACATCCTCTGGGCCATTGAGCAGACATTTCTTAAAGCATCCCTGGGCCTACCGGCAAACAACTCGAATGCCCCAGTCTCTTGGGAGCTCGGTTTGCAAGGCATCTGCCTCTTATGTTGCTCAACGTCAGTGTTTTACTGGGCGAGACTCTGGACTAGTGACAATCTGAGCCAGTACAGAGATGCCATCAAAGAAGTTTTGTCTCAGCCAGGCGGAGCTATTTTACCGTAGTTCTCCACCATCAAAAAAGAGTTGACCGCCCTGGGGCTGGAGAATTATTGGTCTTGTCCGGACACAATTCTGAAAACCCCAAAATATTAGTAGAAAAAGCCTACAAAAGCAAATGTTTAAGAGAAACCCAAGCAAAACTTGCAAAGGTCTGCCAGTCTGGCACTTTATCAGTCCAGAAAAGAGTATCCTGGTCTCGAAGATTATTTGACAGAATGAAATTGAAACCAATGAAAGCTTGCACCATTGGAATAAGAGTATATCAGCAGCTTGCCCTTTCTGTCCACATGAGATTGAAAGTGTAGTGCATTTTATTTTGATTTGTACAAAGTATCCTCATATTAGGGAAAGATTTCTAATACCACTATTTAAACAGTTTTGCATTAGAGAAATTGATGTAGCGCTTGACCTTTGCTTGGCGGGGGACTGCGAGCTGGCAACTAACTATTTGGGGAATTACTTGCTCCAATCTTGGTGGGTGAGATGTAAACACGTCACATTATCATCAGCCTCGTATCAGTAAATCTGGTGTTTTTACATTTTTGCTTTTAAACTTGCAGCCTCTGGTCTTTGGTATAACAGTGCCGCATTTTACAGAGTTTTACCAATGTTTTAATTATTTATCGCAATGTATTGTGTGATTTGTTATGTTGTAAAATCTGTGTTTGACTTTTATGATCTATTTATTGGATCGAAATAAAGTATTTTGATTTGATTTGATTTGAATGGGCGGAACATTTTCTACTGCTTTACCTCTGTTTTTCCTTATATGCTAAGATTTTATAAGCCATTGGGCCTCATTACAAGTACTCCGGTCCGGAATTAACACTGCCGGTAAAACCATACCGGCACCGTTTGCATGTCCGCGCAATCATGACCCGCGGCCCGGTAATAGCACCACCCTAAACCGCCACCGCGGAAATAGGGTTCCCCTTAATTCCGCCTGCACGGAAACCCCTCCGTTACCGGCAACACGAAACACCGTGAGCATCACAACTAGCGCGGACACGGAAATACCGGGAAAAAAATGGCGGAAATACCGTGATCACGGTGGCGGAACCGCCGCCACCGCGAACATGGCGTTATACACTGCCGGCTGAACTGAATCAGGGCACAGGTGCACCAAATCAGCCCAGCTGGACCTAGCAGGCCACTGGGAGCCTACAAAAGGGCCACACCCAGCCCAACACAACACAGAACCATGCAGGCAGCAGGGCTAGTAGCACTGGGACTGGGCCTACTCAACCAACAGGCAGTACTGCACATGGTGGCAGCAATGGCGCAGAGGAGGAGGCGTAGGCGGAGGAGGCGCAGGCGGCAACCAGCCAACCCTGCAGCTATGGCAAACCCCATTGCCCAGCCAGCCCGACCCCGCCGCCAGCCACCAATACCACGCATCAGGGCCTCACCCTGGAACCTCACCCCAGGACAGATCCACACCCTATACCGGCTGGACCGTGCAACAATCATGCACATCACCGCCATGATTGAGGACAACATCAGCAGCCTAATTGACACCCCCACTGCCATCCCCCCCCTCTTGAAGGTTGTCTCAGTTCTGCATTTCCTTGGCACTGGCACCTATCAACACACGGTTGGTGAGCTGCACGGCATATCACAACCGTGTTTCTCAAAAGTCCTGGTACAGGTACTGGATGCCATGTTGCGCCATGTGTCGGAACACATAGCCCTACCCCGCACCCTCCCCGGGGTCATTGCCACCAAGTTGGCCTTCCATGCCATAGCAGGCATGCCAAATTGCATAGGCGCAGTTGACTGCACCCACGTCGAGCTGACAGTACCACATGCAATTGAGGCGGTGTTCCGCAATAGGAAACAGTATCACTCTTTGAATGTCCAGATGGTTTGTGATGCCATGCAACTGATTACACACTGCTGCGCACGTTTCCCAGGCTCATCACATGACTCAATGGTACTGCGGAATTCCACGTTGCCACGGTACATGGAACGCTATGCCGGACAAAGCACGTGGCTATTGGGTGAGTACAGCTGACGATGCTACAACCCTGTCGGAGTGGTGTGTGTGTGTCCAGGCAATGAGCATTGTGAGTGTGCCGCTGTGACCGCACATGCATCACCCCCCTTCCATCTACCAAATACACAGCGGATGCCAAACATCATGAAGGAAGACATGACAGGGCACCACAATGTGCCCGTGCACACACTGCCACAGCCAATCCCGTCACTGTCCCATGAACCCTGTGCCACTGCAGACACCCACCCTCAATTGAAACACTGCCCCAAAAAGCACGAGAGGCGTGTAAATGATACGACGAGTATTTACTACTTCCGTACAGTGAAGTCACTCTGCCATGTGTGGACAGCACTGCACCATGACATGCACACAATCAAATGTCACCCGCAGGGCACAGCAAACATGCAAGTTAATGTGTAGGCCCATATGCAGTCAGCGACATTCCTCGTGATGGCCAAAACATACCTCCAGACACTGCATGGTTCATATGCATGAATGAATGATGATACAAGAATGCACAGCAGCAGATGAGGACATGATGCCACAAACACTGACATGTTCCCCCATCTACATCCCATGTAGGTGATGCGGGATATGCACTCACGCCATGGTTGATGACACCTGTACGGAGACCAAGGAACAGGCATGAAGAGGCATACAATAGGGCACATATCCGCACACGTGGAATGATTGAGAGGACATTTGGACTGCTGAAGGCCCGTTTCCGCTGTCTGAGCAGATCTGGCGGATCACTGCTGTACAGCCCAGTGAAGACGGGCAAAATCACGCTGGTATGTGCCATGCTGCACAATATATGCCTGAGCAGGAACATCCCAATGCCACCAGACGCAGATGAGGAAGATGGGGATGGGGATGGAGATGGGGATGGGGATGGGGATGGGGATGGAGATGGGGATGGAGATGGGGATGGAGATGGAGATGTGGATGGGATGGCACCGCCTCCCCCTGGGGGTGCACATGATGGCCAGAGAGCACGGGATGC